>NC_060149.1:510225673-510538396 GCF_021461385.2 Schistocerca piceifrons
TTCAAAGTCTGTGAATACCCATCACGCAGCCATAATCATAATCATGTTGAAAACCTTTTTACATCAATCAGCTAAGATAAATGACAGCTCTGCCAATGCACTGCCTTTTTATACCTCATGTATGTGATACTACCACCATCTGAATTTGCGTATATTGCTTTCCCATTACTTTTGTCACCTCAGTGTAAGTTCAGTTCATGTTCATAAACTTAACTGCAGTGAAATTCAGTTATTGTGCCAGAGAAAGGAGTGTGGAAGTTATATGGTTTGGTTATTTATTTAAATGTTGCAAGTACTGCAGAAATGTGAGGCAACATTTCTTGCCTTTTAGCACAATTCAGGGCAGTTTGGGGAGAGAGAGAAATATGATACAGCATCATACAGAACAGCCTTGCAGAGGAATACAAGGGATGTTTGAAAAGTCCGTGCAAAAATGAAAACTACTTATGTGTTTGGGGTGAACCTCTTGTATTTTTCGACAGTCTCCTTTTAGACTTGTACACTTTGTCCAATGCTGTTCCAATTTGTTGATCCCTTCTGAATAACAGCAACTGTCCAAGTCGGTAAAATAGCTGTTAGTTGCTGCACTCACCTCATCATTTGAATAAAATCTTTGTCCCACCAGCCATTTCTTCAAATTGGGGAATAAATAGCAGTCCAATGGAGGGAAGTTAATTTTGTGACTACAACTGCTGAGGCGTGTGCTGGTGCATTGTTGTGATGGAAAAGGGACTTTTTTGCGGTCCAATCTCCGGCGTTTTTCTTGCAGCTCCGTTTTCAAAAAGTCCAATAACCATGAATAATATGCACCTGTAATAGTTTTACCCTTTTCCAGATAGTCGATGAGGATTATCCCTTGTGAATCCCAAAAGACAGTCGCCATAACCTTTCCGGCCAAAGGCAGATTCTCCCTTGGTAACCCATTGTTTAGATTGTTGTTTGGTCTCAGGAGTATAGTAATGTATCCATGTTTCATCCACAGTGATGAAACGACACAAAGTCCTGCAGATTCTTCCTGAACAGCTGCAAACCATCCTTGCAACGCTTCACATGATTCCGTTTTTGGTCAAGCGTGAGCAATCGCAGAACCCATCTTGTGTATAGCTTTCTCATGCCCAAATGTTTATGCAAAATATTATGTACCTGTTCATTCGAGATGCCCACAGCACTAGCAATCTCACGCACCTTAACTATTCTGTCATCCATCACCATATCATGGATTTTATCAATGATTTCTGGAGTTGTAACCTCCACAGGGCGTCCAGAACGTTCAGCATCACTTGTGCCCATATGGCCAGTCTGAAAATTTTGAAACCACTTATAAACTGTTCTAATCAAAGGTGCAGAGTCACTTTAATGTTTAACAAGCTTCTCTTTAGTCTCCTGAGGCATTTTGCCTTTCATAAAGTAATGTTTAGTCACCACACAAAATTTTTTTCGTCCAGTTTTTGACAATCACTCGACTTCCTTGATTCACACGAATGCCAAACACAAAGAAATAGACCAATATGGCTGAAACTTGGTGTGCATTCTTTCCAAAGATGCTACTAACTGAACATGACCTCAATACGTGCTGGTGATGCCATCTCTCGGACTTTGCATGGACTTTTCAAACGCCCCTCGTACTTTCGCTGATGTGAAGGCTGTGCATAGAAAATGCAAGGCAACACGTATCTTGGAAGGATGAACTCTATCAGGCCCTCAGCTGTCATCTGTTCACATCTCTGGAGTGGTAAATTATATATTTAGCTTTTCCTTGTTTCCCTAGTAGTATATTTCTTAAATTTCATGTGTTTTTCTATTTAAGAGGTTTGATCATGCCTTTTCAACTATAAGTTTAATTTCATGCAGCCTGTAGCACAATTTTCAATTCTCCTGAACAGCCAGCTACACAGCTCAGTAAGGAATTAGCATCCACTGGTAACATGTTAGGAGGATGGGAAGTTGCACATCTAGGTTTGTGTCTGCTTTGAGTTTAGTTCTTCAGTTAGTCTTGCTAGGATAGGTAGGATGTGTTTACAGTGTGTGCGGATGCAAGAGGAGCTGGCTGGAGTTTGCGAACAGCTGAATGCACATTTGGCTATGGTCAGATGCCTTCTGACTGCTGACTTTGCATGTAGCAGTGTCAGAGAATCTGGCATGTTACATGGGACACGCCAGGTGTCACTTGGTTTGTCCATGGGTTACATTGCCAAGAAGCCTCCTAACATACCCAATGTGGTGAATCCACCCTCACAGCAGGGTGGGTGGTGGGTGATAATGCTTTCATGTCACCCACGGTGGAGGCAGCTGTCCGTCTGACCTCACCAATTCACCTTGTTAGTGAACAGGTGGCTGTTCCTTCAGCAGGGTCCAAGCAAGCACATGTCAGCATGGGTTTGCTAGTTATCGGGAGATCCACTGATAGGCACATTATGGAGCCCATGAGGAAGATAACATTCAGGACTGGAAAGGAAGCCAGTATACACTCTGTAGGTCTGCTGAGGGGACCACATCTGAGATGTGGAGGCAGCCTTACCTGCAGCTATCCAAGTGTGCTGGGTGCAGTCATCTGCAAGTTATGGCTCACATTGGCAAAATAATGTCTGTTTCATGGGTTCTGAGGCCATCCTCAGTTCATACAGGCAGCTAGCGGAGGTGATGGTGAAGGCTGCTGGCCTTGCACACATGGTGCAGGCACAGCTCGCAATTTGCTGCATTGCTCCCAGAGGCGATAGGGGTACCAAAGGCTTCATCGACTCTGTCATGGTCTTGGTTGCAGAGGTCTGGACCTGTGTTACCGGGTGAAAAATTGTAGGAATCCCCTTGACAGATTTTTTGGTTGGGTTTGGAGATTAAAGGGGGCTAAACTGTGTGGTTATCAATCTCTTTTTTTCTTAGTCACACAGGTCTCAGATTAAGACCATACCCCAAAGGAATCCTATCGCTTTAAGTCTGGTGAAGGAATAAACTGAGTAAAGCTGTATGTGTAATCACACTGAAGTAGAAAACTAAAGTATCAAGCCAAAGATTGAAATCATTAATGAGAAGGAAAATGGTGTTAAAAGCAATACAGCACATGGCCTTGGCTCGCTTGATCACAAGAATAAAAAATGATGAACCAGTCACTCAGCAGCACTATAAAATTTCCAGCCTAAAAACCCAAGACAAGAGAAACACAGATGGTGAAAAGACTAAAACCAACTCAAAAAGACAGTACCAGAGGGGGCGAGGAAGAGTTATAATGCAGGTAGGGTGAAGGCCTGGGAGAGAAGGCCACTTGCCCACCCTTAGATTGAGTGATAAAAACACCCCTCTCAAAATGGTTCAAATGGCTCTGAGCACTATGGGACTCAACATATGAGGTCATCAGTCCCCTAGAACTTAGAACTATTTTAACCTAACTAACCTAAGGACATCACACACATCCATGCCCAAGGCAGGATTCAAACTTGTGACCGTAGTGGTCGCGTGGTTCCAGACTGAAGCACCTAGAGCCGCTTGGCCACACTGGCCGGCTCACCCCTCTCAAACAAAACTTAAAACTAGACCAGCCATTGAGGCATTGTCACCTAAAACCGTAGGTAGTGTGTCAGGAAGGTGAATAGTCCATCTCAGGGTGGCTAAATTTGGACGTCCAACAAAATGTGGACCACCACACATTCATCGCCTCCTTTACCATATGTAACTTGTTTGGCAAAGTCAGAGAGTGGCATTCCATATTCCAGATCCCAAAACTTTTCAACGTAATACCAATCTAAGATCGTGTTCCAGTATGCCAACCTCCAGACACTGTTTACGAGTAGCCTCTTCAGCTAGCCTGTCGGCAAGTCCTATTTCCCGGGATTCCAACATGTCCCAGGGTCCACATGAAGACCACTGACTACCCATTGTTCAACAATGTAAACAGACTCTTTGATGGCCATTACCAATGGATGGTGAGGCTACCACTGGTCAAGAGCTTGTGAGGCGCTCAAAGAGTCGCTACAAAAGAGGAAGGACTCTCCAGCACAGAAGCAGATATGCTCTAGAGTGCAAGAGATGACTACCAGCTCTGCAGTGGAAACACTGTAACCATCTGGCAAGAAGTGTTGTGCAGCATGTCCTGCATGAGCATGAGCAAACTGAACATGACCATCATCCAACGAGCCATCAGCGTAAACTACCTCTGAATCCTGGGAAGTGTCAAGAAGAGAGAGAAACAGACGGCAGAGGGCTGCAGGGTGAACTGAGTCTTTTGGAACCTGTGAGAGGTCTAGACAAAGTTGTGCTCAAGGTATACACCATGGAAGTGTACGTGAGTGGACCTGGAGGAGATGTGGTAGAGGGAAAGTCTCGAGTTCAGTGAGAAGGGAACGGACACAGACGGCAATTGTAATCCTCGACCTGGGCCACTGCTGCAGGAGATGGATCGCTGTGTCAGGGAAAAGGAGATGGCAATTTGGATGTTTAGATGAGCTACAAATATGTGCAGCCCAACTGGTGAGCAGTTGTTGTCACCTGATCCGCAATGGAGGAACCCACGAGTAGGCTGTTTACTGGGCTCATACAGAAAGCTCCCATTACAAGTCAAACTCCACAGTGGTGAATAGGTCCAGCATCCCCAATGCTGAGGGCGATGCAGAACCATATGCCAGGCTCCCATACTCATGACAGGATTGTACAAGGGCCTTTTACACCTGCAACAGTGTAGGGTGACCTGCACCCCAGTTGGTATGACTCAGGCATCTAAGAATGTTAGATGCTGCCAGCAGTTTTGCTTAAGCAGACAAATATGGGGAAGCCAATTTAAGCAGACATCAAAAACTTGTCCTAAAAAGTGATAAGAGAGTACTTCATTAAGCAGACGGCCATCATGATGAAGTTGTGGTTGTAGGTGAACTGTAAGACGGTGACAGTTGGTGGTTGAAAACTGAAAACCGTGGGTGAGGGGCCACGACTGCACCTTTTGCATGGCTCCCTGCAGTCAATATTCAGCCACATCAATAGCAGATGAGCAAAAACTATGGAATGCTTCATGATTGTGTGTGTCATCCTTGCGCAGGGCCACGCTAATCTTTTCTGTGTCATTCCTGTTGTAGTATATGTACCACCGAAGCGAGTACCCTTGATAGGTCAGGGGTGTACTACAGAAAGGAAGCAGCTACTCGGGCAGCGGACAACTTGTGGCCTGCACATTGGGTTTCCTTAGGCTAGGTGGTAATTTGAGGTACTCTGATGAACACTCACCAGTCGATATGCAGATAGTGAAATCAGACTGCGTTCACAATGAATGCACTTCAACTGTCAAAATGTTATTAGTAAACTGTTGAAGTATTCATTACAAAGTTTCCAAATTTACTGCCCTGCAGGAAAGTTCTCACAGTCAAATTATTCTTGTGACAGAGCGCCGGCTGAAACCCGAAATAGAAAGTTCTGAGATATTTTGTGAGTCATGGAACATATATCGGAAAGGCAGATTATATGCCACAGGAGGCAGAGTGTTCATTGCAGATGACAAAAGTATTTTCACTATTGAGGACAATGTTAAGTGTCACAGTGAAGTTATCTGGTCATGTATAACATGCCTAGATGAAATCGAGTTAATTGCTGGATGCTTTTACCCACCATGTGATTCTGCAGTGACAGTTCTAGTGTCATTTAAAGCAAGTTTACAGTCAGTAGCGCACAAATCACCAGATCATGCAATACTAGTTGGAGGCAACTTTAACCTACCAAGTATAGACTGGGATACCTACGGATTCATTACAGGGGGTACAAATAGACAATCTTTTAGTCCACACACAATGGAAATACACTACTGGGTATTAAAATTACTACACCAAGAAGAAATGCAGATGATAAACGGGTATTCATTGGACAAATATATTATACTAGAACTGACACGTGATTACACTTCCATGCAATTTGGGTGCATAGACCCTGAGAAATCAGTACCCAGAACAACCGCCTCTGGCCGTAATAACGGCCTTGATACGCCTGGGCATTGAGTCAAACAGAGCTTGGATGGCGTGTACAAGTATGCATGCCCATGCAGCTTCAACACAATACCACAGTTCAGAGTAGTGACTGGCGTTTTGTGATGAGCCAGTTGCTCGGCCACCATTGACCAGACGTTTTCAATTAGTGAGAGATCTGGAGAATGTGCTGGCCAGGGCAGCAGTCGAACATTTTCTGTATCCAGAAAGGCCCGTATAGGACCTGCAACATGCGGTCGTGCATTATCCTGCTGAAATGTAGGGTTTTGCAGGGGTCGAATGAAGGGTAGAGCCACGGGTCCTAACACATCTGAAATGTAACGTCCACTGTTCAAAGTGCCGTCAATGCGAACAAGAGGTGACCGAGACGTGTAACCAATGGCACCCCATACCATCATGCCAGGTGATGACGAATACATGCTTCCAATGTGTGTTCACTGTGATGTCACTAAAAACAGATGTGACCATCATGATGCTGTAAACAGAACCTAGATTCATCCGAACAAATGACGTTTTGCCATTCGTGCACCCAGGTTTGTCGTTGAGTACACCATCGCAGGTGCTCCTGTCTGTGATGCAGCGTCAAGGGTAACCGCAGCCATGGTCTCCGAGCTGATAGTCCATGCTGCTGCAAATGTCGTCGAACTGTTCATGCAGATGGTTGTTGTCTTGCAAACGTCTACATCTGTTGACTCAGGGATCGAGACATGTCTGCACGATCCATTACAGCCATGCGGATAAGATGCCTGTCATCTCAACTTCTCCTCCTTACACGAGGCATCCCAACAAAATTTCACCAGGCAACACCGGTCAACTGCTGTTTGTGTATGAGAAATGGGTTGGAAACTCCCCTCATGTCAGCATGTTGTAGGTGTCACCACCGGTACCAACCTTGTGTGAATGCTCTGAAAAGCTAATCATTTGCATATCACAGCATCTTCTTCCCATCAGTTAAATTTCGCGTCTGTGGCACGTCGTCTTCGTGGTGTAGCAATTTTAATGGCCAGTAGTGTATCTTACACCTTGTAGCTACAAACAGGCTGGACCTTACTGATGGCATCAGCATAAAGAGGGGGGATTAATTACAATGGTATCATAGCAACTAAGGTTACGAAAGTTAATAAAACAGTCAAGAAGGCTAGAAGAATGGTTCTGATAGAAGAGTAGATATGCAGTTGTTAGACAATGAACTGACATCATTTAGTTCCAATATGACAGACAGAGGAATCATGGGCAAATTTTAAACAGATTGTACATCGTGTTCTGGAGAAATATGTGCAATTAAGGATAGAAAAGACCTATCTTTGTTTAACTATGAAATTCAGAAAATGTTGAGGAAGCAAAGGCTGTTGTGCTCTCGGTTCAAAAGAGAATGCACAAATGATGACAGGCAAAGGTCACTGGAGATTTGTGCATTGGTGGAAAGATCTATGCATAAAACCAACAAGAACAACAACCACCACCACCACCACCACCACCACCACCACCACCACCACCACAACTCAGCAAAAGATATGGCCGAGAAACTGAGAAAATTCTGGTTCTTTGTATAGTTGATAAGTGGATCTAAGACTTCCATCGAGTCACTTATTGACCTGTCTAGTGTTGCACTACAAGATAGCAAAACAAAAGCCTAAGTTTTAAATTTCATCTTTAAGAAACCATTAATGCAGGAGAATTGTACAAGCAAACTGTCATTTGACCATCACACAATCCTGTATGAATGAAACAGTAATAAGCATTGCTGGTGAAGAGAAACAGCTGAAAAAAAAAAAACAAGTTGCCAGATATGGATGGAATCCTAATTCAGTTTTACAATGAGTACTCTATGGCATCGGACCCTAACTTAGCTTACTTTTACAGTAAATCTCTCACCCTGGGCAAAGTCCCAAGTGATTGGAAAATAAGGCAGGTGACTTCCGCATATAATACGGGTAACAGAATGGACCCACAAAATTACAGACCAATGTCCTTAACATTGGTTTGCTGCAGATTTGTAGAACATATTCACAGTTCAAATATAATCAAATATAATAAACTTCTGTGAGATCAAAAAGCTTAGAAAGCATTGCTCATGGGAAACTCGGCATGGCCTTTTCTCACAAGACATAATGTGAACTATAGATGAATGGTGTAGATGAAAGGCAAAAGGCAGATCCCATATTTCTATATTTCCAAAATGCAGTTGACACAGTGCCCCTCTGCTGACCATTAACAAAGGTACAAGCATAAGGAATAAGTTCCTGATATGTGAGTGGCTCTAAGACTTCTAAAGTAATAGAACCCAGTACATTGTCCTCGATGATTAGTGTTTAGACTCGAGGGCATCATCAGGAGTGTCCCAGGGTAGTGAGATAGGACTGCTGTTATTTTCTATATACGTAAATGATCAGGTGGACAGGCCGGGCAGCAGTCTGTGGTTGTTTGCTGTGGATGCAATGGTGTATGGGAAGGTGTCCAAGTTGAGTGACTGTAGGAGGATACAAGATAACTTGGACAAAATTTTTAGTAGGTGTGATGAATGGCATATAGCTCTAAATTTAGAAAAATGCATGTTAATGCAGATGAGTAGGAGAAACAAACCAATAATGCTTGGATACAGCATTAGAGTGTCCTGCTTGACACAGTCATATCATTTTAATATCACGGCGTAATTTTGCAAACTGGTAAGAACTTGAATGAGTGTGTGGGGACTGAGGTAGTGAAGGTGAATGGTCAACTTCAGTTAATTGGGACAATTTTAGGAAAGTGTGGTTCATCTGTGAAGGAGACCACATATATAGGACACTAGTGCAACTCAATGTTGCGTACTGTTTGAGTGTTTGGGAACTGCATCAGATCAGATTAAAGGAGGACACTGAAGCAATTCAGAGTTGGGTTGCTAAATTTGTTACTGGCAGGTTCAAACAACACAAAAGTATTATGGGAATGTTTTGGAAACTCTAACAGAAATCCCTTGGTTCAAGGTGACATACTTTTTGAGCAACATTACAGAGAAAATTTAGAGAACTGGCATTTGAATCTGACTGCAGAATGATTCTGCTGCCACCAACGTACATTTCACTTAAGGAGCACAAATATAGGATGCGAGAAACCAACACTTATAAAGAGGCATATAGAAAGTTGTGTTTCCCTTGGTCTACTTGTGAACACAAAAAGAAAGGAAATGACTAGTAGTGGTACTCCCCCACAGTATAAGATATGTAGGTAGATGTAGATCAAAAGCAGCAGTCCAGGAGTAGGCGGAAAATAGTGCACACATTTAAAATGTAATTGCATCACTAAAGAAAGGACATGGTTAGCTTACAAACAGGCATGCTACCTCAGCCTCCAGATTCTTTGCAGGGCACTGCATATATAGTGAACCTTGCCAACAGCTTGCTGTCCACCTTTACTGTGCAGCAGTACTACACCACCATTCTAAGTGCAGTATGTGTCTCTGAATCATTGGGAAGGTGTTATCGGTTTCCACACCACTTCTGTAATGCATTTACGTGAGCCACAACTACTATTTATTCACATTTTGAAACTCAACTCAACTGAAAATGATCGCGAGAGCCAATTAACTATGATCAGTGAACCCAGTGATTGCAATTTGTAACTGAGTAAGTGCTCAAATAATGCAGCAGTTTGGCACAGTATAAAAGTGTCAAGGGGCTGTAACAACAGCACAAAATCAGGTTTCTTTTGTTGAGTTGTGTGGTAGTTTGATGTGTTCCATGCCTACCCTTAAATTGTGTAGCAGTGTATCAGAAAGCCTTATTTCATCAAGGGTAGTCTAAATGGGACAGTGTATGCCAACTTCCTCAGACAAATTCTTCCTCCTCTTCTGGATGAAGTGCTGCTAAGAACCAGAATGCTTATGTGGTATCAACACGATGGATGTCCCCAGCATATAATGCCTTGAGTGCACGTTGTGTTCTGAACCGAAGGTATCCTGCCAGATGGATTGGTTGAGGAGGAACAGTTACTTGGCCTGCTAGGTCTCCTGATTTAAATACCCTGGACTTTTTTCTGTGGGGATGCATTAAAGACGTTGTCTATCGCGATATTCCAAGAACTCCAGAGGACATGGAGGAACATATAGTGCTTCCTTGTAATTCTCTTCAGCAAGCAACACTGGAAGCAGTAAATAATTCTTTCATTCAACGTGTGCGTCAATGTATTGGTGTTCAGATTCACCACTTTGAGCACCGTTGAATGTTATACTCCTGGGCAACGGTACAGGAAAGTCAAAGCCAATTTTGTGTTATGTTTTACTTGGTTTTCATTTGTTTTCTGACAACTCCAGCAAGTGGACGAGTTTGTGATCCAGCGCTCAAAGTCAATGTTGTGTTATGTAATAAATAACCTTGTGTTTCAGTGAATGGTACAGTGTGGCACATTTTTGAATAGGTCTTTAGGAGAGGAAATCAATTACCAAATAAAAAATACAGGGTGTCATATAAAAAAGTCATACCACTGTTCATATCTTTGTAAAAAAACAAAGCTACAATGATGGAAATCATGCTGATTGATGTCCCTCTGACAGCTAAAGAACATTTGCTTGAAACATTTAGTAATTTGCATCTGGACAAACAGTTATTTAGGTTGGTCAAGATAAATGGGACACCCTGTATATGTAGTTTCCGTGCTCCTCTGCAGTGTCACCTGAGCTTCCCTTTGAAATTATGAAAGCCTAGACTTTGTGTCTTTTTTGTCACAGCCATTAGAATATTACCCACTAAAAGAACTTTGCTGAGCAACATGTATACTGACTACATATAGAAATACACTTAAAACATGGTCTCTGTATTAACATGTGTGCAGAAAATTGGGCAGCACCTTCTCAGAATTTCCCCCCCTATAGCCTATGGCAAGTGATCCTTTATACAGGATCCCCATCAGTTTTGTAAGCCAATGTGTTCAGAGAGATATGGTAGAAATAAATGTCCACTGAGATACACTGACATACCTCTTGAGCACAAATCTGAACACAATGGTCAACAACTACAGCCCCATCAAGCTCCTTCATAGTCAAGTACCCAGAAACACGATATTGTATCTACTGCATAAAACGTCATCAGCTGCCACCTTAACTCGCTCAGCTCGGTATGTGGACGGTGTTCCAGCCTGTGTACGCAATAGTGAGGGGCATCCAGGTTGGAAATGCTGGCAGCCACTGGTGCCTGGCCTTTTCCACACCAGTGATGGCGAAAACAGTTGCTCTATCCACTGCTCCTGGCACCACCGCCATCTCAGACACCAGCAGCCTCAGCTTTTGTCACTGCATTGTCAGAGATGTTCCAACCACTGATGCCATCACCTCCACCTTAAAGATCACAAGTCCTCTCCTCCACAGCAGTGAACCAGAAACCATCCTACCACTAATGGCTACACTTATCACTAATCTAACCATTAGAGTACTGACTGGACATCCAGACTCAAGGTAATACAACAATTGCCTGCAAGGAGCAGAGTTTCTGGCTCTTGTCTGCACATAAGACAACGGATTAGGGACTATCTTTGCCATTGGCTTCAATGCCACACACACATCTCTCTGGATCAACTGCCCTCACCTTTGTTGCTGACCTCAAATCTGATAGAATGCTTACTGGACTTTTAACTGTATTCTGGCCACAACCTCTGTGCTTCTCAGTAGATAGCTAAAAACAATCTCTGAATGGTCATTATCACCACACATCATGAACTGCACACACCTGATAATTATATTTGCTGTAAGTATTCCTTAGTGTGGAATTTGTTCATAAAACAGTCATGTTCTAGTGAACAGATTCCACAAAATTACCAGAACTTTTTTTCTGGGTTATACACTAATCATTCCAGCATTCTTTTACATGCCATAATCCTGTACTAGATGTCATTTTATGTATTATAATATCTTGAGAATAAAGTTTTCCAATTCTAAAACTGTGGAAACGAGGAGCTGGCATATTACAGCATTGACACCATGTTCAGTCCAGTATTGCAGTAAAGTATACGAAAAAAAGTTGAACCGATTTAGAGAGAGCTACATGGATGACATGAACTATTACAAGAACAACAAAAAATGCCCTCATTTTTTAATGGCATAATGACCTAGAGTAAATGAGAATTTTTGCAAAGAGAACTGTGCAAAGATAGCGTTTCTAACTGAAGTATGTACCTTTTTCAGTTGTATATTTTATTAGTACTGAATTAACTATTAGTAGTAATTTTCATGAACCGTGAATTACTCTCATGTCCACTGAAAATCTTTCCAGTTACTGCCACCACAATACTAATATTTACATGCAGTAACTGCCACTTGAAATCTGCTTAGCGATCATCAACACAAAGTTCCCTTTGAATGTTTCAGAGCTTCACTAAACATGGTTCTATACTTGTCTTATACAGGCCTATGAACTTGCTCAATGAGTCACACTATTGGTAGATCTAATGTTGAACACAAAATATGAATCATTGTGCAATGCAGCATTTGTCATACAGGAGCAAAATATTGATTGTTTCTCACATTTTAGAAACATCCCAAGACCAGCAGGCAAACACAAAATTTTTGCATTTGTAATATGACAAATACACCGTGAAAAACTGGCTACCTATTAAAGATTATTTCTAACACTACTATAATGAACTAAATGGTCTGAGAAATATGTGACGAAGATACCTGAGAGGACAATCATATACATACTTTGTTGCTTCCTCTGTGTCTGCAGTAAGACAACCATACTATGAAGAGTGGGGCTATTGCTTTTTCATTATTTTGGCTACAACAGGGCCCAAGCCATAACAAACAGTCTGAATGATAACTTTTTTAACACAGTGGTTGTCACTGGATGAAGTAAAAACTTCCCATTGTTTTCAGTGCTAAGTACAAATAAGATCATACTTGGGTCAGAGTGCAGGAACACATCAATTCACAAACATAATGGTGCAGTCTTAGGAGGTTGGCCACATTATCAGACTTCATACTCTAAGGTATGGCAAGTGAATCTAGCATAGTAATTATAACCATAAAGGCAGGCTGAATATGGTTCTAATTTTCGTCTTCTACACACCTGTGATTTGCTCGGTGTATGTCCATACTGTTCTAAGGGTATGCTGCATAAATACTAACTACTGTTTTAGATGTACTTGCTGTGATGCCTTTGACTGTGAAGTCTGACAGTTTCCAACTTTCTATGGTTAAACCCTTAAATATACAAATTGACAAGTTCTTGGACTCTGAGCTGTACTTATGCACACACTTGGTAATGACTTCACAGCCAAAACCATACAGTAACAGAATTAAAGGGTACTACTACTACTTCATCCAATGGCAGCCAGTGTGGTAAAATGTTATCACCCAGACAATACATCTTGTACTCAACTGGCTACAGTGTTTCCTAGCTAATGGTTCAGAACTACCATTCAATAGGGCAAGAAGAAGTCTCTTTCCATTTCATCTCCAGTAAAAAGAAAAAAAAAGCATAAAATATTACTTCTCACTACTCAGAAATGAGCTTAACCTCAAACTTAAAGAGGATTTATTAAATATATATTTCTAAGAAAATTTGTTTGTGTTTCTCAGCTGAGCACACTGTAGCTTAAATTTCAGATGTTTCTCCACAAAAGAAACAGGGTGAGGGTGGTGAACAAGATTCGAAGATGTTCACCTGTTTGAAAACATCTGAAATTCCCTTACCTGATGATTTGCATAAAACCGTGTCTGCAGAACTCGAGTGCCAGAGAACAAAGTATGCCGTTTGTGTTCTTGCAGACTGTACACAGCATCTGAATGCGAAGGCTGGGTTTTTGTCACAGGCACACTTTCCCCTGCACATCAAACACAATTACTCACACATGAATTTGCCAAGATCATCTTTCACAATTCAGTGTTACATAGCTAGCAAAACACCACATTTCAAGTTATGAAATATAAATAAAATGTGGTTTTAAAAGTACAATAAGCAACTTACAACATTAAGAATCACGTTTCTCAGGCACTTTCAGCACCTACACTATTACTGAACGAAACGTGTAAATGGAGCCTTTACTCCAGGGTATAAGTTTTCAGGCAACATTTTTTAAGAAACTACTTCCATCAATATTTTAAAAACATGTTCAGAACAAATAAATGGCAAAGTTAAAAATACACAACATGTCCCTAATATGTAGCATTACTTCTTTGTCTATGTATAAAAGTCATTGAAGATTCAAGCAACTGAAGTTTTAAGATCTTTACTGAAGTAATTTCACTGCTGACTAATCATAAAAATTGTACTGTAATTAATTTATCTGTAGCTCTATGAACAATGTCCAGTAATTCTGCAGTTAGTGAATTATGCCATGGAATCACTGACATTGCTTCATTATTTGAAGGCTGCATCAATTGGAAGAAAATGTAGAATCAAAAAATTGTGGCAATCAAAATGTTACACCAAATGCATTTTATGTGAGAATCCTTCCTGTCTGGTGTCCATAATCCAGGTGAAGCCACGTATGGTACTTCTCCAATTTTGCATAGAAGCAATCGTACCTGTATACAGGGTGATTCAAAAAGAATACCACAACTTTAAAAATGTGTATTTAATGAAAGAAACATAATATAACCTTCTGTTATACATCACTACAAAGAGTATTTAAAAAGGTTTTTTTCACTCAAAAACAAGTTCAGAGATGTTCAATATGGTCCCCTCCAGACACTCGAGCAATATCAACCCGATACTCCAACTCGTTCCACACTCTCTGTAGCATATCAGGCGTAACAGTTTGGATAGCTGCGGTTATTTCTCGTTTCAAATCATCAATGGTGGCTGGGAGAGGTGGCCGAAACACCATATCCTTAACATACACCCATAAGAAAAAATCGCAGGGGGTAAGATCAGGGCTTCTTGGAGGCCAGTGATGAAGTGCTCTGTCACGGGCTGCCTGGCGGCCGATCCATCGCCTTGGGTAGTTGACGTTCAGGTTTCATAACTAACCTTTTTCGTAGGACTCTCCATACAGTTGATTGTGGAATTTGCAGCTCTCTGCTAGCTCTGCGAGTCGATTTTCCTGGGCTGCGAACAAATGCTTGCTGGATGCGTGCTACATTTTCATCACTCGTTCTCGGCCGTCCAGAACTTTACCCTTTACACAAATACCCATTCTCTGTAAACTGTTTATACCAACGTTTAATACACCACCTATCAGGAGGTTTAACACCATACTTCGTTCGAAATGCACGCAGAACAACTGTCGTCGATTCACTTCTGCCGTACTCAATAACACAAAAAGCTTTCTGTTGAGCGGTCGCCATCTTAGCATCAACTGACGCTGACGCCTAGTCAACAGCACCTCAAGCGAACAAATGTACAACTAAATGAAACTTTATAGCTCCCTTAATTCGCCGACAGATAGTGCTTAGCTCTGCCTTTTGTCGTTGCAGAGTTTTAAATTCCTAAAGTTGTGGTATTCTTTTTGAATCACCCTGTATATGCTATTGTTATTATGGGATTGCCACTCTCAAAGACATTTTAAAGCTACTGCCAGCAATGGGTAGAGGAGGGCAGTTGTTACCCCCCTCCCTGCCCCCACTTGGGGGGGGGGGGGGGGGAACTCTGCAAATCAAATGTGCATCATGTCCTGCTAAACACAGACAGACATATAATATCAATTCCGTATTTTCTGGAAGAAAACTAGAATATGTAATGGATACTGAATGTAAACTTTATTTGTCTAGATCATGAGCTTATAAAATGATACATGTGGTTTTGACGGTGCTAGCAGTCATCTTTGGGTCTAAAAAAAAAAGAAAAAAAAATGTTGTCCATAAAGAGTGTTAGCAACTTACAATGTGTAAAATGTAAAAAGATACATAAGGGACAGAGAAGATACCATAATGCTGTCATTATCCATCTTGTAAAATCATCACATGATCAAAACCAATTGCAAAAAGGCTAGGCAAGGTATCTGTATGGTGCAAATACTGGAAACTGACTAAATAATGAAAAGTGTGAAGTCATCCATATGAGTACTAAAATAAATTCACTAAAATTCAGTTACATGATAAATCACACAAATCTACAGGCTGTAAAGTCAACTGAATACTTCAAGATTACAAATATAAATAACTTGATTTGGAATGGCCACATAGATAATGTTGTGGGGGAAAGCAAACCAAAGGCTGCAATTTACTGGCAGCACATTTGGAAAGAGCAACTGTTATATAAAAGGGACTGCTTACATCATGCTTGTCTGCCCCTTTCTGGAGTACTGCTGTGTGGAGTGGGTTCTGCATGAGATGGGACTGGCGGAGAACATCAGCAAGTTCAAAGAAAAGCAGCTCATTTTGAATTGTCACAAGACAGGGGAGAGTGTAACGTGGACATGATATGTTAATTGGGCTGGCAATCATTAAAACAAAGGTTTTCTTCTGTTGTGGCACAATCTTCTCATGAGCTTTCAATCACCAACTTTCTCCTCCGATTGTGGAAATATTCTGTTGGTGCCCACCAACATAGGAGGAAATGATCATCATGATAAAATAAGAGAAATCAGAGCTCACACAGAAAGATTACAGGGCTCATTTTTTCCCGTGTGCTGTTTGATAGTGGAACAATAGAGAAATAGCTTGAAAGTGGCTTGCTGAAGCCTCTGCCACGAACTCGATTCTGAATTGCAGTGTGATCACGCAGATGTAGACAAAGTCCTGTAATACTGCTGTTAAGATAACAACATACATACACTGCTAGAGGGAACAACTGTATGCACAATACAGTTTATCATAGTAAAACAAAGTTAAACAAAATATACTAGAAAAAGAATTTTAGTAGTTAAACTTACAGTAGTACCTTATATTGATAATTAAGATCACTTTCCCGCAGTCTTGACCATGTTACACCTTATAATGGGTACTGACTAGTAGCAAGTATGTTGCTGTTGTTGTTGTCGTCATCGTCATCGTCTTCTTCTTCTTCTTCTTCTTCAGTCCAGAGACTGGTTTGATGTAGCTCCCCATGCTACTCTATCCTGTGCAAGCTTCTTCATCTCCCAGTACCTACTGCAACCTACATCCTTCTGAATCTGTTTAGTGTATTGATCTCTTGGTCTCCCTCTACGATTTTTACCCTCCATGCTGCCCTCCAATACGAAATTGGTGATCCCTTGATGCCTCAGAATATGTCCTACCAACCGATCCCTTCTTCTGGTCAAGTTGTGCCACAAACTCCTCTTCTCCCCTATTCTATTCAATACCTCCTCATTAGTTATGTGATCTACCCATCTAATCTTCAGCATTCTTCTGTAGCACCACATTTCGGAAGCTTCTATTTTCTTCTTGTCTAAACTATTTATCGTCCATGTTTCACTTCCGTACACGGCTACACTCCATACAAATACTTTCAGAAACGACTTCCTGACATTTAAATCTATACTCGATGTTAACAAATTTTTCTTCTTCAGAAACTCTTTCCTTGCCATTGCCAGTCTACATTTTGTATCCTCTCTACTTCGACCATCATCAGTTATTTTGCTCCCCAAATAGTAAAACTCATTTACTACTATAAGCATCTCATTTCCTAATCTAATGCCCACAGCATCACCCAATTTAATTCGACTACATTCCATTATCCTCGTTTTGCTTTCGTTGATGTTCATCTTATATCCTTCTTTAAGGACACTGTCCATTCTATTCAGCTGCTCTTCCAGGTCCTTTGCTGTCTCTGACAGAATTGCAATGTCATTGGCGAACCTTAAAGTTTTTATTTCTTCTCCATGGATTTTAATTCCTACTCCAAACTTTTCTTTTGTTTCCTTTACTGCTTGCTCAATATACAGATTGAATAACATTGGGGATAGGCTACAACCCTCTCTCTCTCCCTTCCCAACCACTGCTTCCCTTTCATGCCCCTCGACTCGTATAACTGCCATCTGGTTTCTGTACAAATTGTAAATAGCCTTTCGCTCCCTGCATTTTACCCCTGCCACCTCCAGAATTTGAAAGAGAAAATTACAGTCAACATTGTCAAAAGCTTTCTCTAAGTCTACAAATGCTTTCAAATTCTGAAGGTGGCAGGAGTAAAATACAGGGAGCGAAAGGCTATTTACAATTTGTGCAGAAAGCAGATGGCAGTTATAAGTTGAGGGTCATGAAAGGGAACCAGTGGTTGGGAAGGGAGTGAGACAGGGTTGTAGCCTCTCCCCGATGCTATTCAATCTGTATATTGAGCAAGCAGTAAAGGAAACAAAACAAAAGTTCAGAGCAGGCATTAAAATCCATGGAGAAGAAATAAAAACTTTGAGGTTCGCCGATGACATTGTAATTCTGTCAGAGACAGCAAAGGACTTGGAAGAGCAGTTGAACGGAATGGACAGTGTCTTAAAAGGAGGATATAAGATGAACATAAAAAAGCAGAGGCATTTTTCATGAAATCTCAAAACTATTTCATCATTCAAAGCAAAACTAAATCACTTTCCTAAATCTAGATCAGAGCCTGGGTATAGTTTTGTCTCCAATGACTAGTAATGCTGGATGTAAGTAGAAAAGTGATTAAAATGTAAAACATTATCACAATGACTAAAGTAAAACTCACCAGTAAGCATGCTCTCATTTACAATGCAACTGCCACTCAACAAGATGGCATCACAGGACATCAAGCATCCATGCTGTGGAATTATGATCACATCACCTGGGACCAAATATTTTGAATCAACCTCCACACATTCTGTAAATCAAAAAGATGAATAAAATTCAATTGACAATTATTCAAAATGTTTTTTTCTTTATTCACGTATCTAAAGCACATGATACGTCATGGATTTTTCCTGCTTCACTTTGCAAGCTAGACACTAGTCACAATTTCCTGCCTGTTTCACCTGAGTACACGTAGCACATATAGTTATCCATCACTGTCAATAATTTGAGAGAAATAATGTCACATTTTTAGATAACATATTACCAGAATGTCATGTTACTCAATCTGGCAACATTTTCACAATAAAAGGCATCTTTATCTGAGCGTATTAATTATAAAAACAATCTGTAAGTTACACAGGCTTTCAGTTCCAATGTGTCTATGTCTTTATTCTACTTTCTTCTAACTCAGTTGTTACTACCTATCCCTATTTGGATCTATCTTAATTCCTGTATCACTCTACTATTTGCCCCAAATACTTCACTTTTCCATTCATGATTTTCATTTTTTCCCATGCAGACATTTTCCCAGAGAGTCGTGAGGCAAAAGAAGAGTGTGGGAGGAAGCCTTCAGTCATATCTGCCTGTACTTACAGACGGTGTGCCAGTATGACACTGACACAGTCTGAGCCCAAGCACACTGGGACTTGCTCACATTGAACTGGAAACAACCTCACTAGAAGTGCAAACACACCTAACCAAATAGTTAACAGCCTTGCAGGTAACTATACATTCCTGGCTCATGTAGGCAAACCGAAGTACCTGATCCACATATACCATACTGACAACAGCTTACTGAATGTTATGCAATACATCACTAACATCTCCAAATTTTGGTTACACGCTAACTGTAGTAACAACTGAGTCTCCTTCATGTCCAAATCTTATGACTGCAGTCTGTTTTCTGTACAAGTTATAAATAATCATTCACTCTCAGTATCTTTATCCTAGCTACCTTCAGAATTTCAAATAGTATCTTCCAGTCAGTATTGTCAAAAGCATTATCTAACTCTAAAAATGACATAAATGTAGGTTTGCCTTTCTTCCACCTATCTTTTCAGATAAGTGGCGGGGTTAGTATTGCCCCTCATGTTGCCTCTCAAGTTTCTCCAGAACCCGAATTGATCTTCTCCCCCTTTTTCCATTTTTCTGCAAATAATTCTTGTCAATGTTTTGCAATCATCACTTATTAACTTGGTAAAATTATTACAGTCTTCCTTAGAAATAGGAAGTAAGAAACAAATGAAAGAATGAAGGAGGATCAAGGTAAAATGTCCTATCGACAATTAAGTGATTAGAGATGGTGCATGAGCTCAAGGCATGGGAAGGATAGGGAAGGAATTGGCTGTGTCCTTTTGAAAAGAATGATCCTGTCACTTGCCTTGAGTGACACAGGGAAACCATGGAAGAGAAAAATCTCCATAAATTACTCAAAATGGTCTTCTTATGATAATGTGAAACTTAACATGTCTGCTACATATAACACACATTAATCAATCTTCCACACATCATTAAGTGATAGAATCCCTCAAGCATCCACAAAAGCATCCAGAAATTAATGGGTATAATTTAGTAGAGAACACTCCTCATGTAACTAAAAATCAACAATGGGTTTACTGTATACTACATTCAAAATGCTCAGGTTTTAGGGAATGTGATGACTATGCATGATTTTTTTAGTGCCTTAAAACTGAGTTTTTTTGTCAACAAAATCTTTCCATGGGTCTCATGTCAGTCATATGAAGATTACACCAATCATGGCAAACATTGCAACTTACATCCATTTGGATTGCTTACTGTATACGAGCCTTGGTGTCTCTCTACAATTATTACCTCCCCACATTTACTTCCATCGTTAAGTACACAATTTCTTGATGCTGCAGGATGTGTCCTATCAACTGATCCCTTCTTTTGGCCAAGTTGTGCCATAAATTATTTTTTCCCTCAATTTGATTCAGCACCTCCCTATTTCTTACCCATGTGATCTTCAACATTCTTCTATAGAATTACATTTTTTCCCCCAGTCCACAATGTCATATGCTCATTTCCATTTTCAAAAGCTGCTATCTTCTTCTTGTCTGAACTGCCTATTGCCCACATTTCACTTACACACAAGGCTACATTCCAGACAAATATCTTAAGAAAAGACTTCATAATACTTCAATTTATATTGCATGTTGATAAATTCCCGTTTTTCAGAAACAAATCTGAATCAACAATTTTTTAATTTGATGCTACACGTTTCTTACCAGAATTCAGCAGATTTTGTAAAAAGTGGTGCAGGTATATAATACTAGTTAATACCAGCAGTGTAACATTTTGAAAAAGTAGGAGGGAAGTGCATCAAAAGTAATGCCTAAGTGTACTGTTGCAGTGGACATTTGGCCCCATTAGCTGTTGTTTAAACAGAACACAAAGTAAAACTGCACTGTTACAGCAGCCCCGGCCTTCACTTTTAACAAATATTAGGGTCATTTTTGTAAAGATTTCACTCAAAACTTTGACAAGAGGCCTACCACTGTCATCCCCTGTTCACAAGCAAATGCAGCTGAAAAAGAATAGTATGTCAGTTATTTCAATTTCTAGGTAGATACGAGCGTTGGAACTGAAATAGTGGTATCTATTTATTCACAACCGATACAAAAAAGTTACATGTTTGCACCTGTTACTGTCCTTCAAAGTAGTCACCAGTATTGTGTAGAACCCGTTGCCAGGTATGTGGAAGGTGTAGTAATACTGTTAGCAGAGCCTGTTCTGTTGATTGTGCGAATGATGCGGTCTACTGCCTGTCGAATCTCTGGAACAGTTCTGAAGCGAATGCCATGAAGTGGTTCCTTCCTCTTTGGAATCAAATCAAAGTCACAAGGACTTAAGTCCGGGGAGTATGCTGGATGGTACAGTACTTCCCAGTCCCATCGACCGAACAGAGCAGCTACGGCCTGTGCTGTATGCGCCCACACACTGTTGTACAAAACGATGGGTGCGTTGTGTAGAAAGTGTCGCCGCTCCTTTCACAAAGCTGGTCGCAGGTGATGCTCCAAAAATGAACAGTAATACAACTTAAGTCCTTGTGACTGATTTGATTCCGAAGAAACCACTTCGTGGCATTCGCTTCAGATCTGTTCCAGAGATTCGACAGGCAGTAGACCGCTCCATTCGTACCATCAACAGAACAGGCACTGCTACTGGTATACTACGCCTTCCACATCACTGGCAATGGGTTCTACACAATGCTGGTGACTACTTTGAAGGACAGTAACAGGTGCAAATATGCAACTCTTTTTGTATCGGTTGTGAATAAATAGTTGCCACTGAGTTCCAACCCTCGTACAAACATTTTATATGTATTAACTAGTAACATTTATAGCAAATGGGGCGAGCAGTACTGTGGTGCAGTGTTTGTTGAGCTCTACTGTTGAGCAACATATTACATTGTGGTCACAAGCGGAGGTATGCTTATCCACATGGAGACACCATCTCCACTTCTAATTGGTTGACTATAGTGACAGCCATAGCCAAGTGCAGTCCAAGTTTGTAGTCTGGGCAGACATGTTCACTGTTCAGGGTGGTTAATATTGATTCAGTCCTATCAAACTGTAATTTTATAACTTTTAAGAGTTGGTTGGTGAACACCGATAAGAGCCATGGGGAAGTGTGTTAGTTGCTCAGGATATTGATCATTATTATTGATAATAAGCATTACAATTAATGAGTTCAAGTTCATGACTTGCATTCTGATTAGACTGACGAACCAGTTCTTCATGTGGAATGTTGAGCAATTGTAAATGACTATATTATGAACAGTGTTGCAGCAAGAATTGCAACACTGAATAAATTAATGGCATCCCTTAAAAAGACACTCTTCACTGGAAAGTAGACTTCCATTTATCTCATTACAGTTTCGATGCCAAACCATAAACAGAATCATGACGGCACATGACCTTCTGCGAGAGGGACATCGTCTTTAGAAGATGCAAGGTGGGCAAAACAGAACTCTGCAAAGTCTACCTGATACTGCACACATCCGAATGCAACTCTCACTGAATAGTTACAAAAGAGGTGTAGGACATGGCATCTCTTGCGGGGATGAATCTGAGTGGCTATGAATGTTATGGATTGCATCCAAAGTGATAAACAGTGAATTGGCACTACCAGTGACTTTGTGATTTTGATCAACTGAACAGTGACTTTCATTGGTAAAAGAAACAGAGCACAAGATAAGGGTGAACTGTGAATTTTAAAATACTGATCACATGTGAATCTCTAGATAAGGAGCTTGAAGTAACACTGACGATTGATTATAGCTGTTGCTCAAAATCATGCAACAGTATTGATCAGTGATAGGAATTATTTTGGTAATGTACACAATACAAGTGGCAATGAATGCTATGTACTGTGATGTTGATGCAATATAAAACACTAACATCAAGAAAAGAAGACATAGAGATTTTGTGTTATGATGCAACGCACTGAGGAGGACATATGTGTCGAGAGGCTGCCAGAAGTGGAGACTGGTCACCACATTCTCTGCAACCTCCGTCGTAACAGCTTGTGGGGCAGCCCATACGGAAAGGGAAAGTCACTGGCCCAGCTGATGAACAAGAGATGACCCTCACCTCGATAACAGGCAACTTGTCTTTATAAATTCTTTTGGTAGACTGATGTTTGTCTCTGTTAAGGCCCAGGGTAGCAATAGCTCGGCAGAGTGCAGCACAGTCTGTAAATTTAGATTAGCAAATAGTGAGCACAAGTTGTATTAATTATTGACAGTAACATTTACAAACATGAATAACAAGAGAGGAAAGATGGTTGTTCTCAGGAATAGGATAGTACATTACTTTCAAGGGGGACATGAAGGTGATGAGCATCCATCTGGGTTACATGATGAAAGTTCAGTATTGCTGCAAGATACTTCTGATGTCATGGAAGTTCGGCAGAGGTACGTTCATTCACATGATGATCATGGGTCAGATTTAGTGGCACCAAATGTAAGTCACCACACCCATTCAGCAAACACTATAGCTGTTCATCTAATAGTGAATCATCAAGTGAAAGTACGGTAAAGATATGTTCATGAGATTTTTCAAGGAATCTCAGAAAAATCTTGAAAAATCATTTAACATTCATTTGAAGAAATTAAAATTTAAAATTTCCATTAAAGAAACTAAAATTTCCATTGGAAAAAAGAAGAAAAAGAAATTGCTAATGAAGTATTTAAAAAATGAATAAAATCCACTTGGGAAAAATTATAATCAAAAAGATGAGTTTTGCTTAGAAACTTCAGTCTTACTTAAGGAGTATAAAGAAAGGATAAGTAGAAGCACACATGAGCTCCACATTACTTGCCCAGAATCTAATGCTGTACAGTTAGCTAACGATCAAAAAGAAACTAATATGTGTTGTAAAGTAACTAATAAGCAGCAAGATTTAAAGGCTCAAACTGATATGGATAAGAAGATAGAGATGGTTAAAAATACATGCACTGAGAATGCAGCTGAAGATTTAGAACTAAAGGAATGGCAGTAGGTATGGGGTAAAGTTAGAGTCGGTGGCTCCGTATGCCACTCAAGTTGAAGCAGAAATAAAGCAAAGGGAATAATCTTGACATGAGCATGAAAGATAGTAGGATAAAAATAAAAACTACGTGATATCTGACAATCAGTATTTAAAAGTGTGTAAATATCATAGTTTCTCTATCAGAGGGACACCCAGCTACATTAAAACAACAATCTGAAGAAATATTTCCTATTCAGTGGGACAATAAAAAAAAGATTAGTTGTGTGACTAGTGCACAAGAAGGGGAAGCACTATCCAGGGGAATGAGGTAGAATCACAATGCAACACATACGACCAATTCATAGGACTGTTAACAAATGAGTATTGGTCCAGCGGCATGCAAAACTGTCAGAAGAGACCTGATTTGAAGTTCAAATTATCACAAACATTGGGAACAAAAGTTATAAAGAGGTCTTCCAAACATATTTGGAAAAGAATTTGCATTTAGACAATATACTGAAAGAGTGACTTGATTTCAATCATTATTAAGTTACAAGTTAACCAGAATGCCAAAGACAGATGTTAGTGGAATGTACAGGCTTTGGATCATTTATATGCTTTAGCAGGCAAAAGTCAGAATTTAGAAGGTTGGTGCAGAAAACAGTGGAAAGGAAATGACACACAAAGATGGGCTGAAATGCTGCCACCGAGATTTACACAACACCAGCACCAAATGATATGCATCAGGAATGCAAGGAGTGTTGCAGTATGAAAAGTAGGGTTCATGTAATTACTCTTATAATCGTCCGAGATGAGGAAAAGGTGGATTTAATAGTGGAAGAGCAAATTATTATGGGAAGTCTAGGGATAACCATAGCAATGGAAATTATGAACAAGAGACTTCATCTACGAGAAACTCACTGGTTGTTTAAGATTCGATAATGAACTAGAGAGACCAAAGGACCACAAAAGCTTTGGAATATGATACCAGGGATAGTATTAAAGTGGTGCTGATGGTTCTGGAAAAAAAAAAAAAAAAAAGACAGACAGACCAGTGAGCATTACTCTGGGTGCAAGGGCAATTAATAAAATTATATGGCCACAAACAGATTGACTGGAGGTTCCGGAAGAACTAATACAGGAATTTAATGATATTTTACTAAGATGGTATCTGTTCTTTCGGACATGTCCGAAAGAACAGATACCATCAGTGACCAAGCAGCTTGTTACAATGAAATTACAATGAAATGAACACTCTTAGCTGCTTACAGGCATTGACATACGTCAACGGGGACAGATGAAAATGTGTGCCCGCCCGGGACTCGAACCCAGGATGTCCTGCTTGCATGGCAGACGCTCTATCCATCTGAGCCACCGAGGACACAGAGGATAGCGCGACTGCAGGGATTTATCTCTGGCACGCCTCCCACGAAACCCACATTTGCAACGTATTGTCCCGCACTACATTCGTAGTGCCCCTGCCCATTATACTCATTACTCGCGGTGCGTTGCTGATTCCCGGACATGTCTGAAAGAACAGATACCATCTTAGTAAAATATATAGTTAAGGCTCACCGGCCACTTGACCATCTTCTTCTTCTGTGCGAATGCACAAACAGTGCCCGAACTCTTACGGGAATCGGAAACGCGCAGCGAGTAATGAGTATAATGGGTGAGGGCACTACGAATGTAGTGCGGGACAATACATTGAGAATGTGGGTTTCGTGGGAGGCATGCCAGAGATAAATCCCTGCAGTCACGCTATCTTCTGTGTCCTCGGTGGCTCAGATGGACAGAGCATCTGCCATGTAAGCAGGACATCCCAGGTTCGAGTCCTGGGCGGGACACACATTTTCATCTGTCCCCGTTGACATATGTTAACGCCTGTAAGCAGCTAAGGGTGTTCATTTCATTGTAATTTCAATTTAATGATAATTGGGTAATGTCTAGCACAGATATAACAGATAGCTTTTGGCAAGTGCATTTACCTAAAGAGTGTGGAAGATAGCCTTCATTTATGGTAGTCAAGGTTACCAATTCAAAGAACTTCTGTTTGCAAGATTTCCAGATACAGGAAATTAAGTGCACAGTTAATGGATTGGAGGTACCATTTGATTTTTGATTTGAAGACATCTACTGCAGCATTTATTTTCATGTTAGATAAAGCACTGGAGATGACTTACTAGCTAAGGTAACTGTCTATGTAGACAACATATTGCTACCAACAAAAAACTGGCATGAACATAATAAAATATTGGAAGAAGTTTTAGTGGCAATTGCAGCAGATGGCATCAGAGTAATTTTTGAAAAACCAGAGTTTGAAAGAAAGGAAATTAAATTCCTAGGACACATTATTTCAACTAACAACGTAAGGGCAAATCCTGACGAAACTCAAGCTATAAAGAACTTTCCTGAACCAAAAACAAAAGGCAAATAAAAGGATTTCTTGCTCTATGCTGATTTTATTGTAAATTTGCAACAAATCAAGTATTTAATGCCAAGGCATTTTTAGACTTAACAAAAAAGAAAGCAGTTTGGGTATGGATCAGCCAGTGCAGTAAGGAATCTGAGGACATTTAGGAAGAGTTATGCAAAACTATTACACTGTTACACCCTGATCTATCACAAGGTTTTTGTTTCACGGCAAACATGTCCAAATATGGGACTGGTTCACGATTGTTTCAGATAACAGGACAAGAAAGGGAAAGCAATCAGTTTTGTGAGCATAATAATAAACAAGTGGGAACAAAATTATTCTGTTACAGGAAAGGAAACTTTGACAACAGTAGGGCCATTTCAATCGTTCAGACACTTCTATGTATACAGAATACAGAGCCATAGCTTTCTTGTCAGACTGCAAATTAATGCATGGAAGACTCAGAAGATTCTTCTTCTTCCTGGCTCTACAGTCCTTGATAGGCCTTGGTCTGCTCCAAGACATCATTCTATTTAGCCCTGTCCATTGTCTTGTTGTGTCTTCATCCTCGGGCACAAATAATTTTTAAATCATCTTGTATGTCATCGAAGTATTGCAGTCTTGGTCTTCTCCCACTTCTTTGTGCTGCTGGGTATTGCAGCAGTGCTATTTTCATTGGGTTCTCATGTTCCACGTGAAAAACATGGCCAACCATTTCAGGTAGTTTATTTTAATGAACTTTACGATTTCAAGATCTTCATATAATCTGTAAAGCTCAAAATTGTACCATCTACATCATATTACATCTTCATTAGTCACCCAATAGCTTTGGCATAACACATTTCATTCATTGGGACATATTACTGGCTAGTTTCTTTATTGATAGTTGAATCTCTTCCATCGAGGGCATCCAATTATCCTTGCCTTCCATTTGTCGGTATCAGTTAGTTCCCACACTTCAGCATTCTCTGACTACATTAATTCCTTGAAGTACTCTGCCCAATGATGGCACACTCCTTCCTGTGATGCTATTAGTTCACCATTTCTTTTTTTTCTCTACACTGTGTTGCTTTTGGTTGAAATTCCTTTCTATGGTTATTGATCTCTCTGCAGAAATTCCTGCTTTCATTAGTTGTTACTCAGTGATTCAATGCCCTGCAACTGTCTTTCAAAAAGGCTTCTCTTCTTTGATTTCAGAATCCGCTTTTCTGCGCGCCTTTTTTTCCCTACAAACATTCTTGTTGTTCTGGGCTGCATTTTTTATATGCTTCATTCTTTGTTCTTGTTGCCTCCTCACACTCTTCTTCATACCATTTTATACCATTCATTCCTTATGGCCAGTTGTTCCATAGCAATCACTTCCTCTGCAGTAGCCTGTATTTCATTTATGATTTTATTCCATTGCCCATTTAAGTTATGAGTATAATTCTGCAGGATTTCTGTCAATTATTTTCCAAATTAATAGATACATGTTCAGCCTTCCTTGGGTCATTACATTCTGATATATTATACTTATTTTGCGCTTCTCCTTTAACTTTATATGCTTTTGAAAATCTCCCTCTAATTTCTGCTATGAGGAGGTAATGACCAGAATTCATCTTAGCGCCTATGAAACTATTGCAGGCTAGTATGTCAGAGGCATGCCTGGTAGCTATTAATATGATCAGTTTGATTCCTAGTGACGTTGTCTGGTGACACACAGATCAAAATATGTATATTCTTACACTGAAACAACATGCTAGAAGAAACTGTCATGTTAAGTGATGCTGCAAAATTTATAAGGGTTCAAACGAGTTACTGATGAGAAAAATATGAGTTTATGCAAGTGAAAGTCACTTAGCTTCTCCTACTCAACTGTCTCTGAACTTCAAGTTGGTGAACCACGGGAACCTTAGAAACCCGTGAAAGATTGGGTACCCAACTCAGTGGGAAACAGAGGTGAAGGCAGACGAGAGTGGGAAAATTGTCCTCTGAAGAATAGAGGGTTCAATTACAGGTGGGTAAGTCATACCTGGGGAAAAAGTTTTATTGTGAAAACTGAAGGAAATACAGGTGGATGAACCCTAAGGCAAAGACATGGCAATGTAACAAGGAATATGAGAATTGTATTGTGGAATGTACAGACATTATATAGAATTGGAGCCATTGGAAAAATGGCTGAAATAGCGAAACATACAACATGGCCTTGCAAGAAATAAGATGGACTGGACAGGATACCTTCCAGAAACAGCAGTGTACTATGTACTACAATGGCCACAACACTGAATACATATTTGGTGTGGGATTTATAGTCAATCAAAGCACTGAACAACTTGCGACAGGTTTAAAGCAATAATTCCAAGGATATGTTGTATGTAAATAAAGGGGAAATCCTTTAACTACTGTCTCCCAAATGCACATGCCCCTACTGAGGAGAAGATAGAAGAAGAGAAGATGATCTATGAGGAACTGGAGCAAGCTTATCAACAGTGGTTAAAAAAATAACATAAAAATGGTGATAGGAGATATTAATGCTAAGGTAGGGCAGGAGCAGGTCTTTTCCCCTACCACTGGTAGATACAATCCCCATAAAGAGAGTAATAACAATGGACTCCATTTATTAAATTTTGCAGCCTTTATGAAATAATCTGTATGTTCATAAAAACTGAGTCGTCCTTTATGTGGAAAAATGGGGGGAGATGAGAGCGCGTGTGGGCGCGCACACGCGTGTGCATGTTTGCAATTCTCAATACTGTTGGCAATGAATTACTGTTTGCTACAGGATACATAACAGTGTTCATTTTTTTATGAGAAGCACTATCTTACAAAGATAATTTATAATCTCTGTTGAAGTGTTATTTGAAAACTGACCCATCAGATTCAAGACATGTACATATGAGGATTTGTTTCCAAGATAAATCAAAAGTTAGCTTCAAGATACATTAATGTAATGATTATGTCTAAAGTACTGAATACCTTTGTACACATATCCACAGATTTTCAGCAATGTGAGCCATTTTCAAGCAATAAGATGCACACCTTAAGATTTTGGCTGTAGTTTGCCTGTTCTGCGGATGACCAAACAATAGTTCAGGGTTCATTTCGTATTTGCCTACAATTTTTTCCACAAGCACCTATCACGCAATATCACCCATGGCAATGCTTTGTGTACGTGGAAAGTGTGAAACTGCATCACGGTCCATACAACGTATTAAACTATAGGTACCCATGTGACTGATTTTGAGGGCTAACTGATGGCAGTAGTTCACCTGGAATACAACTATATTCAATAAAGCATTGTGGCATTCAAATCAACATTCAAGTTTCCACCTCAAACACGTCAAAGTGAACGTAAAATAGTTTGTTTGATGAACAATGTAAATTATTGTAAAATAAAAGGGAGATTAAAATATTTAAGTTTCATGAACTACCAGAGGCAAGTTTGTCTTGCAAACATAGCATACTAACAAAGTGCATTATTACCACAATTTAGTAACAACAATGAAAATATCTTTTGAAAGTAATCTCTACTCTTTTTGTAAGTCTCACATCTTAACGTAATTGTTAACTATAATACAGTTTAAATTTCTGAAGATAAAGGTACCAAAGCAGATTGCTACTCATCTCACTAAGCAAGTGTCAAGCAATGAGGAAGAAGAAAAAAATTGTAATTCTAGTTTCAATGGGAGCAGACATTCTTTTCTGTATAGGAGAGAGTCATAAACAAATTTGCAACATAGTCAAGGGTAGTCATATGGCTCCTCAAAATGATGACATATGTTTGTGCCATCTACAGTCATCCAACCCCACCAAGCTATTAAACATTCAATATCACTGTTTTGGTTCAAACTTGTTGACAATGTTTACCTTCCTCCAAACCAGAAAACCTTTTCTCCCATCAATTTCATTTGGTCCTTTCCTGCTCAATGAGCTATCTTTCTGTACATCTCTTCCATAACTGATACACAAAAACATTCCATAAGCACAACCAAACATTCAAATCATATGCATGTCACAGGTGAGTTTTTGTCTACAATGGAAGCAGTTTGTTGTTTGTCATATCCAATCACTCATCATCCCATTGATGCACAGAACAGTACCTCAACTAAAAGTAGTGGGATGGTGTACTGAGCCACAAAATATTCTTAATTGATCATCACATTTATTGATTCAGTTCCTTGTATATCTATGTACTTCAGCACCCAGCAGAATTAAACATCTTTCCAAGGCTTTGTAGACTTACCTGTGGGATGTATAAGCTGCACACTTTTAAGAGTACTCAAAGTGTCAGAACAGATCAGAGATACCACTGAACAAACACATCTAATCTGTTTTGACCAGAAAATATTCAGAATGCATTTATTGTTCAAGCAAATATAGATGGAAATAGTGAGCCCTCCTAAAGAAGAATGTGATCAAGATAAATGTCTGTTTTGTTCCATCACCTTTGAGAACTTTTTATTCTGCATCAGATGAATTTGTTTATTAAATAAATTCAAGGAAAATCACTTCCTGCTCACACCCACCAGTGAACAGAATCATAATCGTAATCATATAAAATTTCATACAACACTGACTTAAAACCATAAGGAGGACTATTACAGGTACATTTAAGATAAATCTGGATTTCATCAGAAAGCATGGCAGCAGGTGACTAATCTTGAGCATAGAATGATATGTTTTCCAGACTAAGTTCTACTAAGTTGTGTTTGCACAGAACTCAAACGACCTTGTTTCTTGCAGGTGATTTGAGGAAATACATCAGAGGGTGAGCAACAATCAGAAACATGATTTTCAAACAGCCCAGAATTTTGTGTGTAAAGAACCATGAAGAAGTAAAATATTTGTGTGCAGCGAGTAATAAATTGTGACATAGAGACTGATATATCAAAGTTTTTATTTTTTATTGTTGCACAGTTTTGAATCTCTTGCAGACATCTGATTTTTTAATACACCACACCTTGCCATCTGCTTTCTGTGGAGGCCTTGTATTTCTGAAACTTGAATGGCCAGTTCTTTCCTTCATCACAGTCTCACTGCATGCATTCTTTCATCTGCTGCCTGTTCCAGAAGCAGAAACTTTAGTGTTAGGAAAATCATTTTCTTTGAAAATGTCTCACAATTATACCTGCACTATGCTCAAGATTACTTTAGGACTGACAGCTACAAAGGCGGTTGAGGGGATAAGTTTCACTTGCGAGGCACAATACACATCAGCCAATCTCATGAGACCCCTAGTCACAGCAACCACTGTTAGAATTTCTCCTGGCCTATTAAATTGGAAATTTACAGCTGACATAGAAACATATTCAAGAGAATGTAGTTTTATACAGAAGTTAGTTTGCTTTTGTAATTTAGTGCCCTAGTATTTTGATAATCTTTTCTTTCTTTCTTTTTCAACAAATCATCTGATGACTTGATAATAAGTCAAAATACTGCCATTTGTGTGACCTCAGGTTGAAATATATCATAAAAATTTCCATACACTGTCTTAAAAATTTGTTGCTACAAATGAAACTAAACTAAAACCCCAGACCAACTCTTCCAGAACTCACTGATGTCAGCTCTATGCAACTCCGTTCTGCACCTCCACGTGATTCTGCTGAAGCATCAATCCTAAAGTAATTCTAAACAGACTAGTCATGAGGCAAGTTCAGGATTTCATATATATTTTTCTGTGTGTACTTGGTCTTTTTTTTAAATTTTGGGACTTACTTCCATTTTCACATTGTAGAGTCACTTTATTTGAACAGGATTCCTCAGCAAGTTTGCTCAGTGAAATGCTTTGCTGAAAAAAAAAAAAAAAAAATCACCATTATATTATTATTATTAATGAAATACATACATAAATACATTCTACTACTACTACTACTACTACTACTACTAAAGGTGTTTTTTTTTGTTAGGACAATTTCTGTGATTAAAATGCAAATATTCTTATGTACGTTAGTCACTATTAATTAAAAGTCAGTAGCAGACAATGATCAGTAAGACTATATACACTTAATTCTTTTTTTTCCTTCTAGGCTGTCTGCTCCAAAGGTACCATACATGAACAGAATGTACTTAAAAATTATATTAACTAACTGAAATTTACGAATCATGAGCAATCTATGAACATTAGATGGCTGCCCAAATGCTGCTTGTCCAAGGATTGTCATAATAAGTTTGTATTAATAGGCATTCACTGAAGGACAGTTAGTACTACATATTCGCAGCAAGTATTCTTTGCACTGCAGTCAACAATTATAATCTGAACACAACTAGAAATTTCTTGCCATTTTGAATATTTTATCCATAGATTAAACACACAAATCATGTTTACTAAAGCCTTTACAGCCAATGGCAACACTTCCCATGCTATTAGAAGGAAAAAAAAGTGTGTTTCAAGAAAAATAAAGAAGAAATAATAATTAGATAAAATCCAGCCACAATACAGAAATATGTCAGAGTCCATTATTAATATTGGTAATGGCTTAGAACCATGACAATAACATTTTTATCTTTGGAAACATTACTGATCATTTGTTGCTTTGTGAACAGTTTAAATGGACGTTAGAACTGTAACTCATTAGCTCTAGCACAAAATAAAGATTTCAACTGCATTTAGTGACATATTAGGAGAGAAAAATATTTTTTAAAAATGTGAATAGTTGTACAGATTTACTACAATTTTTCAAAATGCATACACAATATTTCTGCAGTGATTTTCTTTTGTTGACTCTTTAGTCTACATGGTATATAGAATTTATTGAACTAAGCCAAATACACTCACGTTAAGGAAAAAACAGAACACCTTGAACAACTAGAGACAGCACATTCATATTCACAGGATATGTACATTAGTATGTTCTGCAGAAATGATGAGCATATGAACTATGCAGGTTCAAGGTCAACACTCATGGTGCAGCACACCACCACCTACTGGTAAAATGCGCCTGGGCTCTCGTTCTTGCTGTAAACTGAAGGTAATGGATCAGTGTGACTTGAGAAGACGTGCAAGAGACCTTGCAGACATACAAACGAACTTTACCATCAAATCAATGAGTTTGAAAGAGAGCGCATTATTGTCGTGAGAGAATGTGATGCATCCCTCAGGGAAACTGCTGCTCATGGGGACTAAGTATTTCAGTAGTGCAAAGGGTGTGTGCAGAATGGTTCACAGAAGGCTATAGAACGTGACGAGATGGTCAGATCACACCACCCAGACCATCCCCCATGAAGAGAGACAGCTCTTCTGATTGACATTTCAGGGCAGATCTGTGCCCTCCTCAGCTCTGATGCAACAGTGGAACAGTGTAACACATCATACACTATCAGGGGTAACAGTCTGTCATTGTTTATTACAGCATGGGTTGTGTGTGCTTCGCCCACTTCTCCATCTACCTTTGACGAATGTGCAGAAACATACTAGACAGTAGTGGTGTATGGAACGATGTCACTGGGGACAGGAATGGCATCAGATTGTGTGCCAGATGAACTCAGGTTTTGTTTGAATATGATGGCCACATCTTGGTTTGTCGCAGACAGGGATGCAGCGTCGCAGTGACTGCATATGCACAAGACAAAGTGCCAACTCAAGGCCTTATGGTGTGGGGTGCTATTGGGTATGACCACAAATCAGAGGGGGTGTGTGTCCAGGGCACTGTGACCAGTGTGACCCATGTGAATGACATCCTGCGATCCCTTTCTGCACAACACCCCAGTCATCATTTTCAGCAAGACAATGCACGACCCCATGTTGCTGCATGAACACATGTCTTCTTGGTGTCACAGGATGTCAGCCTTTTGCCCCGGCCCTCCAGATCCTCAGAATTGTCACAAATCAAAAAACTGTGCGATATGGTGAAACGATGGGTGCAGAGCTGTGACTCCAATGCTAACCATCACAAATGAACTTTGGAACCAAGTGAATGCCACATGGACAGTTATACCACAGGCTGCCATTCATGCTTTATATGCATGGATGCCATCATGCATGGAACAAGTTTCAGGCCTCATGATGGACCCTGTGCCTACTATGCAACAGCACACATGCTGAGCTGAGGTAAGAGAAATGCTAATCATTTCTGCAGAACATACTAAAGTACATGTCCTGTGAATATGAACATCCCACCTCTACTCATTCAAGGTGCCCTGTATTTTCTGAACATGAGTGTGTTTTTTAACCCAACATGAAACAGTATCAAGAAGGCATCAATGTGTTGGTATGGGGTGTGGATGGAGGGAGAGAGAGGGAGAGAGAGAGAGAGGGAGAGAGAGAGAGAGAGAGAGAGAGAGAGAGAGATTCATTCATCCTCACTGTAAGACAAACAAGTGACCAGTCGATATTCATTCTCATCGTAATACAAACAAGTGACGAGTCTATGGCATCATTACTACATAAGCCGTTCAAATCACAGTGTTTTTTGTGGTTTAAGAAATTACCATTTACCTATAAATTACTATTCATTTATTTCACACACTCAAGAGTTCACCTTTATAGTCATTCTCAAGTGCAATCTGAAATGTCACAAAATGTCAACTAGCACCTGAAAATGGCTATAAAGCTGAAATCATGATTGTGTGAAATAAATGAATAGTAATTTACATTCAAATGGTAGAAATTTCTTTTAAAAAGTTCTATACGACTGTGGTCTCCCATGAAGCAAAAATCACATATCTGAGTAATTTTTTTTTTATTCACTACGTCAGACGCAATATTGAAATCACAATAAAATTATAATTACACTTTTCTTTAGCCCTCTGTACATCATAATACAGACAAAGGGTGTCTCCATGCATTCTTATTTCAATTGCAACCACCTGGGCAGTGAGTATGCCACAGAGAATTGTGCCAGTTACTTTGTGGAAACAATGAGGCCAGTGATGAACAATTAGGTCATACATTAAAACAAAATGTGTGCTTTCATTCAAATATATTTACATAAGCATTACAATGCAAAACTTTTGAAACTCTTCAGGGGAGGGGGCAGTTTCCATCATCATTTTACTCAAATTGTTTATAAATCAATCACTTTCACTCTTGTTTTCTCTCAGACATTCCTCTAAAAGTTCTACAGTCTCTTCTCAGGGAGAACTGTGCGTGAAGAACTGGTCATTTCGCACTTACTAACTTTAATGTAATAACTACAACCTCTCTTTCAACACAACTGCTCCAGTTGAATGAACAGTTAACACAGACTATCCTAGAGGGCATACTATGCAGCATTAACATTTACTACAGCCAGATTCAAGAATGGAGAATGTGAAAGCTACAAAAAATCATGCAGAATGAGGCTCAAACTGGAGTGAAAAAAAAATTTGGCAATGTCAAACACCACTCGCTTTTAGAGTGGAAAGGGTAAAACATCTATATTAATAAAGGAAGTTCAGTGCACACACTACTATCCAGCCTGTGACTACCCGGTGTCTGTACTATCCAACTTACTTGATTAATATTGTAATAATACTTTTAAATGAGGATTCATTGATTTTATGTACTGTACTTCATCAAAGCTTTAGCAAGCATGCACTGGCTACAATACTGTGTGGCCATTCAAAATATTTTTGCTTCTAGCACATCTTGAGTCACGATTACAAGTTATGTACTGTATTGTTACTGTTGAATAAATTACTGGTATCACTTTTCAACATACGATACTCACAATCAACAATGTACACACACAGAGCAGTAGCTCTGTTGGCAACCCTGTGTTCTTTGTTCCTTCAGTTGCTTATCAGACATCTAAAGTGCACACATAGTTGAATCATTATTTTGTGTGGTCCTTTGTATTTAATTAGAAAGTCTGAAATGGGTGATAAATGAACAAAAAACACCTGTAGTGACTACGGACCTTACGTTATGAGCTGTAACGTAATCGGATCCTACTGTAGCACCCAAAACTATTGCTTTGGAGTTAGGGATATGAAAAAGAACTATTGTATACAGGAAGAAAAATTGAGCAGAAATCGAGAAGTAGTGTGATTTACAAGCTAGTGGAAGTGAAACAAGAATAAGGGAGACAATGTTGAAACCTAAGTGTAAAGTAGTTGAAGAAACCTTATTTTTGTGGCATGAACATTTAAGAGGAAAAGGTTTGCCTGATAATGGGGAAATATTGCAAGTAGTAGTATTGCAATTTCAGTGGCAAATAGATGGTGATTCAGAATTGACTGCCAGTGATGGATTCTGGGATCACTGGAAAAAATGATTATGTATTTGTCAGATTACCATCACTGGTGAGGCTTTATCTGCTGACAAAGAGGCTATGTCATTGTTTAAATATTACCTTTCAAAGTTAATTAATGAGGAGAGAATCTCTGGCAAACAGTTTTACAGTTGTAATGAAAAAGGTTTAAATTGCAAGATTCTCCCTATGAAAATACTTGCTTCAAAAATAGGCTGCAGAAACTTGATACAAGAGAAGCAAGGAATGAGTTACCATACTGGCTTGCAGCAAAGCTAATGACAACCAGAAATGTAGGGTTACATTGATAGGGAAATCATGGAAACCCTGAGCTTTCAAAAACCTGAAAAATCAGGAATCATTGCCCATACATTACACTCATCAAAAGAAAGCACAGATAAATTCAGCAAGCTCTAAAATTTGATTACAAAATGAATTCATACAAGTCACAGAGAAATATTTAAAAGACAACAGTTTACCAAGGGAGGCTCTTCTGTTTCTTGATAATGCACCTTCGCATTCTACCAGTTATGCACTCGCAGATGGAGATATCGAAACATTATTTTTACAGCCAAATGTGACTGCTCTGTCAGCTGATGAACTAGGGCATCCTTTAAATGCTAAAGTAGTAGTACTGCTGCCATCTTCTCAATCTGTTAATATCAACGATTGATGACAATTAAGACTGTGCAAACATTCTGAAGAGGATTGAATTACTAGACGTCATAGGATGGTTGTCCGGGGGTGGGTAGAGATTCTGAACATATCACTTGTATGATCTTTGAACATTTTCTAGACCATGAAAGTGGATATTACAACTTTTCATCCATGAGTGCAACTGAAGTCAAAGAGGGAAATAATGATATCTTTTCATTGCTAGAAAATGTACCGGGCTGTGAGATGTTGATGCTGAGGACATCACAAAATGGGTGGCAAACGGTGAAGTTGATGAAGTAAGAAGTCAAAAATTGTTAGTAAAATTAGGTTTGGTACTTAAAGAAGAGTGTTTTGAATGGTATGGCTGTGTTCAGAAAAGAGAATTAATAGAACTCCAGCCTATTTGCTTTTTTGTTATTTGGCTTGACCTGCCACATAAATCAAGGTAGATAGAGTCTACTTTATTATAAAAATATAGCCTTTATTTTAACATATCTTCATGTAATACTATCTTTATTGGAACATTGCCAGTAACATTTATTTAACCAGTATATGTAATAATTCTGATGGGTTGTCAACATATTCCATACACAATGCTGTGGGCAGATACTCCACACATGCGCACATGCACACACAGTATTATGTATGAAATGTGTTAACAACCTATTAGAATTGTTATTAATATAATAGAGGGAAACATTCCACGTGGGAAAAATTATCTAAAAACAAAGAAGATGTGACTTACCAAACGAAAGCGCTGGCAGGTCGATAGACACACAAACAAACACAAACATACACACAAAATTCAAGCTTTCGCAGCAAACTGTTGCCTCATCAGGAAAGAGGGAAGGAGAGGAAAAGACGAAAGGATGTGGGTTTTAAGGGAGAGGGTAAGGAGTCATTCCAATCCCGGGAGCGGAAAGACTTACCTTAGGGGGAAAAAAAGACGGGTATACACTCGCGCGCACACACACACATCCATCCACACATATACAGACACAAGCAGACATATTTTTTGGTCTTTAAATATGTCTGCTTGTGTCTGTATATGTGTGGATGGATGTGTGTGTGTGCGCGCGAGTGTATACCCGTCTTTTTTTCCCCCTAAGGTAAGTCTTTCCGCTCCCGGGATTGGAATGACTCCTTACCCTCTCCCTTAAAACCCACATCCTTTCGTCTTTTCCTCTCCTTCCCTCTTTCCTGATGAGGCAACAGTTTGTTGCGAAAGCTTGAATTTTGTGTGTATGTTTATGTGTCTATCGACCTGCCAGCGCTTTCGTTTGGTAAGTCATATCTTCTTTGTTTTTAGATAATATTCTAATTGTTACATATATTAGTCACATAAAAGTTAGTGACAATGTTCCAATAAAGATAGTCTTCATTTTGACCATAAAGCAAACCAATGTAAATATATTTATGTTAAAAGATTATATTTTACCTGTTTGGTATGCCACAAAGATATTCCAATAGAAAGTGCTGATAGCAGGAGGACACACCCAGCATAATAATAATAATTATCTAATGACCACAAAGTAATACTGAAGACTTGAAAAATATAAAATGGATTCACAACTTCATTCACAAACAATGACCAATAAGACTTGACTTTCACTGACATGGTATTTTCACCATACAGGAAACACCTGAAAAAGAGAGAGAGAATCACCTTAGCTTCTATTGTTAGAGTGGCAAAATTTAAATCTGTTATAATACAGTGCAGCATTGAAAGTTGGGGTTAACATTATAAACATTTTTCTTTAAACTGCAAAGTATCACAAATGCTGAAACAGAGTGTGGGACATGGGAATCAGCAGACATGGAGGGCACTTGTATCATGTGGTGAGAGGGGGTGGAGCAAAAAGGCCAGACATAGGGCGAGGGCGGGGGGGGTGAAAGGGGTAGCAGTAGGTGGTAGGGAGAGAACAGTGGAGGGGCTCAGTGAGAGGGATGGGGGGGGGGGGCAAAGCTGTCTACAAGACCCAAAGACGGGATGGGGCTGCAGGGGGTTAGAGAGATGGGGTAGAGTGAGGGTAAGAGAGGAATGAATGATTGTTTGATTAATTGAGAGGGGTTATGGGACCAAACAGCGAGGTCATCAGTCCCAAGGTTCCGAAGTGAGTTACAGAAGAAAAAGGGTCTGCTAAAAGAGGATAGATTCAGTCAGGGGAGTCAAATTATAAAATAATGAACATTAAACACACTCAGTAAAAGCATAAATGGTGAGACCAAATCTAAAAACTGGAAAAAGGGGGTGGGGAGAGGTGGGGGTGGGGGCAGTCATGGGATCACAGACCGAGAAGACTGCAACAAAAGAACCAACCACAACCAACCTGTCCCTGCTCCAAGACTAAAGGAGAATCTTATATCTGGAAATAGAAACCACTTTCACGGAGGAAACTGAGGACCAGTGCAACCATCCATGAATTTTCTGCTAATCAGGATGACTATACTTAACATGAAGGGCCGAAAGAAGGGGACATTCCACCAACATGTGAGATATCATCAGTCTGGCTCCACAACCACATTGTGGGGGTGGGTCATTACATAGGAGGAAACAATGGGTGAGCTGGGTATGACCAATGAATAAATAGTGTGAAACAGTGGACCACTCCCGAGAGAAGCAGAAAGAAGAGTCCCAAACTGCAGTAAACTCCTTGATTGTGTGGAGTTCATTACTATGAGCAGTAGCACTCCAGATAGAATTCCAATTCATTCCCTGGGATGCCCACGTGACTTGGGACCCAGAGAAAGATGACTGAACAGGCAGCACACTCAAGGGCAAAGAGAAGATCATGGATAGCACAGATAAAGGGTGGCAAGAGTAGAATGGGATGGTCTGCACCCCAAGATGTGTGGGCCAGGAGGCAGAGAGCATTAAGCTTCTGTATACATGTGGCCTTTAGGTGGTGAATGTGGGGCAGCCATGTCAGATTGTTATCAAAAATACAACCCAAGAAACAGGATTGTGCTACAACATCGAGGAGCTGGTAGCCTAAATGAAGTTCTAGATTGGGATGTACTGTGGGTTGATGACAAAAGTGCATAATCTGCATTTTGGAGGGAGAAAACTGGAAGCCTGCTCAGCAGACACTACCACGTGGGAGCTGCACCAGATGCAAAAATCGCCGACGTACAACGCCGGGGTAACCAGAAACCACACAGAGGTTGCAAGCCCATTGATGGCAATGAGGAAGATTGGGATACCATTCTCCTGAATCTGAGGGGTGCTGAGTGAAGTGCCAACTCGAACCCGGAAGAGCCAGTAAGATGATAACTCGTGGCTAATAATTGGAAGGGGACCACGGAAGCCCCAGTCATGGAGGGTAACTAAAATGTGATGGTGCCAAGACAAGTCATACACTTTATGTAGGTCAAAGAAGACCGCGACAAGGTGCCGGTGGTGAGTAGAAGCTTGTCGGATGGCTAATTCCAATCAGAGTAAATGATCAGTTGGAGATCCCCCTGCCCGGAAGCCACATTGATATGGGGACAAAAGGCCCTGAGATTTGAGTACCCAACATAATCTGAAGTTGACCATACTTTTGAGGAGTTTACAAAGTACATTTATAAGGCTACTTGGGTGGTATCTGTCTAGAGACATTGGGTTTTCCCAGGTTTAAGGACAAGGATAACTATACAACCTCACCATTGTGATGGAAAAGCACCTGTGAGCCAAATGTGGTTGAAGACCCTGAGAAGCTGTTGCCTCTGGGGAACGTCCAAGTGTTGGATCATCTGGTTGTGGATGAAATCCAGCCCCGGGGCTGTGTCTTGTGAAGAACTAAGAGCCTGCACCCACTCCCATTCAGAGAAAGGTGCATTATAGGAATCAACATGATATGGGATGAAACTGAAGCGGGTCTGTTCAACTCTGCATTTCTGCCGGAGAAAGGTAGTAGGGTAGGAAGAGGACAATGATGCTGTTGCGAAGTGTGTCGAGAGGTGTTCTGCGAGGATCAATGGATCAGAGCACAGGGAACCTTGGAGGTTCAGACCCTGGACAGTTGACTGTCACTGGCAGCCCAGAAGGCTACAGAGCTTTAACCAAACATGTGACGAAGAGGCATCCATCCCCAGGGAAGAAACATAGTGCTCCCAGCATTCCTTTTTACTCCGTTTCATGAGGTAATGAGCCTTAGCATAGAGACGCTTAAAAGTGAGGAGGTTGGTCTGTGAAGGGTGTAGCTTGAAACGCTGCAACACCCGTCGGCAGTCCTGGACGGTGATTTCGACATCCTTGGTCCACTGCGGTACTGGCCAATGACGAGAAGGACCTGTGGATAGGGGGACAGCAGTGCCAGCAGCATGGATGCCTTGCACAACTACTTCAATGAAATTCGAGAGGGGGGGGGTCCCCACATGGCTCACATTGGAAGCAGTAAATTTTGAAGTGGAGGTCAAACCTCAAGTGGGGACCTAAATGCCAAAAAGGATGAAAGAACAGGCAAAAGGAACAAAATTGAAATGTATACAGGAAATCAGGTAGATAGCCAGGTCGACATAAATCAGTACACCAAGAGAGGGGAAGGAGGTGGCAACGGGAAAGAAGCAAGGATAGGGAGGGAGGGGGCAGGGTGAAGGAAATTCAGCCAGGGAATGAAGAATGGGCCGAAATAGCTTGGGGCCTCATGTGTGCCATGCATGAACTCAAAAAAGAACCTTGAGGCTTCTGTGGGGAGGGGGTAAGAGAGGAATAGAGAGATGGAGAGGGGGGGCGGCAGAGATACAGAAATTCAAGTGAGTAGGGAGATGGTGCTGTGATTGAGGGTGGGGAAGGGGGGGTGGCGGAGGGGGAAGGAAGATGTTACTGTAACTATGGGATAGGAGAAGGGAGATGGTGCTGCAACAAGTGGGAAAGGAGGTGGAACACAAATGGGATGACACAGAGGTGGGGCAGAGAAGGAACAAGAAAGTGGAGGGTGGGAGGGGGCTGGTGGGCAATGGGTGGGGGATGGAGGGTTCCCTAGGGCAATGAGGGGGATGGGGTGGGCAGGGGCCACAAGGGAGGGGGGCAACCTGGTATTTACTTACAGCATACCTTACTAAAAACGACAAGTTTTAGGTCCATGTTTTGAAAAGGAATATTTCTGTAGAACCCAATTTAAAATAATACACATACAAAAGCCTTAAACCACAGATTTGTTTTTTTGCCATAATTTTATTACAAGAAACTGTAAAAAAAGAAAAATGTATTTTTGAGGATCCTCAATTTGCCAGTGCTTTGGAATAGAGTATATTCATAGCTCACAACTGCAAATGACGTAATCCAATATGGCATGGGAGCTGGCTGTTGGCAAGAGATCTGCTAGGAGAAAGAGATTTTCAGATAGTTTTACTATTGGTGTTTGTAATAGATATGACCAACTGTCAGAGTCTAGTGGAGAGGAATCTCTAGTAGCTGTAGATGTAGGAAGTATGCAGCAGACCTCAGCAGTTACGGTGGCTAGGACAGTTGCAAAGTCTAAGAGAAAGAAGAAGGTTCTGCTGTTAGGTAGTTCTCATGGTAGAGGTGTAGGCCAGGAGTTGCAGGAAGTTTTGGGGAGTGAGTACCAGGTCACCAGCATTGTGAAGCCTAATGCAGGATTGGCTCAGGTGACTTAACATATGGGGGTTATGTAGGGATTTTACTAAAGAGGATCAGGTAGTGATTGTGGGTGGGGCTGGTAATAGTATTGACAGGGATGGGGAGTATGACATAGATGGTGACCTGGAAAAGATAGCCACTCAGACTGGCAACACGAATGTGCATTTCGTGGAACTGTTTCAGCGTCACGATCGGCCTCATCTTAATACAGCCGTCAGGCGTAATAACATGAGACTTGGGGGTGCGCTGATGACAGAAGGCATGAGTCACATTTCAGTGGTGTTGGTGGAGTCTATCAGTAGGACAGGTTTCACTAGACACGGCCTGCACCTCAACAGGTATGGGAAGGGGAGGTTGGCAAAACTTATAGGTGACAGCATAGGTGGGGGTGGTGGGACCACTCATGGGAAAATTCCGGTAGTTGTGGGTGTTAGAGCTGTACCTTTTTTAGATTGAAGTCAGCTGATAGGTATTCCTGCTTAAGGGAAGTCTCTCTAACAAAGAAACCACTTTCTACAAAGCTTGGGTATCCGATTAATGAGGGAATTAGTATATTTCATCAAAACATACAAGGCATTAGAGATAAAGTTAGTGAACTGCTTATAGATGTTGACTCTGAAATTATTGGTATATCTGAACACTTCTTAAATAAGGAGATAATTCAGAGGCTTCCTTTACCAGGATACAGGTTGGCTGGCAGCTTTTCTAGGAGCTCTTTGCGGTGTGGGTGAGTAGCCATGTATGTGAAAAACGGTATCCCATCTGAGTCAATTGATGTTTCAAAGTACTGCACTGAAAAGGTGTTTGAATGTTGTGCAGGTGTGGTTAAATTTAGTGGAGCTAAACTTCTTACTGTTGTTATTTATAGATCCCCAGACTCCGATTTCACAACATTTTTGCTAAAGCTAGAGGAGGTTCTTGGTTCACTTTATAGGAAATACAAAAAGTTAGTTATATGTGGTGACTTCAATATTAATTGTATAAGTGATTGTGCAAGGAAAAGGATGCTGGTAGACCTCCTTAATTCATATAATCTTATGAAAACCGTATTCTTTCCAACGAGAGTGCAAGGGAACAGTAGAACAACCATAGACAATATTTTTGTTCATTCGTCATTATTAGAAGGGCATTCTGTTATCAAAAAAGTGAATGGCCTTTCAGATCATGATGCACAAATTTTAAGTCTAAAAGATTTTTGTGCTGCAACACATGTTAAATATAGTTAGCAACTTTTTAGGAAAGCTGATCCAGTTGCTGTACAGACTTTTGTAAACCTTATCAAGGAACAAGAGTGGCAAGATGTTTATAGTGCTGATACAGTAGACGATAAATATAATGCTTTCCTCAAGACTTTTCTCGTGCTCTTTGAAAGTTGCTTTCCGTTAGAACGTTCAAAACAGGGTACTAGCACAAACAGGCAGCCTGGGTGGCTGACTAAAGGGATAAGAATATCTTGTAGAACAAAGTGGCAATTATATCAAAACGTTAGAAACAGTCAAAATCTAAATGCAGCAGCCCATTACAAACAGTATTGTAAGGTGCTTAAAAAAGTTATTAGGAAGGCAAAAAGTATGTGGTATGCAGATAGAATAGCTAAGTCTCAGGATAAAATTAAAACCATATGGTCAGTCGTAAAGGAAGTGGCTGGTCTGCAGAGACAGGTCGAGAATATAGAATCAGTGCGTAGTGGGGATGTCCGTGTTACTGATAAGTCGCATATATGTACAGTACTTAATAATCACTTTCTGAATATAGCAGGTGAACTAAATAAAAACCTAGTCCCAACAGGGAATCATATAGCGCTCTTAGAAAAAAGTGTTCCGAGACTGTTAGCTGAAATGCTCCTCCATGATACTGACAAGAGGGAGATTGAGTTAATAATTAAATCTCTAAAGACCAAGAACTCTCATGGATATGACGGGGTATCTAGCAGAATACTGAAGTATTGTTCCACGTATGTTAGCTCAGTACTTAGCCATATCTTTAACTTTTCCTTTAGGAGTGGTCAGTTTCCTGACCGATTAAAGTACTCTGTAGTGAAGCCACTTTATAAAAAGGGAGACAGGGATAATGTTGACAATTATAGACCTATTTCTATGCCATCGGTGGTTGCTAAAGTTATCGAGAGGGTTGTATATACAAGGTTACTGCAGCATTTAAATTCACATAATTTGCTGTCAAATGTACAGCTTTGTTTTAGAAATGGCTTAACAACTGAAAATGCTATAGTCTCTTTTCTCTGTGAGGTTTTGGACGGATTAAATAAAAGGTTGCGAACATTAGGTGTTTTCTTTGATTTAACGAAGGCTTTTGACTGTGTTGACCACAAAATATTACTGCAGAAGTTGGAACATTATGGAGTAAGGGGAGTAGCTTACAATTGGTTCGCCTCCTACTTAAAGAACAGAAAGCAGAAGGTAATCCTCCGCAATATTGAGAGTGGTAATGATGTTCAGTCCCAATGGGGCACTGTTAAATGGGGCGTTCCCCAAGGGTCGGTGCTGGGGCCACTGCTGTTTCTTATTTATGTAAATGACATGCCTTCTAGTATTACAGGTGATTCAAAAATATTTCTGTTTGCTGATGACACCACCTTGGTAGTGAAGGATCTTGTGTGTAATATTGAAACATTATCAAATAATGTAGTTCATGATATAAGTTCGTGGCTTGTGGAAAATAATTTGATGCTAAATCACAGTAAGACTCAGTTTTTACAGTTTCTAACCCACAATTCAACAAGAACTGACATTTTAATCAGACAGAATGGGCATGTTATAAGCGAGACGGAACAGTTCAAGTTCCTAGGCGTACGGATAGATAGTAAGCTGTTGTGGAAAGCCCATGTTCAGGATCTTGTTCAGAAACTAAATGCCGCTTTATTTACCATTAGAACAGTATCTGAAATAAGTGACATTTCAACACGAAAAGTAGTATACTTCGCATATTTTCATACGCTTATGTCATATGGTATTATTTTTTTGGGGTAATTCTTCTGATTCAAAAAGGGTATTTTTGGCTCAAAAACGGGCTGTTCGAGCTATGTATGGTGTAAGTTCGAAAACCTCTTGTCGACCCCTATTCAATAGTCTGGGAATTTTGACATTGCCCTCACAGTATATATTTTCTTTAATGTCGTTTGTTGTTAGCAATATTAGCTTATTCCCAAGAGTTAGCAGCTTTCACTCAGTTAATACTAGGCAGAAATCAAATCTGCATGTGGAATGCACTTCCTTGACTCTTGTGCAGAAAGGAGTGCAGTATTCTGCTGCATCCATTTTCAATAAGCTACCACAAGAACTCAAAAATCTTAGCAGTAGCCCAAACACTTTTAAGTCTAAACTGAAGAGTTTCCTCATGGCTCACTCCTTCTATTCTGTCGAGGAGCTCCTGGAAGAGCTAAAAAATTAAGCAAATTCCAGTGTTACATTCTTGATTTTCTTTATTTAAACTAACGACTTGTCGCCTGAATATGTTTCTTATATTTTATTTTATCTGTTTCTACAATCGTGTTATAATTTCATGTATTGACTCGTTCCATGACCATGGAGACTTCTCCTAAATGTGGTCCCACGGAACAATAAATAAATAAATAAAAATAAAATAAATCATCCTAGTTGTGCTTGTGATGCAGAAAGGAATGCTGTGACTCACTGGCACATTTCAATCCACACACCAAAAATCTAGTGTGTGTGATTCCTTCTTTGATGTTTAGAAATACTCTGCAATGTGAAATTACAAGTTGTGACATCACCAAAAATTGTCTAGCTCCAAAACCATATCTGCTCTCATGTTAAGTGTGAGAATGCCTTAAGAGGATGCATTACTGGCTGCACATAAATTCAGTACAATCACACCAATGGGGAATCAAAACTAGGACAACAATGCTGACCACCAACACCTTGCAAGCTTGCATACATTGGGGTCCGCAGGCAGTTTCTCTGACAGGGGGTTCTGGATATTCAAGTCCCATGTCGCTATGATATAACACTGCCTCCTGGCAAATGCACTTTCCTAGTGAACCAATGGATACATTGGTGAGCCTCAACAGCTAGGCACAGTTGCACCTAAAGATTACAAATAGTTGTCACAGAAATATGCTGCAATTACCACAACATCAACTGCTGGAATGCCTGAAAAGTTTTCAGCCATCTAATGGATTTCCTATTCCTACAAGTACATAAGGTAACATCTAGTCTAGATAGAATGAGTTTTGCTGCAACACAGGGTGACAGACATACAGGTGATTTTCCCATTCATGAGCTGCTTTTCTGCAGTTTCTACCAATTTTTGGTTCTTACATGTGGCTGTGGTGTATTAAAATCACAGAAATTTTAAGCTTTTTAAAGAATTGGACATGTAAGGTCGGTCATACCCTTAGGCATATCAATTATGTAATAAATTATGGAACCTACAGCTTGTTAAAATTCAGTTAATAAGCCATAACCTTTATCAGATATCTTAATTCTTGTACTTTTCATATTGCTTTCGACATTAGTGTTCCAGTTTTCCCTTAAGTGTTCATGACAAACTACTGAAAAGAATTAGGGGAAGACAGCTTTGGACATCTGCCCCATACCCCACTGAGCAATAGCTAAGGACTGGATACGTTGTCAAGTTGTACCTTTATCTTTCACCAATTAAGTACACAATGAAACATCATTATGCCCTCAATCATTTACATAAAAGTAACTAAAATGTCTGACATGTATCAAAAACAAAGCGGAAACAATAATTCATCCTGTTATCCAGGGTTCTTTTCATTGGACTTTGAGAGGTCCAATAACATGTATGTCATCTGTGAGCGTATTTCACAGCCTGACATCTATGTGGCATGCTCTGCATGAGTCTACAGAGATCACCATGTGGCATCCGTTCTCATTCTTCAATGAGAGCCTATGAGATTTCTTGGAGAATCTGTGATGGAACAGGATGACCACGAACACCTCTGTCAAGCACGTCCCACATATGCAGGATGGGGATTAGGTATGGACTCATGGGCAGCCATTCCATTACTTCTATGTCCAACCTTCAAAAGACGCTGCTGATGCCTGCTGCATAAGTACAGCCAGTAGAAAAATTCAGGGTCCCTACTCTATGCAGCAGCCAGTAGATGTTCCAACAGGATCTAGTTTATGTATTGCCTGGCATTAAGGTGACCATGGACAATGGTGAGATCTGTATAGATGCCAACACTTAAGCCTCCCAACAATATCACAGAATTGCTCACCACAGGTTTCCAACATGATCACGGCCATCATCTTGCATCAGAGTATACCTCCACTTGTCTGTGAAAAACATGTTTGGCCATTGAGGAAGTTTCCAATTGACACAGGAAAGGCATAACTGAAGGTGAGATGCAAGGCATTGTTGGGTCAAGCAGGATACTCGAACAGGATGTCTGAGATGTAAGATCGTTTCACATAACTGTTCATTACAATCCAATCGGACACAGTGGCTCCAGTGGCCCTCCTGAGATTGTCTTGTAGTGCTCTGGTAGTATCTGTATGATGCTGCACTGCAGAGATGGTCAGATATCAGTCTTCATGTGAGGTAGTAATGTGTCTGCGACGTTGTCCAACTTGCCTCACGTACTAATCTGTCTCCCTGTAGCGTGTCCGCAACTTACAGATGATGCATGGAGATATTGGTATCTGCAGCAACATGACAAAGTCCATTTCTGGATCAAACCGACTGCCCTTGTAACCTGCACTGCATTAAGATGTCACAGTGCATGTGCTTGGCTGAATCCACAGCCCACAAATGACAACTGCCATCTGTGTACCTCACTACAAAACACTGGGACATAGATACTCACTTCCTTCTGAGGGGTGACCTGACACTGTAATGAATAACACAGCCGACAGCTGGTGAATGATTTTAATTGTTCTCTACATTGAAATCAAAGATCTCAAGTCATGCAATCAGACCCCATGTTCTGCCTGTATCAAAATAGATTTAACATACCGCATGTTGATACACATGCTCCCCTAATTCTTTTGAACAGTGATTTTTGCATGACAACCCCTTCACTGTAATTTAAGAGAGTTGTGCAACTTATTCACAACTAGATACTCCTGTGACAATTAGCATTCTAGAACAATGCTGCTTAGTGTGAGATGTAAGTCTCTATTAACCCATTTCTGTCTGCCCCCGGTAGCCGAGTGGTCAGCGCGACAGAATGTCAATCCTAAGGGCCTAGGTTCGATTCCCGGCTGGGTCGGAGATTTTCTCCGCTCAGGGACTGGGTGTTGTGTTGTCCTAATCATCATCATTTCATCCCCATTGACACGCAAGTCGCCAAAGTGGCGTCAAGTCTAAAGAGTTGCACTCAGTGAATGGTCTACCCGACGGGAGGCCCTAGTCACACGACATTTATTTTAACCCATTTCTGAGCCTTTCCACCACTTTCAGTATTCCAACAAGTCCAAACAACACATTCTGAATAAAAAAAATGTGAAGGCTTTTCTAAGCTTTCCTCATCTCTTTAGAATTAAAAACACATTCTGACAAATGAATTGTGTGTCCTGTTACTAGTTTCTAGTATAATCTTTGCTTGTGCGTGTTCAAGCTCAACCAAACTATTGAGAGTGCTGCTGTGAGAATTAATATACTCCATATCTTTCCCATAAGCAGCTACAGAAAGTATGATTAATAAAGACACACAGCTGTGCACATCTGCACAAGACTAATACATTTGGGGTGTGGTATATGCTCCCGAGGTTCTCCTCTAAATGGCGTGTTTCATCTCAACAGCCATCCACTTGATAGGCATAAAAAACAGTTTGAAACCAAGTTTTCTTTCATGAGTGTTTGTACCATCCTTGTGGTGCAGGTTGTTAAATCAAGATCTTCATTCTGTGTGACACACATTTTCTACAGTCAAGTCACATGGTTGATGAAGCATGCCTAGGTCTCTCAGTAATAGAGGACTGGCACTGCTCACCAGCCCCTAGCTCAGTGCTTCCAGGGCTACCAAACTTGTAATCACACAGAATATCTGGGCTCCCCATCGTGCTTGTGACTTCACATGTCCCAATAGCATAGTTCATTTTAAAACACTCAATGAGTTTTCTACTCACATCCATAACAGATCACAACTGTATGGAAAGCTGAAGCTGTTCCAACACTGTATTAATCATGTTGGTTTAAATGTTTTGATATTTCAATAATGATGCATGCTTAAATAAAAGGTAGGTACGGTGAAGAGCCACTGGATTAAAGGTCTAAAACCAATAAGTCTAGTATCAATACGTAGACTAATCCTCATAACTCAATGTGGTTCTACATCCATTTTTCCTTTTTATCCCTGGAGACAAATGTGCGTCATTTTCCCTTAACTCTGGTCATTTATTACAGATCACACAGTGTGTACACAACTACTGACCTAAGTAATATTCAATGATTGCTCTTGTCCTTCCAAAAATGGGCCTAAAGCACAATTCACATAGTTTCTAATTTGTTTTCCCTTGAAAGTTTCATGTAGCTTCCTAAGTTGCTGGCTTTGATTCATTGTGATGAATCTAACTTCTTCTCGTAAAGTTTTTTACTCCATGTTTGAACGTGTGTGTGCATTTCTTGTCACTTCCTTAGCAACAAAAGGAGATTCTTATTTTAAGCTATTGTTCTACTCCTCCTGAGAGGCTCTCCGTATTGGAGATGGTCAGGGGACGCTCAGTATCTTTTTGGATTTATACTAACTCTGCAAAAGGATTTGTTTTTGTGTTCAGAATGTACCATTGTTGTGAGGCGAGCTTTTCTGAGCCAAGATTTAATCTGAATCTGGGTTGCGCTGTAACTAGATCTGATATCTGGTTGAGAACAAACAAATTGTGCTTTAGTACCTCATCCATTTTCACCAGAGTCCATAGAATATGCTGGCATTATACGTGCATAAGATGTGGGCCACTTTGTCTGTGCCTATGCAGTCGTCAGATTCAGATGAGCTGTTCTCATAGCACCAGGGCTATAGATTTGGGTCACAAGCACATGACAGAACTTCTGTTTGTTTATATTTTCTTGTTCTGACCATCTTGCTTTTCATTTGTGGGAGTGAGTGAGTTGCATATGAAGACCTATGTTTATAGCAAGCTTTTTGCCATAAAGATACCCATCACTGTGACTCTCAGTGGTTTCAGCAAATTCTCCCACAGGCACCATCAAGGTGGCCCTTGGATCACCACCTGGCATTACTCAATTCTAAGATATTTGCAATAACAACTAAAGATTGCCTTCTTCTCTGGCAAATGCACAAACTGAGCCTCTACTCTATTCACTGGTGTTGTGTGCCATCCCAGTTTCTCATGTGTAGCCTCCGAAAGCTGGTAGTTGGAAGCTCCTGGTCATGTAGCCACTCCACTCACAATTTGTGACTCCACCCTTTGGTTTGGCTGCCCCTGACGAGGGGAGCAGATGTATCTGGCAATTGCCTGCTGCAGATGAGATTCTAACAATGCATGTTGGTCCATGAGAGTTATTTAATTCCTTCCCTCCTACCACCCGTATCTGTTGACATTCTAACATTTCATAGTTACATGTTTTTAAGTTGTTTTTTCTTCTTTTAACAAATGTGTGTGCAAAACATTCTATTACATTTGTCACTGATACAAATGTACGGCCGAATAAAGCTTTTTTCAAGTACAATAGAATCTCTATAAGGTATGAGGAGCCACGATGTCTGCAGCACTACCAACAGGACGTACAGCTGAAGATTCAAATGGGTAACATGAAGAAACTTCCTGGTAGACTAAAACTGTGTGTTATAACTGTATTGAACCTTGTGTTTTACAGGCTATGCTCTTACTATGTGAGCTAGCCAGGAATGACCCACAATCTACTCACCCATAATAGCCCACTCAGAGTATTACCCACAAAAGGCAGAGAGCCCACTTTCATGTCCTGGGCGAGCACACAGTTGTAGCCTGACATGAAGTTTCAGAACAGCTCTCATGCCAGAGAGAAAGCTGCATTGTGGCAAATATGATGACTGATGTGGACAAGAACATATATTTTCTGTTACAGGGAGATAGATTTTGGGGCAGGGGGCAGAGAGGTACTTTATAGTGTTGTTCCAACAATTTGCATACACCTGTAGTCATGTAAACAACAGAGAAAGGATGATCAGATTAATTGCCCCATCATCAACGATGTCATCAGAATTGGAGTACAAGCTTGGATTGGGGAAAGATGGCAGATTCTCCTCCTCCTCCTCCTCCTGCTTCTTCTTCTTCTTCTTCTTCTTCTTCTTCTTCTTCTTCACAAAGATAATTAACATATAAGAATGAATTGACTTTGATGATTAAACTGTAGCTAAACTGATTCAGTGTGTCTTCCACATGGATTAATGGTTCTCCAAAATGCCACAGAAACATCTCTCAGACCTTAACAGAGTCCTCATCCACACTGAAGTCCATCCATCTTATGAAGCACTGAATATGACTCATAAGAGGGCAACTCATCCTTGGATCAGCAGTAATCATATTTTAATACTGTTAAATGAATCTGAACTACTTCTATCAATTTATTGAGATGAGCATTGGTACAGACATCAAATGTCAGCCTTGACACCACAATACTTAGGAATGTTTACTAATCTCTTGAGGGAGACATAAGACTGGTTGTCCTATGCTTTACATGGACAGTGAGCTGTGCGACTGTTGTGTGTTGACAAGCTTCCATGTTCCATCAAAGCTGACCCCCACTCGCCACACTCTTTACTCAGAGGCACACAAAGTTCATAAACTTTACAATACCCTACCTAGCAACATTCTTATCTGAACTAGAGCTGGTAACATCTGGTTAGCTGACACGTAACTGGAGTTCCCGACAAACAGTGTGCTTCCTACTGTGACAGCAGTAATCTGCGCACCTCTATTATACACAACAGGCTGTTTCAAGTCATTTGCCTCCACACAATTTGTTAAGCCCCATGAGGGGAGAGGAGCCGGCAGATACAATTGTGCAAACAATGTTGTTAGAAACTGGCTAGAGAGGAAAAGAAAAGGGGAAAAGGAGGGGAGGGGGTGGCAAGAAGAAGGTGTACACAATGTGGTTGTGGAAAATTCAACTTAGCACAGATTCAAAAACATTATGTTAAGCTTGAGGAACACAGTAATACTACTTTTTTGCAAGTTAGGATCAGTAGGAAAAACAAACCTGTCATGTTTTGTATACAGCATTAGTAGTGTCCTGCTTGACACAGTCACATCATTTAAGTATCTGGGTGTAACGTTGCAAAGCGATATGAAATGGAACAAGAATGCATGGATTGTGACAGGTATGGCGAATGTTCAACTTTGGTTTATTGGGAGAGTTCCAGGAAAGTGTGGTTTATCTGTAAAGGTGTTACGCATATGCTTAAGGAACTCAAATGGGAAACCATGGAGGGGAGGTGATGTTCTTTTTGAGGACCTATATTGAGATAATTTAGAGAACCGGCATTTGAAACTGACTGCAGAATGATTCTGTTGCCTCCAACATACACTGTGCGTAAGCACCACGATGATAAGGTAAGAGACATTAGGGCCCATACAGAGGCACATAGACAATAGTTTTTTCCCTCATTCTATTTGCAAGTGGAGCAGGAAAAGAAATGACTAGTAGTGGTACGTGGTAACCTGTGCCGTGTGCGTAACATGGAGTGCAGAGTATTGATTCAGAGTTATCCGTACAAAAAAAAAGGGCTTACCAACACATCATTATTGCCAGTCTGGCAGCAAGTTGGTTTCTTTTATCACACTTTAACTGATCAGAGCTGTGCTGAGTGATAACCTATAGTTCCTGTGCATCTATTTCTGCTTTGTACTAGGTAGCTTATAACATACAAGAACATATTTTTACCAAAAATTGAACCATGATGATGTGTTCTGTAAGTTATTGTTGCTACTACTGATATGATACAGTGTTGGACATACAGCTGAAATATTCCCTTATGCTACACGAGATAAACATACTTGTGGTAAGACAGGATTCCACAGTGAACGTGCTTGCTCACATACGCTTACCATGACAGAGAAGGCAAGCACTTTTGGTTCCAGTGTTCTATGGGTCACATTTGGAACAGTCTCATTCAGAGGATGTAATGAATCACTACTTAAATGACTGTGTGCATAGTATTTGTTGTGTAATGAGACACTTACATCTGTTGCCGTACTTCAGAATTGTGACCTTTGCTTCCATCCAGAATTTCAGACAACGTTAGACTCTGGTCATCCAGTCCATGCAGTCGATAGAATCTGTTTAAGCTACTGCTCCATATGAACTTCAGTTCCTGATGGATAAAATATCGTAATTGACCAATGGCATAATCATTACAAATGCCATCAGTTGTAACCACTGCATGAAAATATTTCTGCCCTTCGGACTCCTGCAAAATCAAATATATGCAAATCTGATATTAATATAATAGAGGGAAACATTCCACGTGGGAAAGACACATAAAAACATCTACAATGACTATTTAACTAGGATTTTATTTCATTACCTTAGCAGATTACTTTAACAACAACACAGTTGTAAACAAACTTAGCATAGGTTGCTGCATGTGAAACCCAAATTGAAAGAGCACCTTAAATTAAAACACACACACACACACACACACACACACACACACACACACACACAGACACACAAAATACAAGGTCAAGGTGATGTCTGGTGAGAAGACACATCAGGAAATTTTAAGATGACAGACCAGGAAATTTCATACTGCACCATCAGCTGCTACAGTTATTGCATTGCCACCATGTAACAGGACATTCAAAAAGTAAATCAGCACCAGTGTGCGATTCATGATATAAATTAAATGGCTTTCATAAAGGATGAAATGTAAACTATTAGAAGTTCTGACACTTATAGTTTGGCAGATCTTACACTAAATAAAATCTGATTTTTAATACATTTACACTGAAACACATGAGACAGTCACTAACACCTCATGCCAAGAATACATTCCTGGCTGACTCAAATGTTGAAGCATTTCGCCATTAGGGAAGCAACCTGTGTTCAGTTAGTATCCAGCCAGTGTTTATGAACAGAACAGTCATTCCAGTATACACTCCACTACAGAATAAATGTTTCCTACTGAGTATTTTTATAGTATTAAGCAAACACATAGGTAAGGTTGCCACTGTTTTAGACATCTCTCTATTTAATGCCTTTCTTGGATACATGTGAACTCTGTAGATAGCAAAAACAATTTTTGTTTAATTGCTCCTATTATATTTGTGTACGAATGTAGACTTTTCAGAGCATATATTGTTAGTGAAAAGTTCTAGTAGTTCCAGCTAGGTGATAAAGCCACTTCACCAAAAACTTATGGCCTTGACACTCAGTTGAAGCACTGTGGAATATCAACACTGTCATCCAGTGGAACCTAAGAGCTTTTCTTCATCAGATGTGCGGATACTACATATTCTCAACCTGGAATATGTAATCAATGCATTTTATTAGAGCCAAAACGACCTGTGATGTGGTTTTTGGTACCATCAATTGTTTCAATTATGTTCATACATTATGAGTATTCATGAAAGTATCGCATAATTTTAAGTACTTTCTATTGTGTAAATACTTTCCACTGTGTAGATAAGTGATTAGGTACACTAAAGTATTAGGCAGACAAAATCAGGGACTAAAAATATATAAAACAGAAATTTATGATCATAACAGGAGCAATCGGTCTTATCGTAATGTCACTGAACTTGCACATTTTATACGAAAAGACAAAATATGATTAGAGTATAATGTCTGTTGACAAGGAGATCATCAGGGATAGTACACATACTCAAATTGGGAAATGATTAGGAAGGAAACTGAAAATGTCACTTTTACAAAACCCAGCCCTGGTTTTACCTTAAAGGATTCAGGGAAACCACATAAAATCTAAATCTGTGTAGGCATATGGGGATTTGAATCACTGACCACATGAATGTGAATCCAGTTGGTACAGACCTCTGTTAAAAATATTCAACACACAAGTGTGCTAAGTGCCAATAGAGTGGTCAGAAATTGAAAAGAAACAGTCATTAGTGGGCACCACAGGGGCACTTGCTGCACTTCAGGTATATTAAGCTTGTCTTAGTAATGCATAGTTCTGTCCACATTGACCCTTATTGCCCTAGATGCTTGCAGGAACATGAAGGTCTTCATTTGTTTATTCACTCATTCAGTCATTCCACTCCACTTTCTTGATAACTACAATGGCCCATTCATATCAAATTGCATTTAGTGAACCATTATGACAGTCTTTTTTGCATTTTTTAAATTTATATTCCTTGTTTTGAATACTGATCCTTTAAAATATCTATTAGATTACTTTTCCTTATTTCTTTCTGTTTCTGCCACTATCACACTACCATTTAGATGGTTACCAACAGGCTACCAGAAGAGCAGTTACCCTGCCATATCTTTTTCCACTCTCACAGAAAAGAAGCCACAGGTTTTTGCCCTTCCAGTCTCTTTTACTAATACTACGATTATCATTATGACTTTCACATCATGGTTTCCAATTCTTTAGATAAAATGGTATGAAGAATAACATCCACTCAACAATTTTAGGAAGCATCTTGAACAGAGTTTGGGGTACTGGAGTCTCTCACTCTTGACAGTATAAATAACTGATTTTGAAACTTCGGGAAATGAATCACACAACACAGAAATTGTGAACTGATGATTTTCTTGAACTGCCGGATCCACTTGCTGAACAAAATCATGGTTGATACTCACTTCCTTCCCTGCCTGCCTGCATCATGAGCAGTGGTACATCCTGCTTCAAGTTCCTGCACCATTGCTGCACTTTTCTGCCACCCGCGAAAGTTTCACCATACACATTACTCGTTCATTATCAAATTTCAGCTGCAATGCATCCCTCATCATGAAGAAATTGAATGACAACATGCACTTCACACTTGCTGGGAGATGCTATTGCTCTAGGCATCTTTATGTACTCGCCGTGTGTTCAGAACTGATGAGTGCAATGCGACACAGTTGTGGGCATGCCAGACACACTGCGCAACACATCTGCACAAAGCTCCATCAAATTGTCACTTTGGTTTTAATTTCATGACCAAAAAGATCTTGATAAAAAAAGAGATAAAAAAAGAGCCCTTTAAAATATCTATTAGAGTGTGAGAAGGTGACAGTGTGACAGACAAAAAATGTATAGAGTGTGAACTCTACAATATCGCCTGACTGTATAACTACAGAGTTCACCAACCATAAAGTGAGGTGATATGTTGTAAATACAGTGCACTGTTGTAAGTTGCAGCATTACAGACACACCACTACAGTGCAAAATAGATCTGTAGAATACAAACACCATCCAAAAAGGCCTTTAAGACCCAAAGTACCGACTGGCTGCTGTGTCATCCTCAGCCCTTAGGTGTCACCAGACGCAGATACAGAGGGGCACGTCGTCAGCACACTGCTCTCCTGGCCATTGTCAGTTTTTGTGACTGGTGCCACTACTTCTCAATCATAGTAGCTCCTCAACTGGCCTCACAAGGGCTAAGTGCACCCTGCTTGCCAACAGCACTCAGCAGACCTGGATCGTGGTCCAAGTGCCAGCCAAGCCTGACAGCACTTAACTTTGGTGACCTGACGGGAAGTGGTGTTACCACTGTGGCAATGCCACTGGATGAACAGATCTGTAACATGTAGAAATGTGACCAACCAGCATGTGAAGATGGATTCAAGTGTTTCTTCCCTATACATTGTGTGAACTGTTCAGGCAATGATGCTTTTTTGAGTCATGAGTACCATGTATTAATTACCGAAAAAATATATTCAGAGAATTAAGCATTATGTAACTACAAGGACTGGCAGATGAAACAGTTCATGCTGTTAAAAAATTACCAACTTTAAATTAATCATTCATTGCAGTGACAACAAAATTTGGGCAACAGGAGTCCACCACACAAATCCTATTGAGTCAGTCATACTCAAACTTGCTCTTGCAAGATGAACCTGAAATAAAATCAGTTGTCTCCTCCACATCACTAACAACTGCAATAGGAAAGCATACATCGTAAGCCACTTGCTTACACCTCCTGATTAACCCACCTACTGGACACAGAACACCTAAAGAACGTATGGCTAATAGTTATGGCACCACCACCTTCTCTCCTCACAAGGGAACCTCCCCATCGCACCCCCCTCAGATTTAGTTATAAGTTGGCACAGTGGATAGGCCTTGAAAAACTGAACACAGATCAATAGAGAAAACAGGAAGAAGTTGTGTGAAACTATGAAAAAAATAAGCAAAATATACAAACTGAGTAGTTCATACGCAAGATACGCAACATCAAGGATAGTGTAAGTTCAGGAGCGCCGTGGTCCCGTGGTTAGTGTGAGCAGCTGCGGAACAAGAAGCCCCTGGTTCAAGTCTTTCCTCGAGTGAAAATTTTACTTTCTTTATTTTCGCAAAGTTATGATCTCTCCGTTTGTTCACTGACGTCTCTGTTCACTGTAATAAGTTTAGTGTCTGTGTTTTGCGACCGCACCACAAAACCGTGCGATTAGTAGACGAAAGGACGTGCCCCTCCAATGGGAACCGAAAACATTTGATCGCAAGGTCATAGGTCAACCGATTCCTCCACAGGAAAAAACGTCTGATATATTCTATATGACACTGGTGACGGCATGCACGTCACATGACAGGAATACGTTGTCGACCCACCTAACTTGTACACTTCGCGAATGGGTAAAAAGATTCTTCTACCTTGCCCGATTTAGGTTTTCTTGTGGATGTGATAATCACTCCCAAAAAAGTGATGAAAACGTAAGAGTTTGTCATATAAACTGCAACAAATGAATGCAACAGTTTCACAGTCGCACAGATTTCCCTGTGCTCTGTCAAATCAAAACATACGATTTTAACGTTTTCAAATTTTTCCGTTTGTAAACCGTCAAATCCTACATATGTCCAAGCAAATCTGAACATGTCCTGGAATTTTGGAGAGCGAAGTTGATTACGTGTGAGTGCTTGAACTTTGATACTTGACACACGATCACGTAAACAATACTGCTCTGTGTACCTGTGCAGCTTCGCAAAATAATTGTCTGAAAATAAAAAATTAAACTTTTCACTCGAGGGAAGATTTGAACCAAGGACCTCTCGTTCCACAGCTGCTCACGCTAACCACGGGACCACGGCGCTCCTGAGCTCACACTCTCCTTGATGTTGCATATTTTGTGCATGGACTACTCAGTTTGTATATTTTGCTTATTTTTTTCATAGTTCCACACAACTTCTTCCTGTTTTCTCGAGTGATCTGTGTATAGTTTTTCAAGCCCTATCCACTGTGCCAACTTACAACTAAATTTGAGGGGGGTGCGATGCGGAGGTTCCCTTGTCAGAAGAAATGTGTATTAAAGAACTGAAGACCAATGTGTACGAGTAGAAAGTCATCTGACCACAATTCACTGTCTTCGATTGGGTACTCTGAAGACAGCCGTAGTACTGATGACAGGAAAATTGAAATCTGTCTGTAGGACCAATTTGGCTGCACAATAGTTTTCCCATCTTAATAAAAAGATAATGGGAAAACCTCACTAGCAAGATGACCCAACCTTATGGTGGAACATAACAGGGTTCCAGTTACATGTGGAAGGAGTCAAACTCCTATCACAGGCAGATGCAGATCCGGTTTCAGTTTGGGAGTAGGGGGTCAGAGTTCTTTTATTGTTTGTCCCTAAAAATAATTTATCCTCACTCCTAATCAATCCTATATTTAATGTGTCACAGATACTTAGGATTCTAATAATTATAATAATAATAAAATATATAAAAAGCCTGAATACAATCATAATAACTTGCTTGTGTCAGTGGTCAGTACACTGGAGATTTAACCCCTTTAGATCCACACCTGACCACAAGGTGGACCTGGTACTTGCATTTACAAGAAACCCATTTCTAAGATTCTGAAATCACTGCACTAAGGGACTCAAAACCTCCACAAAAAGGATGACCTCACAGTGCAGAGAGATAAAAGGCTATATCTGTCAAAAGCAGATACCACATACCGCTGTTAGTCTTCTCCCATCATTTCAGTCTCACAGCAGTCACTATCTATGTTCATGTGCCACACAGTGTAAATACACTTCCAGTCACATTAACGTGACCACCTGTCAATAGCCTGAATAACCACCTCTCGCAGTGCAGACCACAGTGACACATGCAGGAAGAGAGTCAATGAGGTCCTGGAAGGTACTGACATGGATGTAGAATCATGCCAACTGCAGTGCCACATCCAGCTGTGCTAGGTTTCTCAGCTGAGGATCCATGGGAGAGGCAGCGCGATTGAGGTCGTCTCAGATTCTCAATTGGGTTTACGTCCAAGGAGTATGGTGACCAGAGGAGTATGGTAAACTTGTTCTGGTGCTCTTCAAACCATGCACATACACTGGGAGCAATTTGACTTATTGCATTGTGCTGCTAGTAGATGCCATCATTCTGAGGAAAAACAAATTGCATGTAGAGGTCGATATCATTTCAAACAATAGATGCACACTTGTGTTGATCCATTGTGTCTTCCAAATTGACAAGATCTTCCATAGAATGCCACAGAAACATCCTCCAGACTGTAATGAATGCAGGGCGTTTGCTTTCAGATGTTTCATGCAGCACATGCCAATGGTCATCTGTCTGATGGAGCATTGAATGGTTACTTATTGCGACTCGGTGGAAATCCAGTTGCAGTACTGGCATGCATATTCCAGTGTTCATTGCCAATAAACAGAAGTCAGCATGGCTCCATGAAGCAGGAGCCTGCTGCAGAGGCCTATACACTGCAACATTTGCTGAATGGTCATTGAGGAGACACTGTTGATAGTACCTCGGTATAATTAGGTGTTAAGTAGCTCGACAGATGCATGCCTGTTTGCCCACACACACCTCCACAGCCACTGTTCACCCGTGGCATCTATGGCCCGCAGAGCACCACAGTTTCATCGTCACCAGTTTTGGATACCGCCATTTTGCCATGCACGGTATACTTTAACCATAGCAGCATGTGAACAGTTTCCAAACTAGGCCATCAGATAAATCGCTCTGTTTCCATATTATGACAATGACTGCACTGTTTTCCATGTCCCCCAACATGCTTTATATACCCTTCACTGCTAGTGCTGCCAGGTGCCTTCTGTGTGTGACCACTGCACACTGACATCTAACATTAATGTAACTAGATCATGTACACTACCTGCAGTTGCAAAAAGGTAAGAAATTAAGGAGATGGGACCTGGATAAAATGAAAGAACCAAATATTGTTGAGAATTTCAGAGGGAGCACTGGGCAACATAGGATGGAAACAGGGAAAAATCAATACAACAGAAGATGAGTCGGTAGCTTTGAAAGATTGAACAGGGAAGACAGCAGTGGCTCGAATAGTTAGAAAGACAAGGCCAAATATAAATCTCTGGATAACACAAGAGATACTGCATTTAACTGTTGAAAAGAGAAAATACAAAAATGAAGCAGTCGAAAGGGAATACAGACATCTAAAAAATGAGTGACAAACTGCAAAATGGCTAAGCAGGAATGGTTAGATGACCAATGCAAGGCTGTAGAAGCATGTATAACTAGTGGAAATATAGATGCTGCCCATAGGAAAATTAAAGAGACATTTTATTTGAGAAAAGATAAGCAACTATACTAATATCAAGAATTCATATGGCAAGCTAGTACTAAGCAAATTCGGAAAGCTGCAAAGTACAAGGAATACAGAGAGGGCCTGTATAAGAGGACTGAACTTGAGGACAGTATTACAGAAAGACAAGAAGAAAAAGTAGGTGCAGATAAGACAAGAGATACGATGTTGCAAACAGATTTTGACAGAGCCCTAAAAGACCTATCTGGAAGCAAGGCCGCTGGAGTACATGCCATTCCCTCAGAACTATTAAGATTCTACAGGCAGAGAGAGAGAGAGAGAGAGAGAGATGACGACGACGACGACGGGTTTAAGGAAATAAGTATCTTGCCTATGAGTCCCTTGTTTCATTGGAAATTCATGTAAAATGAGAAAAGGAGGATGGTCAACCCCAGGATATGTGACCTCCTTGTTAGGGTTGATTTGAGTGATGTTAGCTTACAACAGGGAGTTAAAAGTGAGAGGAAACAAAGGTAGCTAGAAACCATAGCTGGTAATGGGAACTGTATTCTGGCGCAGAAGCAATCATGGGTGGAGCGCGCCACGCCACACCACGCCATCTGTGACAAGAAGTACACTCTAGTATCCTGCACAACACACATCACTCTAGGATACACAAGAAGGGTCATTACACTGAGTACAATTGAAATGGGGTGAGAAAATGAAGACTGTACAGAATAAAGTGCTAATTAGTTTATGCAGTTAGATAAATATAACATGCATATAAAAATTTAAAAATCCTTGAAAGTGCAGAGGGTGAAAGGAACTCAAAACCACTTGGGGCACACACCTCAGGGAAAGAACTCAAAACTTGAAATTTTCAGCGACTCCAAGTAACTGGTTACTAAAGTAAAGTCCTGGATGGGAGCCACAGGCACGAGTTGACCAATGTGAACAAAATGAGTTTATGTGGTAGAAAATGATTCAGGGCCCAGTCATGCACTTCCTGTATGTCTCTCTCAAGGTGGCACTTTGCTGTGCATAATGATGTGGAGCTGTAATACTGGCAAAAGGTCATCTACATACATTGATGGTGTGACTGTGGGTCCCACTGCAGTCACGACACCATTGATTGCAATGGCAAAGAGGGTTATGTTCAAGACTGATCACTATGGGATTCCAGTTTCCTGTACATATCGGTTGCTGTGACAACACTGGAAGCCCCACTCACAGAGTGTGAACAGGGTGTGATGGTGCCAGGTGCTATTGTAAGCCTTCTCCAGGTCAAAGAACAGTCATCAGGTGTTCACAATGTGTGAAAGCATTTTACACTGCAGATTCCAGACAGATCAGTTTGTGAGTGATGCATCAGAGTGCACCAAAGGCATCTTGGAATTGTAACTAATGTCTTCTGGCTTCAAAGCACCAACAGCTGTTTGAGCATTCTTTCAAATAAATTATGCAGCCCATTTATTAGAGTGATTTTTTGATAATCAGCCAGAATCTGAGAGTCTTTTGCCATTTTCAGGACTGGAATAATAATACACTCCAGCCATTGGGAGGAAAATTTCCCTTCTCACCGAATACAATTGAAAAGCCTGAGGATGAGTTTTATGTAGTCATTGTTAAGGTGTTTGGACATTTTATTGCAGATTTTATCAGGACCAGGGGCTGTTCTTGACACACTGCTAAAATGCTGCAGAACTCCCATTCAAGTAGCTGGAGCACTGTATGACTTGAGGCCTTGTACAAAAACAGATAAGTAGTTTTGCTCTGCCAAGCATATCCGGGTCAGGAATTAGGATGGTGCTTACTCCATGCAGACATTTCAGTGAAGTGTGCCACAAAACATTCAGTAATGATAATGGGCTTAGTGCAGATGTCATCACTAACTGTGGACAGTTGGTGGCACAAATGTGGCAGAGTTTAGTCCATATTTGAGAGAATGGGATGTGGACTCTCACAGATGATACATTCTGTTCCCAACATCTCACCTTTCTCTTTTTTATTAATGACTGTGTCTTCACACGAAGTTTCTGAAAAGCTATTAGACGTTCCTTAGAAAGACAACATTTGTGTCGAAGTGCCCGTCTATATTATCTGATAGCTGGACCTATTCCTCCAGACCACCATGGCACACATTTCTGGCAGGAAGGTCTTAAGAATAGGGTGTCATTGCTTCTGTAGCATGTATAATTATTCAATAGTATCTTATATCACTCCTTTGATATCCTTCTCTTGACTAGCTCCTAAAGAAGCTTTGGAGGCGAAAGCTTACCAGCTGGCTTTCTAAAGTGACCAATGTCGTGCACGTTGCACTGGCTGGTGGCTGGAGAAAAAGAGAGAGAGAGAGAGAGAGAGAGAGAGAGAGAGAGAGAGAGAGAGAGAGAGAGTGCTAACTGTCTCCCAGGTGACCATTCAGCAGGACACAAGGCACCAGCTGTCATGTGTTACTTAATCTGCCCATGCTGACACACAGTGCCTAACCTCAGCCACCAGGAGGCGGGTCTCTTAGACAGCACTGACAGATGTGCATCAAGAGTGGCATGTGCAGCGACCATGCAGTGTCACCACAAGGAAAAGTCACATGCTATTCTACTTAAGCTTGCAGCGGAGTGGCTTCTGTCTCATTCTGTACAATTTATGCTCTTGCTAACTTCACTCTGCTGTCTGGTACCGATCCGGTTGTATACAGGGACGATGTTTTGAACATATTTGTGGTTTTGGGATTAAAGTGATTGTAATTTTTGAGAACATTTCTCATGGAAAACAGTGGTTATCTTTAGACTTTAAAATGGACATAATCTCAACCACAAGAAACCTTTATTTTAGTAGCTACCAGTTTTGGTCAATTACTGACCATCTTCAGACCTCCTACCATGTTGGTAGGTGGTGGCAGTGACAAGACATCAACTGTTGACGTTTGTGGAATTCATAACACTTGCTCCATTCACAACCACTGCCTACCAACATTGTAGGGGGGTCTGAAGATGGTCAGTAACTGACAACAACTGGTAACCACAAAGATAAAGGTTCCTCACAGTCAAGCTGTTGATGTTCATTTTAAAGTGATTGTATTTTTATTGGTGTTCTCAACTGTGTATGTTACAACATCACCAGCTGTTACCCTAACCGACATGTGAACACGGACAGCCACAGCTTCTAATGCAGTGGTTAATGGTACCTGCTCATTAGAAGTGTCACAGCATATGAGCATGTAGACCCCTCTAAATGCCCTCTCAGTGTAAGAGTGATTTCTGCAGTAGGATTTCTAATTTTGAACAGTAGCTTGTTGGGTTTCTAAGAACCATGTCTCCTGAAGTGCTGCACAGACTGTAGAGTAAGCAAGCAGAGTTCAACCAGGTGGTGATGGTGGCAGTTACAGTTCCATTGAAGTAACATCAGACTGGGATTTGAGTAAGCAATGAAACAGAAATGGGAGTATGAATTACGTTGCTGCTGAGTTGTGCTTCGCCTGAAAGAGTAATTCTTCATCAATATTTACAGAGTCAACCTCAAAGCGGGTGGGGGTCATATCGACTGGAACAGCTACGTTTGGTTTAATTTTCAATTTTTTCTCCTTCTGTCTGAAGTTTCAGTTCCCATGGTGAATTTCTTGTCTTGACTTCTACGACTGATGTGGAAAATTCTTTTCTACAACCCACAGCTTGTGGCTCTTTCAGTCACTGGTTGGAGGTAGAAAGGTGGTCTTTGTCCTGGGAAGGGGGCACATTGGAAGGTGTCCTCTTCCCTGGTGATGCCAGATGATGATGAGGTACCCTCCAAATGTGCTGATGGGGTAGTTGCCACCTTTGCTGTGGGGTTTGGGGATTGAGGCACCCGATAGTCTCTACCTCATCTGAAAAACAGGCACAGGCATGTGGCCAGTGCCAAGAGTTGGTGTTTGGGACCTAATTATCAGGCTCAGTGTGGACTTTGACATGATGTTTGCAAAGTTTGGCATCTTATCGATTGGATGGCGACATTCAAACTTATTTTAATGCCTTGATATGACACAGTCACATGTTCTATGTTACCGTATTTTCTTCCTCCTCTTGAAAACTGAGCATGTTAACAAAAGAGGGGGGATGGGTGTTCTACAGTTTACACATGTAGGGGGCTGTTCACTAAGTCTCCCTTCATTCGTCGTCGTCCTGCCTATTCCAAACATAGCCTCATTAGTACAATTGTGTGTGTGTGTGTGTGGGGGGGGGGGGGGGGGGGGGGATGGGTTCAAACCTCTTGCACTGAAAACATATGTTCTTGTTGTGGTCTTCAGCCCGAAGACTGGTTTGATGCAGGTCTCAATGCTACTCTATCCTGTGCAGGCCTCATCATCTCTGAATAACTACTGCAACCTACATCCTTTTGAATCTGCTTACTGTACTCATATACTGGCCTCCCTCTACAATTTTTACTGCCAGACACTTCCTTCCAATACTAAACTGGTAGCCCTTTGATGTCTCAGAATGTACCATGTCAACTGATTCCTTCTTTTAGTCAAGTTAAGCAACAAATTTCTTTTCTCTCCAACACTGTTCAGTACCTTCTCATTAGCTACACGGTCTACTTTCTAATCTTAAGCATTCTTCTGCACCACCAGATTTCAAAAGCTTGTATTCTCTTCTTGTCTGAACTGTTTATGGTCCACATTTCACTTCCACACAAGGATACACTCCAGACAAATGCCTTTACAGAAGACTCCCTAAAACTTAAATTTATGTTCAATAGTAACGAATTGTTCTTCAAAAACAATTTTCTTGACACTACCACATTTTATATCCTCTCAACTTCAGCAATCATCAGTTATTTGACTGCCCAAATAGCAAAACTCATCTACTATTTATAGCATCTCATTTCCTAATCTAATTCCCTCAGCATTGCCTGATTTAATTTGAAAAAATTCCCTTACCCTCAATTTGCTTTTTTTTTAATGTTCATCTTATATCCTCTTTTCAAGACATTGTCCATTCTACTCAACTATTCTTCCAAGTCCTTTGCTGTCTGTGACAGAATTGCAGTCACTAGAAAACCTCTAAAGTTTTTATTTCTTCTCTGTGACCTTGAATTCCTTCTCCAGATTTTACTTTGGTTTTCTTTACTGCTTCCTCACTGTACAGATTGAAAAACATTTTGGGATAGGCTACAACTCTGCCTTACTTCCTTCTCAGCTGCTGCTTTCTTTTCGTGTCTTTCGACTCATATAACTGCAATCTGGTTCCTGTACAAGTTGTACATAGCCTTCAGCTCCTAGTATTTTACCACTGCTACATTCACAGTTTTGAAGATAGTATGCTAGTCAACGCTGTAAAATGCTTTCTCAAGATCTTCAACAGCTATAAAAGAAATTTGCCTTTCCTTAACCTATCTTCTAAAATAAGTGGTAGGGTCAGTGCTGCCTTGCATGTTTCACAGTTATCTAGAAGCCCATCTGGACCTCCCCAAGGTGGGCTACTACCAGATTTCCATTATTCTGTAAATAATTAATGTTAGTATTTTGCATCTATGACTTATTAAACTGATAGTTCAGTAATATTCGCATCTGTCAGCACCTGATTCCTTTGGAATTGAAATTATTGCATTCATTGTGAAGTCTGAAGCTATTTCACATCTCATACACCTTGCAACTACGTGGAATAGTTTTCTTATGGCTGGCTATCCCAAGGATATAAGTAGTTCTGAGAGAGTGTCTTCTACTCTGGGTCCTTGTTTAGACGTAGGTCTTTCAGTGCTCCATCAAATTCTTCTCAAGTATCATCCCATATCTCATCTTCATCTACAGCCTCTTCTTTTTCTATAATATTCCCCTCAAGTACATTTCCCTTGTATTGCCCTTCTATATACTCTTTCCACCTTTCTGGTTCCCCTTCTTTGCTTAGTATTGGTTTTCCATCAGAGCTCTTGATATTCACACAGCTGCTTTTCTTTTCTCCAAAAGTTTCATTTTCCTATATGTAGTATCTATGTTCCTCTAGTTATATACACTTCTATATCTGTACACTTGTATTCCAGCCATTCCTCCTTAGGCATTTTGTATTTCCTGTCAATCTCATTTTTTTAAGACTTTGTATTTCCCTTCATCTGCTTCATTTTTATATTTCCTCCTTTCATCAAATTCAGTATCTCATCTGTGATATTCTAGAACTTCTACTACACTGTCTTTTTTTTTTTTTTTATTAATCCATGTAACAATTTACATGGTGTGGATTTCGTCAGCAAAATCATATACAATACAATATACCTACAGTTATACACACAAAATTTGTATTAACACACATTTTTGAGGTATCATAAATTAGTTTTATATCCTTGTGTAATTTGTAATTTTCTTATAGTACTGTACAATTTTTGATTTCATATTATAATTATTTCCTCATGTATTACAATGCAGGCTATTTTAATTACACTACATGTTTTAATTCAGATAGTCCATTACTGCGTAATAACTTTTATTTAATAAAAAAACTTTACCTATTTGATTGCTGCCATCACTATTTCATTTCTCAAAGCTAGCCATTTGTCTTCTGCTGAAGTAATATTGCCCTGTTTCAGTCAATTGTCACCTAATGTTCCCATTGAAATTCTCAATAACCTCTGGTTCTTTGAAGTTATCCAGGTCCCATCTCCTTAATTTCCTACCATTTCTGCCATTTCTACAGTTCATAAGCAGTAAATTGTGGTCAGAGTCCACATCTGCTCCTGGAAATATCTGTAAGTTACAATCTGGGTTCTAAATTTGTCTTACCATTATATAAACAATCTCAAAAGTTCCAGTGCCTCCAAGTCTCTTCCACATGTACAACCTTCTTTCATGATTCTTTGACCAAGTGTTAGCAATAATAAAATTATGCTTTGTGCAAAATTTTCCCAGGCAGTTTCCTCTTTCATTCCTTTACCGCAGTGTATATTCACCTACTATTTTTGCCTTCTCTTCGTTTTCCTACAATGGAATTCCAGTCCCATATCAAAAATTTTCCTCTCCCTGAACTACGTGGATAATTTTGCTTATCTCATCACACTTTTTTTTCAATCTATTCATCATCTGTGGAGCTAGTTGGTACATAAACTTGACTACTGTGGTGGTTGTTGGCTTCTTGTCTATCATGGTTGCAATAATGCATTCACTACGCTGTTCATAGTAGTTTACCTGCATTCCTGTTTTCTTATTCATTATTAGACCTACTCCTGTATTACCACTATTTGATTTTATATTTATAACCTTGTAATCATCTGACTAGATGTCCTGTTCATCCTGCCACTGAGTTTCACTAATCCACACTACACCCAACTTCAAACTATCAATTTCCCTTTTCAGATTTTCTAACCTTCCTGCCCAATTAAGGGATCTAAGATTCCACATTGCGACCTGTAGACCACTAGTTTTCTTTTTTGCTGTTGATAACATCCTTCTGAGTAGTCCCAGCATGCAGATCCGAATGGGAGACTATTTCATCTCCAGCATATTTTACCTACAAGGATACCACATCATTTAATCACACATCTCATAGGAGGAGGTAAATTGGGTTTGACATCACACCTATAAAACATGACCTTAAATTTCTATAGTAAAATGTTTCCATCAAAGGCTAGGATGAAGGCTCCACTGTCCACCCTGTTATCCTTAAGATCTCTCTGAGTGGGGCAATTCTATTTTAGCACACAGTTCTTCAACCATTTGTACCATTAGGTTCTGATGGAAGATGAAACCTTGAATCCTGTTGAGTTTATTCTGAGGAGAGGTGGTGATCAGTATATCCCCAAGCTTGTCACAAGCCTGAAGTGCCTGATTTGTTAGCATTCGAAGTTTTGATCAATAAAGATCCTACTCTCATTTTCTCTACTGCAACAACTTCTCTGAACATATCCTCAATACTTTCAACAAAAAAACAACAGTGTATTCATTTTTGCAAAAGATCCTCAGTCCGTTCTTGAGCATACCAAGAATTGGACGAACTATCCATCACCATTTTTCCTTGCTTGACTCTCATCCTATGGTGTGGTCAAAGATGAAAATGCCAAGGGGTTGAATGTCGCTGGACTAAAGTCTTGTTTTCTATAGCCACCTGTATGGATGGGGTGGTTTCATTTGCGGATCATCCACCCTGAAGTCACTCCGGCTGAGGCTCTCGCCAAGGGTGACTTAGTAGCTGTTGCTGGGAGTCCAGGTGCCTCAAACTGGACAGGCACCTACTACACAGCATACATGGGGAAATTACAATTCAAGCATCAGTAATGCAATCCCTGCAGTGTCGAGGCTACAACCATGAGGGTACGTGACAACCTTCTACAACAGATTGGCTACTGCAATAGATTTCAGATGTGAACATAATTCCACTTAAAATAAACAGTAGGTGCAGGCGATCAAAGGGCACGGTGCATAGATCATAAATTATGTACCTTGCAAGGTACCCTTCCCCAAACAGCCTGCACTGACATGAAATTTAGAAAAGAGGTGGTCAAACCCCAAAACGGAACCACAAGTAATCAAGCCAAAAAGGTTGAGGGAGAGGTTTGAAATGAGCTAAAACTGGTGGGTGTCATAATAATAGCCAAGTCATCAACATAAAAGTGTGATTAGCTATAACAACCCTTTTAGTCAGGACACGAAATGAATTATCTGAGGTCTGTTGTAGCCCCAACAACAAAGGGCTGGGAGGTAAAATTTGTTGTGAGAGATCAAAGCTTGAATGTTCAAATGGATTTAGGTTGGGGTAGTTATCCAGGGATGAAGAGGCTTGTATGGGATAGACAAGCATGGAGAGCTTCATCAAACCAGTCTTCAGACTGAAGACAACAACACAACACTTAGTTGCTCATAATAGAAACGTAGATCACGAGGCTCTCAAGGGCCTTACTGCAAAGCTCTCCTGCCATCCCTTCCATGTTGCGACTTCAACACATGAGGTTCCTTCACCACATGCATTCAGGGATTGGGCTAGAGAAAACCTCATGTCTTGAGAAGGGTTATACCTTTTGAACCTGGTGCAAATCACTGACTTTAGCACTGCTTTGGGGTCTTTCTCTACCATAACTTCTCAACATACTCTCCAACCCTGCTCACACTGCTCAGTGAGATGTGTTCCATGACTTGCACTTTAATGGCCACTTCCTGTTCTGGATTACTTGTTACAGCAGTGTCCAGAAAGAAGCTGCCCAGACTGGTGCACAACAAGGCTAACCAGTAAATCAGAAAATTCACAAGTGCACAGAGTCATTGTTGATTACTGCACTCACTAAAGATAATGATGTAAAAGTCCTCAGGAGGGTTAAAAAAAGACAGTTGGTGTTGATAGTATTCCAACAACTGTCATCCAGAAATGTAGGCATACTATGAGTCACAGAGGTGAGTTACTGACAAGTACATCCTCAGTGTCCTGAAAACTGTACAAGTTATTTCTGTTTTCAAGAAAGGAGAAAAACACACATGAACAGCTATTGGTCTACCACAATTGCATCATCCTTCTCTGATAATTAAAAATAATAATAATTGCACAAAAAAGTGACAGGCTTCACTGATAAAAAAGTATACTGAGTAATTTCAACATGGGTTTAGACACAAAAAATCTACAGAAATAGCTATGACTGAATGAATATGATATTAGACCTTTCGGAAACAAAACAAGAAATTACAGGTATATTTCTAGATTTGTCAAAGGCTCCTGACACAGTGGGTCATAAAAAAAAATTCCTGTTCAGTATGATATCAGAGGAATGGCAAAGAAATGGATTGCATTGTTCCTAAGCAATTGCTCTCAGAAGGGAATAACACAGCAGCAGTACAGAAAGCTGTGAACTTTGCTACTTTACAATTCAACAACTGGTCTAATTCACAGAGTAACCAGCCATCAACATTAAACAGGTGGTTTTCATAAACATCAGGTGGTTTCCATAAACATCTGTACCACACAAAATGCAATAATACAACAGTAAATAATCAACCAGCTGAATTCAGATTGCCACGTCTGTGGTTACAAGATAATCTGAAATGGAATAACTACACAGTCCAGTCGCAATAAAGTGACCACTGGCTCTATTCGACACCAACATACAGTAGCCACTCACAGACAGCAGGTAGCAGCACTATCAGTGGAAGGTATATAAAGCACGTCAGGCAGATGCATAAAAAAATGCAGTTGTCATCATAATGCACAAATGAAGCAATTTATCTGACATCCAAAAGGGCATGATCATTGGCTTTCAGGCCCAAGGACGCAGCATTTCTGGAATGGTTAAGCTTGGAAAATTTTTCCCATGCTGCTGCTGTTAAAGTATACCATGCATGGCAAATTGGCACCATCTAAAACTGGCACTGAGGCAACTGTAGTGCACCATGTGTCATAGACGACAGGAGTGAAAAATGGCTATGGAGATGTGTATGGGCAAACAGATGTGCAACTGTTGAACCAAGGGGCTACCAGAAGTATCTCCTCAACAAACATCCAGTGAATGTTGCTGTGTATGAGCCTCCACAGCAGGTGCCTGGTCCATGCATCCATGCTGACTGCTGTTGAATGGTAACAAAGACTGGAATTTGCACTCTAATACTGTGACTAGATGCCACTGAGTGGTGAAAGGACGTCTTTTCAGATGAATCATGTTTCATGCTCCATGGGACAGATGCCCTCTCGTGTGTACAATGTGAAACATCTGAAAGTAAACATCCTGCAACAATCGTTGGATAGTTATGGTCTGGGGAAATGTTTTCATGGCATTCCCTGGGTGATCTCGTCATTCTGAAAGGCACAATTAATCAACAAGAGTATGCATCTATCCCTGGGGGCCATGCCCATTCCTACATGTGATTTGTTTTTTTCCTCATCAAAATGGCATCTATCACCAGGCTAATGCAAAGTGTCAGACTGCTCACAGTGCACATGCGTGGTTTGAAGAGCACTAGGATGGGTGTACCATACTCCCGTGGCCACGGCACTGGAGTCGGCATGGCTCTTCATCCCAGTCGGTACCTTTGAGAACCTCATTGACTCTCCTGCATGTCCGTGCTGCAAAAGGTAATGATTCAGGGTTACGAGAACACCACGTTAATGTGACTGGAAAGTGTATATTGATCAGGTTTACACTTACATTAGTACTGCCTGCTATGCCCCGAGTCTGCTACAAGCATGTACTAGCCAGAATACCATGCATATGTCTGCATACTATGCATACATACAGGCTCACCCAAGATATACGCTATGTGATCAAAAGTATCCAGACACTTGGTTGAAAATGACTTACAAGTTCGTAGCGCCCTCCATCGGTAATGCCAGAATTCAATATGGTGTTGGCTCACCCTTAGCCTTGATCACAGTTTCCACTCTAGCAGGCATATGTTCAATCAGGTGCTGGAAGGTTTTCTTGGGGAATGGCAGCCCATTCTTCACAGAGTGCTGCACTGAGGAGAGGTATTGATGTCAGTTGGTGAGGCCTGACACAAAGTCGGCATTCCAAAACATCCCAAAGGTGTTCTACAGGATTCAGGTCAGGACTCTGTACAGGCCAGTCCATTGCAGGGATGTTACTGTCATGTAACCACTCTGCCACAGGCCGTACATTATGAACATGTGCTCGATCATGTTGAATGCTGCAATCACCATCCCCAAATTGCTCTTCAACAGTGGGAAGCAAGAAGGTGCTTAAATCAATGAAGGCCTGTGCAGTGATAGTGCCATGCAAAACAACAAAGTGTGCAAGCCCTCTCCATGAAAAACACGACCACACCATAACACCACCACCACCACCACCACCACCACCACCACCACCTCCTAAGTTCACCGTTGGTACTACACATGCTGCCAGATGATGTTCACCGGGCATTCACCATACCCGCACCCTGCAATCAGATTGCCACATTGTGTACTGTGATTTGCCACTCCACACAACATTTTTCCACTGTTCGACCATCCAATGTTTAGCTCCTTACACCAAGTGAGGCGTCATTTTGCATTTACTGGCGTGATGTGTGGCTTATGAGCAGCCACTCGACCATGAAATCCTAGTTTTCTCACCTTTCACCTAACTGTCATAGTACTTGCAGTGGATCCTGATGCAGTTTGGAATTCCTGTGTAATGGTCTGGATAGATGTGTGTCTATTACACATTACAACTCTCTTCAAGCGTTGGCGGTCTCTGTCAGTCAGTAGACGAGGTCCGCCTGTATGCTTTTGTGCTTTGTGTGTCCCTTCACATTTCCACTTCACCATCACATCAAAAATAGTGGATCTAGGGATGCTTAGGAGTGTAGAAATCTTGAGTACAGATGTATGACACAAGTGACACCCAATCACCTGACCATGTTTGACGTCTGTGAGTTCTGCTGAGCGCCTCATTCTGCTCTCTCGCAATGTCTAATTACTACTGAGGTCACTGATATGGAGTGCCTGTCAGTAGGTGGCAGCACAATGCACCTGATATGAAAAATATATGTTTTTGAGGGAGTCCAGATACTTATGATCACATAATGTAGTGTGATATTCTGGGGAAATTTTCCAGTCACCCCTAGAAATTTTAAGATCCAGAAGACAGCTATGTGGATCATATATGGAAGTGAAACTGCAGAGTCTTGCAAACACATTTTCAAAAAAAACTTGAGATCCTAACAATGTATTGCTTATGCATTCGCAAGACTTTGAAATTCATATGGAAAACTACATAGGGCCACATGAATGCAGACTTAAGAAAACAGTTAAATTCACAAACATTACACTATGATAAATTCAAACCTGTGTATGTTATATACTAATACACAACTCTGTCAAAAGGGAGCATTCCACATGGGCCTCCAGCTGTTTATACTTCACAGGAGCTTATTAAAGTCTAGTGAAGACAACACACAATTTTGTACAGCCATGAAGTCTTATTTGCTGTGTCCTGTTTTTATTCTATAAAAGAATACCTAGAACAGTAAATGTGCTGATTATGATAACTGCAACACATGAACTGTTCAGCAGAGCAAATATGCTGTGACGTGTTGCAATGCATTGTAAACTATAATGTACTCAACTTAAATATTAACATATTTTGTCAGACATCTGCAGCACACTGTGTAATATCAGATCACATGCACCAAATGGATAAATAAATAAATAAATAAATAAATAAATAAATAAATAAATAAATAAAAATGGATAGTTTATATCCATCTTTCTGAGCTTGACACTGCAACAGTGCATCAAATTGTGGCTTATACTACTAAAATGATCCACTGTGACACTGAAGCACTTTCAGATCAGTTTTGGTTAGTTGGTTTGTGGGATTAAAGGGACCAGACTGCAATGGTCATCGGTCCCTTCTTCCAAAACTTAAAAACTACCACACAGAGTAAAAAATGGATAATAGAGACAACAGACAACACAGGACAAGAAAAACTCAAAGAACAGACATAACAAATTAAAATCACATGGAGTGTGGCAGTGGTTGGCCGACCATAGAATAAAAAGGGAAAAGCCAACCACCGAGAACACATTAAAAACTCAGTTTAAAACCGTAGGCCAAAGGCCAGAATCAACACAAAACAATAAAATAAAACAAAAACACTCATATTAAATGATAAAAACCCCCTGCCTGAATAAAACGTAAAACTAAGCCAGCCATAGCAGGGTCATCAGTTAAAAGGGCAGGGAGCGTATCAGGCAGCGCAAATGTCCGCCTGACCACAGCTAAATGGGGGCAGGCCAACAAAATGTGGGCCACTGTCAAAGCCGCCCCGCAGCGACACAGAGGAGGGTCCTCCCGACGCAGTAAGTAACTGTGTGTCAGCCGGGAGTGGCCAATGCAGAGCCGACAAAGGACGACTGAGTCCCTGCTGTTGACTCGCATGGATGACCGCCACACAGTCGTCGTCTCCTTAATGGCACGGAGTTTATTGGGCGTGATCCGATCGCGCCATTCAGTGTCCCAAAGCGCAAAAACTTTTCGGCGGAGGACCGCTCGCAAATCAGTCTCTGGGAGGCCAACATCTAGAGATGGTTGCCTGGTGGCCTCTTTCGCCAGGCAGTCAACATGTTCATTGCCCGGGATACCGACATGACTGGGGGTCCACACAAAGACCACAGAGCGGCCGCAACAGGCAAGAGTGTGCAGGGACTCCTGGATAGCCATCACCAGACGATAACGAGGGAAATACTGGTCGAGAGCTCGTAAACCGCTCAGGGAATCGCTACAAATCACGAAGGACTCACCTGAGCAGGAGCGGATATACTCTAGGGCTCGAAAGATGGCGACCAGCTCAGCAGTGTAAACGCTGCAGCCAGCCGGCACGGAACGTTGTTCGGAATGGTTCCCTAGAGTTAGCGCATAACCGACATGACCAGCAACCACCGAACCATCAGTGTAAACAACGTCAGAGCCCTGATATGTGGCTAGGATGGAATAAAAGCGGTGGTGGAAGGCCTCTGGAGGGACTGGGTCCTTTGTGCCCTGTGCCAAGTCGAGACGAAGGAAAAGGTGAGGAACACACCATGGGGGGTGTACGCAAAGTGGCCCGAAAAGGAGGTGGAACAGTGAAAACCCTAAGCCCGGAGAGAATCTCTTTCACGCGGACCGCGATCGTACAACCTGACCGGGGCCGACGTTCTGGCAGATGGACGACCGATCGCGGGAACAGGAGATGATAGTTTGGATGCCCGGGCAAGCCAAAAACATGGGCAGCATAAGCGGCCAGTAAATTTTGGCTTCTGAACCGCAACGGAGGGACACCTGCCTCCACTAGTATGCTGTCCACAGGGCTGGTGCGGAAGGCACCAGTGGCAAGGCGTATTCCGCTTTGTAGGATTGGGTCCAGTACCTGCAGCACAGATGGGGGTGCTGAGCCATAAGCCAGGCTCCCATAATCCAGACGAGACTGGATTAACGCCTGGTAGAGCCGTAACAGGGTAGATCGGTCGGCGCCCCAGCGGGTGTGGCTCAAGCATCTCAGAGCATTTAGATGCCGCCAACACGCCTGTTTAAGCTGCCGAATATGAGGCAGCCAAGTCAGCCGGGCATCAAAAACTACACCCAAAAACCTGTGGGTCTCCACCACAGCAAGGAGTTCGTCGGCAAGATAAAGCCGCGGCTCAGGATGGACTGTTCGGCGCCGGCAGAAATGCATAATGCAGGTCTTGGTAGCCGAAAACTGAAAACCATGTGCTACAGCCCAAGACTGCACCTTGCGGATAGCGCCCTGTAGCTGACGTTCAACAGCTGCAATGCCAGTAGAGCGGTAGTAAAGGTAGAAGTCGTCAGCATATAGGGAAGCAGAGACAGAATTTCCCACCGCCGCAGCGAGCCCGTTTATTGCGATTAAAAACAGGCAGACACTGAGGACAGATCCCTGTGGTACCCCGTTCTCCTGGACTCGGCAGGAACTATGGGAGGCCACGACTTGCACGCAGAAGGTACGATACGACAGAAAATTTCGGATAAAGATCGGCAGAGGGCCCCGAAGACCCCATCCATGAAGTGTAGAAAGTATGTGATGATGCCATGTCGTATCGTACGCCTTCCGCATGTCGAAAAAGACAGCGACCAGGTGCTGACGGCGGGCAAAGGCAGTACGGATGGCCGACTCCAGACTCACCAGATTGTCGGTGGCGGAGCGACCTATACGGAACCCACCCTGAGACGGAGACAGAAGGCCCCGAGACTCCAGCACCAAATTCAAGCGCCAGCTCACCATCCGTTCGAGAAGCTTGCAAAGAACGTTGGTGAGGCTAATGGGGCGGTAGCTGTCCACCTCCAAAGGGCTCTTGCCCGGTTTCAAAATGGGGATGACAATGTTTTCCCGCAATTGCAACGGAAACTCACCCTCGACCCAGAGACAGTTGTAAAGGTCGAGGAGGCGTCGCTTGCTGTCCACTGAAAGGTGTTTCAGCATCTGACAGTGGACGCGATCTGGCCCAGGAGCGGTATCAGGGCAAGCGGCAAGGGCACTGTGAAATTCCCACTCACTGAATGGAGCATTGTAGGATTCAGAATGGTGGGTGCGAAAAGAAAGGCTCCGACATTCCATCCGCTCTTTAATGGAGCGGAAGGCCAGGGGGTAATTGGAAGAAGCTGAACTCAGAGCAAAATGCTCTGCCAAACGGTTGGCAATTTCGTCGCAGTCTGTACAAACTGCTCCATTCAGTGAGAGCGCAGGGACGCTGACAGGGGTCCAATAGCCATAGAGGCGTCGGATCTTGGCCCAGAGCTGCGATGGAGAGACATGGAGGCCAATGGTGGACACATACCGCTCCCAGCACTCCCGCTTGCTTCAGCGGATAAGGCGGATAAGGCGGCGGGCCCGTGCACGCAGATGTTTGAAGGTAATGAGGTGTTCAATGCAGGGATGTCGCTTGTGACGCTGGAGCGCCCACTGGCGATCTTTAATCGCTTCAGCGATCTCAGGCGACCACCAAGGCACAGTACGCCGCCGAGGGGACCTAGAAGAACTGGGAATGGAAGATTCGGCGGCAGTAACGATGCCCGTGGTGACCGATTGAACCACCGCATCAATGCCATCATTAGCGAGAGGCTCAATAGCGGCGTAATAAGAAAGGTGGCGGCAATTGGGCTATCAGCGCAGCCAGGACATGATGCGCAACATCTCCATCCAGTGGAAGGTAAAGACTGCAGACGGTAACAGCCTGTGGCGTCCACACGTGAACAGCGACAGCCTCTAAATGTGGTTGTAGAGGGACAGATTTGCTGTGAAGAGAGTTAAGGACATATATGTAGACGCCACCAGACACCCTTTCATAAGCTGCCCGGTTCTTATAATAACCCCGATAGCCACGGAGGGCAGGGGTTTGCATTGCTGGAAACCTAGTTTCCTGAAGAGCAATGCAGAAGAAAGGGTGAAAGCTGATAAGTTGTCGGAGCTCAGCTAGATGGTGGAAGAAACCGCTGCAGTTCCACTGGAGGATGGAATTGTCCATGGCTGAGAAAGGCGTGACGGGACTGGGAAGGCAGATTACGCCTCTGGGTCACCTGCTGCCTCCGATGGAGAACGCGTGCAAGTGCTATCCATTGCGTCTGAGGGACCGGCGAGATCGAGGTCCTCAGCGGACACAAGGATCTCCACCGCATCCTCAGACGCAGAGCTTGTAGGTAGCGGTGGAGTAGGTGCCACCGCAGGTGTCTTGGTCTTACGGGTCTTCAAAATCATTTTCCCTCGCTATTCCTTTGGTTGTTGTTGTTGTTGTTGTTGTTGTTGTTGAGAGGGCTTATTGGAGTCAGTCTCCAGGACCGAAGATGATCGCGAAGCTCGACGACCAGCGACCTGTGGCTTCTTCAGCCACTGGTTGGTGTCTGCTGTGCCGCTGGTAGGAACCTGGGAAGGGAGTGACCCAAGGGATCCCTTCCGAGCGAGAGAAGCCGAAGAAGACTTACGCTTCTCTGGCTTAGAAGTGGGGACTGGTGTCCCCGGTGGTTTAGTGGGTGCTGCTACTGAGGTAGATGGTGTGGGAGCAACAGCAAGAGAAGGGGCCCCCATCGTCAAGGGGGCAGGTGAGGTCCTCTGACTCTGAGAGCTGACTGTTTGTGGCGCAGCTAAAGGAGCTGGAGCAGGAGTGACAGTTGCGGCATAAGATGGTATCATGCGCACGGGATGTACCCGTTCAAATTTCCGCTTAGCCTCAGTGTAAGTCAGTCGGTCCAGGGTCTTATATTCCATGATTTTGCGTTCTGTCTGTAAGATCCTGCAGTCTGGCGAGCAAGGTGAATGAGGCTCTCCACAGTTGACACAGATGGGAGGCGGAGCACATGGAGTATCGGGATGAGATGGGCGTCCGTAATCTCGACAAGTGAGGCTGGAAGTGCAGCGGGAAGACATGGCCGAACTTCCAGCACTTAAAGCACCGCATCGGGGGAGGGATATAGGGCTTGACGTCACAATGGTAGACCATCACCTTGACCTTCTCCGGTAATGTATCACCCTCGAAGGCCAAGATGAAGGCACCGGTAGCAACCTGATTGTCCCTCGTACCCCGATGAACGCGTCGGACAAAATGAACACCTCTACGCTCTAAGTTGGCGCGCAGCTCGTCATCAGACTGCAAAAGTAGGTCCCTATGGAAAATAACACCCTGGACCATATTTAAACTCTTATGTGGTGTGATGGTAAAGTTAACATCCCCCAACTTGTCACAAGCAAGTAACCCGCGTGACTGGGCGGACGATGCCGTTTTTATCAAAACTGACCCAGAGCGCATTTTGGACAAGCCCTCCACCTCCCCAAACTTGTCCTCTAAATGCTCTACAAAGAACTGAGGCTTCACGGAGACAAAGGATTCCCCATCAGCTCTGGTACAGACGATATACCAGGGCGAATACGTGTCACTGTCATTCATTGCCCTTCGTTCCTCCCATGGTGTGGCCAGGGATGGGAACGATTTGGGGTCATAAACGTTACCTTTAAAATGAGCCCTCGAACGCTAGAGACTGCTGGTGGCTGGCCACCAGCAAGAGATGATGTGCCACGCTTCATTGCGTGTGATCCACCCTGATGCCACCTACTCCGACCAAGGGCCCTCCCCATGGGCGCCACCCAGCCACAGCAAAGGCCACCTGGCAGGATGGCCATTGCCGGGAGTCCTGATGCCCCAGGGAGATGGTCATCTACTCCTTGGCATACATGGGGAGTAAACGGCACAGGCATCAGTAGAGCGATCCCTGTGTTGTCAGGGGGCTATAACCAACAGGGTACATGGCGGCCCCACCACAACGGACTGGCTACCGTGCTGGATCTTCGGTGCAAAAATGTATGAGGTCATCGTCGCAGCGAAGAACAACACTGCACAGTGCAGCGTGGAAATCGCACCCATGGACGTATCTTTGCCCAAGAGATGGAAAACGAGCTGGGCACCATTGCAACAACGAGAAAGCCGGCTAGAGGTCTCAATGCACGACAGATACAGTGCACAATGTAAGGCGCCCTTCCCCAATTGGCTCGCTCTTCGGAACAATTTAGAAAGATGGAGGTCAAACCCGAGAGGGGACCATCACATAAGGCCGAAACATTTGAGACTCCTTTTAGTTGCCTCTTACGCCAGGCAGGAATACCGCGGGCCTATTCTAACCCCCGAACCCGCAGGGGGGGATCAGTTTTGGAAGCAGTCTGGGACCTAGTGGAATAAGAAGTGGAACTCTGCAATCGAGGGTAGGAGACCGGCTGTGTTAGGTTCAAGAGCAGGCCAACTAGAAAGAACATTGCAGTCTTTGAGGTGGTGAGGGCGAAATGTTAGCAAATTATTATGGAAAAAGAGAAGAAATCATGGGAAAGTACCTCAACAACATACACCTTTCCACTGAGAGCATGGTTACAACAGACCATCAGGATGATTCCTGGGGTACATGGGAGGTACCCAGTTGCTGCTCTAAAATGACATTTAGTATTCCCACCAGTGGACATTGGTATGGACGCAGATAAGGTGGCGTAGGCCTCATGGCATAGTAGTGTGGTGAACTGTTATGAACAGTGAGTGCAGTAAGAATGGGCCAGGCCCACTGACAACAATCAATATGGACCTGGTCTTCGCTTCCGCCATGTTCTGTTGCTCCATGTGCTAGTTGTTCAGTCATTTGCACTGGTTGCCTTTTGGATTTTTTTCATTTCCATCTCTACATGGTATTCTGACTCTTTGCTCCCTCACAGATTGACCTGGGTGGCAAGTTTGTTTTTTTCTTCTGGGGTCCAGCTCCCTGGCTTATCTAAGTGAGGCCTCACTGCCTACGGTAGTTACATTTATTATGCCAATATAATTGTTTTGTGGCACTGTCGTGGTAAGCATACAAAAATGGTGTTGGAGGTAATTCTTTCATGTGCGACACTTTTATTTTTTCATAGTATTAATTTGTGGCCACTATGGACTCAATGATTTTACAATGCTGCCAGGAACAGGAGCAGCAACAAAACCTGCAGCAGGAGTAGATGTAGGTGCTATTCAAACAGAATGAAGAATTGATCTGCTCTCATGCCATTCTGGTGACAGGCCACACACCTGCAGAGAAACCTTCTCCATTGATGCCATTTGCCGGTTTTGACAAGTCTACAGAAAGCTGAGAGAATTACCTGCACTAGTTCTTGCTGCACTACCAAGCAAAGCATTGATCCAACAGATGAGGCCACCTGTTATTATCCAGCAGAGTGGGGCTGTATGGAATCATGCAAAACTTGAAGCGCTCTACTGAGTTCGAAAAACAACTTATTGAGGAACTCTGCCAGAGGCTCGTGCAGTATTTTGGACATCAAACACATTTGGTGGTAGCACAGTTACAGTTTAACCAGGACCACAAGTGCCCTGAGTAGTTGTATGTGGCCTGGATCGCTGACCTGCAAGGACTCTCATGCAAGTATTGGTTACAACGTCCCCTATGAGCCACCTCGTATGCAGATTCACTGATCAAGGGCACGATTGTCTCATCAACACCTGATGCCAACATCCAAACTAGAGTATTGGCCTTGTCTGATCCTTTGCAGCAGCAGCAAAGAACATACTTTCTCACAGCTGCCAGGTGTCAAAGTCAGTCAGATATGTGTGGTAAACAGGCCCCAATGCCCTGTGGAGTTCGTCAGGTGACCTTGCCTTCCACTCAGCAGCTGTGTGCTGATGACATTGCTGATTGGAGTGCAGTGACTGCCCATTACCAGTAGACAGTCATGGGCTATTCAGTCCCTGAAGTATTGTTTGTGCCCTGCCCACTGTTGGCCACATAAACTGTTGGCCACATAAACTGTTGGCCACATAAACTGTTGGCCACATAAACTGTTGGCCACATAAACTGTTGGCCACATAAACCATTAACCCTGGCTGCTGACGCATCCCAGTATGGCATAAGTGCAGTTGTGTTTCATCAGAATCCAGATAGCATTGAGCAGTCCATCACACATTGAAGCTGCTTTCAGCAGTGCAACAACTATTCAGACATGTAAAAGGAGGCACTATCATTTTTGGTATTAGAAAGTTTCACTTTTTCTGTCTGGAGCAAACATCTTACTCATCACTATCTTCATTATTCGGCCACCATTCTAAGCTATCAGATAGGCACATAGGACTGCCCAGAATTGCAGAGGTGCACTCTAACTCAGTAATTATTGCCATGACATTCATTAGCAATCCACTGCACAGCTTGCTACTGCAGATCGGCTATTGTGGTTGCCAGTGGGCTCCTTTCCATAGTTAGGAGGCTCTTGTTTTTGCATTGAATGATATTGTGCAGCAGACAATGATGAATTTACCTTTGACTGAGCAGGAGATTGGGTGCACCGTGGCTGCAGACCTACTTTTCTAAAAAATCATTTCAATAGTCCATACAGGATTTTCCAGAGGGTCCTCATGCTTGCTGCACAGGAGGAAAGCTGTCAAATGGTTGTGTCCTCGCATACTTCAGATGCTGCATGCAAAGCAATGGGGTATTTCTCATATGAAGGCTCTGGCATTGGGTCATGTCAACTGACCACTAATCGATCATGAAACTGCACATCTTGTGTGGGTTGTGCATAGAACCAGTATACCTCACAATGCCAGTTTTCCCCTCAGTGCCCTTGGAACAGAACGCACTTTTTTGGTAAGCATGTGATTGTTGGTGGAGGATACACTGCCCAATTTCCTGTACAATGTCAGACTGTATTCCATGCCACCGACAGCAACTATTTGCACATTGTCAGTCACTTTTGCTATTGAGGGCTCCTCCTGGGACCTACACATTCAATAATTGCTAATTCATGTCACTGGAGTTTTTGGATTTTTGCATATGCAGTAGTATCCAGTTTCACCAGGCTCCTAACTCAGAGGTGGAGTGTTTCACGCTAACAGTATGACCAAGATGAAGAAGTCTGTGTTTGTCTTGTCTTGTGAGGATGCACTGTCTAGTTTTCTAACCATGTAGTGGGCAATGCTGGTTAATAGGTGCAATCCGACAGTAGTTTGCATGGATGCCAGCTGTAGGGTATCTCTGGTTTGTTGCATGTAGCATGCCCCAGAGTGTCACAGCCTGCCACATTTTCCTTGCGGGACTGCTGCTTGGGCCCGGTCTTTTGGCTGGCAGCATGGGTGGCTGCCAAACATAGTGGTGAGCCACAAAGGTCAGCATTTGTCTGTGTGGGATGTCAGTCCAGGGTAGCTGACCCATCATTCTAATCAGTTGTGTCTGTCACCTGTTGGACCTGTGATGCTGTCATCTCAGCACAACCCAAGTGACAAGGTCAGTCATGGTTTCTTCCCAGTAGGAGACTCCCAACTGCAGCAGCATGCACTCTTGCTGCCACCTCTGCCACCCTACTTTCGCGCATTGAATATAGCACCTGTGGCAATTGTTCCTGCGCCTTCCAATGCAGAGCCCACGGACTTGGAACTGGCGGCCTCCTTTTCCTGCTTGTTATGGGTCACCACTGGTGTACCAGCTGTCATGCATGCCTCTGAAATCTTCCTCCATACCAGCAAAGTTGGCTGCATTAGTGTTCCCTACTTTGGTGATAGATCTTCTGTTGGGAAATCTCATGCCATCTAGTTTTGTGATGGAGGTTGCAGCAAAAACCTGGCCATTTTTGGCCCTATGTGACATTTTCAGGGGGGGAGCGATACAATATCACCACCAGCAGACATTGATATGGACACAGACAAGCTGGCATGGGTCTCGCGGCAGAGTAGCGCTGCAAGCTGCAATGGACAGTGAAAATGTAGCATTGTATGGACAGATCTGCAGACACTAGAGTTTAGTTGACCGTAGTGATATGGCAATAGACCACGCCCCTTCAGTTCTTATGCTAATATCAACCAACTTGAATCAGGGCTCCACACTGTGCTGTGTTCTTGGTTCTGCAAGCTAGTTATTTGTGCTGATTGCATTTTGGGCTTTTGTCCATCAACATCTGTAAGTGGTGTTCGGACATTCTGCTCCCTTGTAGACTGATATGCACGTCAAGTATGTTTTCCTCTTTTGGGGTTCAGCTCCATCGCTTCTGTAGCCGCTGCTAGCTGGAGTAGTTACATTTGTGCAGACAGAACGGTTTTGCAGTGTTGTTACACCAGGCACATACAAAAAGATGAATGTTTCCTGGACAGCTACAACACATTGCTCAGACTATGGCAGACCAATATACTAGTGGTACCACCATGCCAGTCAGGATCAAGCTTTCCAAACAGAAAGCAAGATTAGGGTTTAGAGATGGAAAAGCTCAGATTGTTTGAAGAATAAGGAAATAAATTGGCTGTGCTCTTTCAAAGGAACTATCCTGGCATTTGCTTTGAGCAATTTATGAAAATCACTGAAAACCTAAATCTGGATGGCTGTTTGTGGATTTGAACCTACATCCTTCCAAATGCTAGTTCAGTGTGCTAACCACTGCACCACCTCACTTGAGTTTTCCGGGACCACAGAAGGGTCATGTGGGTGTGGGAGGGGCCATTCTCTGTGTGGGAACTGGATTCTTGTCCTATACATTTGTTTTTGCTCGTGATGCATCAAAAATAGTATCTTGTACACTGTGCTGGGGCAGCTCACTGAGAGATTTAAGGAAATTCTCCTCACTGATTCATGTTTTATCTGAGTGGCAGGAAATATTTTCCTAACCCTCTAGACACCTGGTAAGGATCACACATGCTTCAGCAGCTATAGCAGTGCAACCTTTAACAGCTGCAGTGGGAAGACATTGACTGGATCTCACAACTGAGACAGTTCTTTGGTTATTTTCAGCACGGGTTCTGGATACATGTAATAATCAACTGATGATAATGTAACAGTGCAGGAGGTGGCTATATAACAAGTTTTCCTGCATACACATAGGTATTTCCAATCACCTCAACAAGCCCAATGGTATTACTTGGGGCTATATTATCCTCAGCTAACTCCACCAGTAGATCTTTATGTGGTCCATACTCTCCCCATTTTATTCTATATATTGAGTTAGCAGTTGGTTGGTTGGTTTATTTAAAAGAGGGGGGAAGGGACCAAACTACGAGAGGTCATTGGTCCCTTGTTCTGAAGAAAACAGTGCCACAAGGGTGAGAATAAGACAATGAGACAGCACAAAGCAGAATGAAAGGAAAAACCACAACAATGACTGAAGGACAACAAACACTTAAATGGACAAAAGGGAACAAGAAAACCACAAAGACACAAGAAACACGTAGAAGAGGTTAAAACAAGAAAGCAAGTTACCATGGCTGGCTGACCATGAGGATAAAAAGGAAAAGTCAGCCACTCTGCAACACATTAAAACCTACACCCTGAAAGCACTAAGGTGGAGGACACACAGGGACAAAGGGCATGTGCTGAAACTTAAGAGCAAAGGATAAAACTCACCCTCATGAATAAAACATAAAACTAAAGCTGCTGTTGACGTATTGTCACCCACCACTGAAGGTAGGGTGCTGGGAAAGTTAAAAGTCGGCCGCAGAGCGGCTAAAAGTGGGCAATCCAGCAAGAGATGGACGACAGTGATTCGTGAGCCACAGCGACACCGAGGTGGGTCCTCGTGATGGAGGAGGTAACCATGCGTCAGCCACGTATGGCCAATGCGGAGCCAAAAGAGAACCACAGAGTCCCTGCGAGAGGTGCGCACAGAGGTCTTCCACACATTCGTAGTTTCCTTAATGGGACACAGCTTGTTGTGCGTACTGAGGTTATGCCATTCCGTCTCCCAAAGCCGCAAAACCTTGTGGCGTAATACTGAATTCAGGTCAGTTTCAGAGAAGCAAATCTCATAAGCGGTTTCTGTGTAGCCTGTCTGGCAAGTTTGTTGCCTGGGATTCCGACGTGACCTGGGGTCCAGACAAATACCACTGAATGATTGGACCATTCCAGGGCATAGGTGGACTCCTGTATGGTTGCTACCAAAGGATGACGAGGGTAGCACTGGTTGATAGCTTGTAGGCAGCTCAAGGAGTCAATACACAGGGGAAATGACTCACCTGGGCATGAGCGGATGGGTTCAAGAGCACGAAATACGTTTGCCAGCTCTGCAGTGAAAACACTGCAGCCATCTGGTAAGGAGTGTTGTTCTATATGTCCTCCATCAACATAGGCAAAGCCAACGTGACCATCAGCCATCGAACCATCGGTGTAAACCACTTCATGGCACTGGTACATGTCGAGAATCGAGAGGAAGTGACAGCGGAGAGTCGCAGGGTTAAATGAGTCCTTAGGGCGATATGAAAGGTCCAGGTGAAGCCGCAGCCTAGGTGTACACCATGGAGATATTCGTGAATGAACCTCAAGTATATGTGGTAAAGGAAAGAACTCCAGTTCGGAGAGAAGGGATTGCACACGAACTGCAATTGTAAGCCCTGACCTGAGCCACCGATGAGGGAGATGAACCGCTGTGGGCGGGAAAAGGAGAGAGTAATTTGAATGCGCAGGAGAACTACACACATGTGCAACGAACTGGAGAGCAATTGTGCACACCTAACTTGCAATGGGGGGAATCCGGCCTCCACCAGGACGCTGGTCACCGGACTTATCCTAAAAGCTCCTGTTGCTAGGTGGACACCACAGTGGTGCACTGGGTCGAGTAAACGCAACACTGAGGGTGCCGCTGAACCATAAACCACACTCTCATAGTCAAGGTGGGATTGAACAAGGGCTCTGTAGAGCTGCAGCATCGTAGAGCGATTTGCATTCCAGATGGTGTTGCTCAGTCGCAGGAGGGTATTGAGATGCTGCCAGCACTTCCGCTTAAGCTGACAGAGGTAAGGATGCCAAGTCAATTGGTCATTGAAAACCAGTCCTAAGAATTGATAAGTCTCCACTAGGGTTAGTGGATCATCATTAAGGTAATGTTCTGGTTCCAGATGAATGGTACGACGCCAACAGACGTGCATAACACACGACTTTGTAGCCACAAACTGGAAACCGTGGGCTAGAGCCCATTACTGCGCCTTGTGGATGGCTCCCTGTAGGTGTCGCTCAGCAACACCAGTCCTGGTGGAGCAGTACGAAATGCAGAAGTCATATGCATACAGAAAAGGTGAGACAGACAGCTCTACAGCTGCTGCTAGAATATTAATGGCCACTAAAAATAGAGATACACTCAATACAGAGCCCTGCAGGACCCCACTCCATTCTCCTGTATATGGGGGGAACTATGGGAGGCACCAACTTGGACATGGAAAGTATGAAGCAACAGGAAATTGTGGATAAAAATCAGGAGCGGGCCTCTGAGAACCCACTTGTATAATGAGGCAAGGATATGATGTCGTCAGGTCGTTTCATACGCTTTTCATAAATCAGAAAAAGATGGTAACCAGGTGTTAACATCTGGAAAAGGCACTTCAAATGGCAGACTCGAGGGACACAAGATTATCAGTGGTAGAGTGACCTAGGCGGAAGCTGCCCTGACATGGAGCCAGCAGGCCACGTGACTCCAGGACCCAACCCAACCGCCGCCACACCATACATTCCAGCAGCTTACAAAGAACATTGGTGAGGCTGATGGGCCGATAGCTATCCACATGAAGCAGGTTTTTACCAGGTTTGGGCACCAGAATGATGGTGCTCTCCCGCCATTGCAATGGAAAGAAGCCATCACACCAGATCTGGTTAAAGATGATGAGGAGATGTCGCTTGTAGTCAGACGAGAGATGTTTAATCATCTGACCTTGGATCGATCTGGCCCAGGAGCTGTAAATAGGGCATTATAGGGTTCGTAAATAGGGCATTATAGGGTTCACTGTGGCGTGTAGCGAACGAGAGGACTTTCTTTTCTATCCACCGTTTGAGGGTGCGAAAGGCTGGGGGACAGTTCTCCGATGTGAAATGTTACCGTGTGAGGGAGAGTCAATGGTGACCGCAGAGGTGAAAGTTTCCCAGTCTGCCTTGTTTAAAGCCCATCTGGATATGTGTCCGTGGGCCTGATGGGGTGGCAGTGACAGGAAGATGGGGAAGTGGTCACTACCACACAGGTCGTCATGTGCTCTCCATTGGATAGATGGGTGAAGTCCTGGGCTGCAGGTGGATAAATCAATGGCCGAGTAACTACCACGAGCCACACTGAAATGTGTGGCAGCCCCAGTATTTAAGAGGCAGAGGTCGAACTGAGACAGTGAAGTTTCGACTTCTCTGCTTCGGGCCAGTAAGGATGGTGCCATCCCACAAGGGTTTTTGGGTGTTAAAATTTCCCAACAGTAGGAAAGGTTTAGGGAGTTGATCAATCAGTGCAGCCAATGCATTCAGGAGTACTGCACCATCTGGAGGAAGATATACATTGTAGATAGTTATTTCCTGTATCGTCCTTATTCTGACAGCTACAGCTTCAAGAGTGGTTTGAAGGGGCACAGTTTCACTACAGACTGAGTTTAGGACATAAAAGCAAACCCCACCTGACACTAAATTATAGTCTCTACGGTTCCTGTAATATCCCTTATAGCTGGGGAGGGCAGGGGTCCGCACTGCCGGGAGCCAGGTTTCCTGGAAGGCAATGCAGAAAGCAGGTGTAAAGGTTTACAGTTGCCGTACCCCAGCCAGGTGGTGAAAAAACTGCCGCAGTTCAACTGGGGGATAAAGTCATCGTGAGACTGGGAAGGCATTGAACAGTCAACGAGGCAGTTTATGCCTCAGGGTCACCTGCTACTACCGACTTATTGCCTGAGCAGTCTATGTCCATTGTGTCTTGAGGGTCCAGCAAGATCTAGGTCCTCAGCAGACACCAGAATTCCACCTTATTCCCAGACGCAGAGCTTGTAGGTAGCGGTGGTGTGGGTGCCACTGCAATTTCCTTGGTCTTAGGGGTCTTCTTTTTGGACTTTTCTCGCTGCTCCTTGGGTTTTTCTGGCTGGGACTGAGGATGGGACTGAGGATGATCGTAAAGCTCTACGACCAGCTGCTTTTGGGCACTTCAGCCACTGGCGAGAGTCATCTTTCCCATTAGCAGACACCTGGGAAGGGAGTGACTTCTTCTCCGGCTGAGAAGTGGGGACTGGTGTCCTCTGGACAGAGGATACGGTTTTTATCAAGACCAACCCAGATCGCATTTCGGACAAGCCCTCCACCTCCCCAAACTTGTCCTCTAAATGCCCTACTAAAAACTGTAGCTTCATCAAAACAAAGGAGTCCCCATCAGCTCTCATACATACAAGGTACCATGGTGAATAAGGTTCGCTGCTATCCTTAGCCTGGAGTTCCTCCCATGTTGTGGCCAGGGAGGGGAACAATTTAAGGTCATACTTTCTTGCATTGTACTGAGACTTGAAATGCTTAGAGACTGCTGGTGTTTCATCATCAGAAAATAACAATGTGGTACGCTTCATCGCACATCATCTGCCCTGATGCCAACCACTGCGACCAGGAGCCCTCCTCACAGGCGCCACCCAGCCGCAGCAAAGGCCACCTGGCAGGATGGCCATTACTGGGAGTCCCAATGCCCCAGGATGACTGACATCTACTTCTTGGCATACATGGGGCGTTAACAGCAGAGCTACTACCAACAGGGTACATGGTGGCCCCACCACAATTGACTGGCTACCTTGCTGGATGAGGTGCAAAGAAGTCCATGGTCATCGTCGGCACAAAAAGCGACAGTGCATGGTGGAAAACACACCCAGAAATGCGTCCTTGCTCAAGAGATGGAGAATGAGGTGGACTGCAGTGCAACGACAAGAAAGTGGGCTAAAGATCTCAAGGCACAATAGACACGATGCACCATGTAAGGCGCCCTTCCCCAATTGGCTCGCTCTTCGAGAAAATTTTGAAAAATGGAGGTCAAACCCTACAGGGTACCATCACATAAAGGCCGAAACGTGTGAGACTCCTTTTAGTCGTCTCTTATGACAGGCAGGAATACCTCAGGCCTATTCTAGTCCCTGGACCCACAGGGAGCTTGAGTTAATGATTTCCTGTCTGATCACATTCAACAAGAAATGGTGTTCCTTAATTGTGACTGTTTACCTTAGCTATACTGCTGGACATTATAATTGTAATATCATAAACATGGCATAGAATGAATTCAAATAGTCATGAGTAGTACTACATGTTTTGATATGCAAATGATTAGCAGTTCAGCACAACTGTGACAATGGGCAACAATGTATGTAGGAGTAATGTCACCTGCATTATGTATATATGGAAAGACAACACAGTGGGCTTCTAATTCAGAAATCACATTTGAGTATTGTTTGTTTGTGAGAAGATTAATATTATGTCTTGTTAAGGAGCAGAAAACTCTACCAGCATGTATCGGAATTTTACAGTGGCTGGATCATGACCTATTCACACTGTGGTTTATCATTCTGTGATGTAACTGCCTGAATTTGGCAGGATTTCACAACTGTCATGTGAGTATGGAATTGATGGGTTCAGGTGAGTCATAGTCACCACCATGCAGTATCTCAATGGTCCCACCTTATAGCACCCAAAAAGCCAATCTATTTTTCAGTCATCCGTGAATGATCGAACAGCCATGTCACATACCTTGATTCAAGAAATGGGTTTGTTTGCAGCATAACAAGTATCTACATGGTCAGTATATCATCTGGAGCAACACTGACTGTTAGCAGAGCAACAATTGTAATGGCTTCCCTTGACATGGCAGCAGGGAGAGGTGCCCTCACAATGCAGTGCCCAATGACATCAGTTGACACAGGAGTGGTTCTTTGCACAGCTTCATGATGGATGTATCCATGTGTGGAGGTTCTGCAGAGAGAAATGCTACATTTGCCATCATGATACAGGTCCAAAATGAGATCTGATGGTATGGAGTTCCTTTGGGTGCACACAGTTATCTCTGGTTCACATAATTGGTATTTCAGACAGCAGCTACTACATTTCTGACATGTTAAGGCTAGTTGTTGTGCCTTACCTTTGAGGTCTCTGCGACACCTCTCAACAAGACAGCGAAAGACCAAATGCTGCCTGTGATGTCTTAATCTGTCTTAATACAGAAGATGTCCAACTGCTGTCCTGGTCAGCATGTTCTCCAGATCTCCCACCCATTGAAAACATACGGTCATAGGCTGCCGAAGACTGCCATGCCATCATTTGCCAACCACTAAGATTGATGAACTCTGGCATAGAGCGGAATTGATATGAAGTGACGTCACTGTAACTGTCATCTGAGCTCAGTCTGACTCGGCGCCCAGCTAGGTTAGAGAAATTGTTGCTGCGAGAAGTGGCAGCTCTGTGTATTCAAATTCGCACCCTGCATACCCATAGATCACCTACAAATTTAGTCACGTATTCTATATACTGTATAGGCACAATAAGAAAATTTTCATAATTTGTTATCCTTCCTGGTGTTGCAATTTTAATTAACAGCATAACTTCTACAGGGCCAGCTTTGCTACTATAAGCTGTCAGTTGCAAATGACAAGAATGGATAGAGGAGAAATGCTCTAAGTTCTCAAACGAGAAATCTGTTTGTGTCCTTTCTAATTTCCCTGTTGATGAAGAACACACTTCAAACTTTGGAAGAAATGGTGATGTTTTTGGGTCTGATACATAAAATTAAGCTTATCTTGTTGTCACAGATTCAGAACATGAAAATGCAGGATCTAAAATGTTGGAATATTTTTAAAAATTATGAAACTTTAGGCTGTCCTGGTTCGATAATGGGTTTATGATTCATGGCTGCATCAGACCAACCTATTTAGAATGAGAGATGTGGTGTACTATGGGATAACTGCAGTGGCTGCAGGCAGCTTTCAGGACCAGCCCTACCCTCAGATTCTGAGACTTTCCCTTCAGCATTTGATGTTGGATTTAATTGTACAGTACTATATACTATCTCAGATGCAATGTAGCAGGTGAGACCTTAGTAAAGCAAAGGTTTCTCACTGACAGCAATTCCCTCAGAGCCCTACAAGCATTACAGTAGATGTATCCAAGCTGAGAGGGGCTATAATTTGCAGTCTGTGAGGATAAGTGTCAAATTCTGATGTATCTCCAACAAGCCACTCCCACTCCACGGGACAAAGTTAACCTGATCCGACTGACTACAACAGTGACCTCCTCTAAACAGCTTCCTTGTACTCCAGTTGGAGTCTCCCCCTCCCCAGCCTTTGGTTCTCATAGCATATGAATCACAATATTCCACATTTTACCACAGTAGACATTGTCTGAATTCTGACCGAAGCTTTTGGGCTGAAGGTTTTAGTACCCATACATTACCCCTAATTGCAATCATCACCCTCACTTCTAATCCAGTCAGAAGTACAGGTACATGTGAAAGTAAGTAAATCTGCCAGCTGTCATAAAAACAAGGTGCAACATTCTATGCAGGTATGACAGGTGATCAGCTATCTACACCTAACTGTCAAATTCTGCATAACCACGAGCTGCAAACCTGCTTAATATCTTATAGAAATATTTATTTTATGGCATCAGCTTTTGACAATATAGAAAGAATGTATCAGCCTGGCTTCAACTAACGACAGCACTGACCATATTGCATTTTAAGAGAAATATTTTTCAGAATCCTTGCCAATTTCCTTGGATAAATTAATTTTGTTATATATGGGCTGTTATATCTGAGCACAGAATAGTTTAATGATTCCGTTTAAAATAGACATGAATGCTATAAGAAAGTAATTATGTGGGGTAGATCATCTTCCTTTGGTTGGTTGGTTTTGGGGTATAAATGGACCAAACTACAGGGTCATCAGTCCCTTTTTCCTGATGCAAGCAAGGCTCAAGGTACAAAAACACCGAAAGTATGTTTGAGAAAGTAGAAGAGGGAAAAGGAGTGGGGAACCACACCTAAAAAGAAAACAAATGGAATGAAAAAAAGGGGAAAACATACACCACAAACAAAAGCAGAAGGTATTACAACTATAGACCAGATGGTCTGGGCTGTCTGATCACAATAATAAAAGAAGATGAGTCAGCCACTCTGCAACACATTAAAATGTCCACCCCAAAAAGATGAGATGATCACATGTAGGAAAAAGATGACCACCAAGACAAACAAATGCAAAGAAAGTGCGACAAAGTTAAAATGGTGGTGGCCTCGGAGAGAAGGCTAAATGCCCACCCTTAGATGGTGCGATAACCCCCCTCCCCCTCCCCCCCCCCCCCCCCCCCCCACGAATAAAACGTAAAACTAAATCTGCTGTTGAAGCATTGTCACCTAACACCTAAGGCAGGGTGTTGGGAAGGTTTAAAGTCTGCCGCAGAGGGGCTAGACGTGGACAACAGTCATATGTGAGTCACAGTGACACTGAAGTGGGCCCTTGTGACAGAGGAGGTAGCCATTTGTTAGCCACGTATGGTCAATGCGAAACCGCCAGAGAACCACAAAGTCCCTGTGAGAGACCCGCATAGAGGTCTTCCAGACATTCGTAGTCTCATTAATAGCACGCAGTTTGTTGTGCATACTGAGACTATGCCATTCCATCTCCCAAAGCTGAAAATACCTTGTGGCTTAATAATGATTGCAGGTCAGTTACGGGGATGCCAATCCCTAGAAGCGGTTTCCATGTAGCCTGTTTGGCCAGCCTGTTGGCACGTTCATTTCCTGGGATTCCAACGTGGCCTGGAGTCCACACAACCATCACGGAACGACTGGTCCCCTCCAGGGCACAGATGGACTCCTGGATGGTCGCTACCAAAGGATGGTGGGGTAGCACTGGTCAAGAGCTTGTAGGCTGTTCAAGGAGTCAGTAAAGAGAAGAAATGACTTGCTAGAGCAGCAGCGGATGTGCTCAAGAGCACGAGAAATGGCCACCAGCTCTGCAGTGAAAATACTGCAGCTACCTGGTATGGAGTGCTGTTCAATATGACCTCCAAGAACATACACGAAGCCAACATAACCATCAGCCATCGAGCCATCGCTGTAAACCACTTCATTGTCCCGGCACACGTCAAGAATTGAGAGGAAGTGACAGCGGAGAGCCGCGGGGTTAACTAAGTTCTTGGGATCATGTGAAAGGTCCAGGTGAAGCTTTGGCCTACGTGTACGCCATGGAGGTGTACATGAATGGACCTCGAGTATAGGTGGTAAAGGCAAGGTTGGTTGGTTGGTTTTGGGGTTTGATGGGGGCTAAACATCGAGGTCATCAGTCCCCAGTTCCAAACAGACATACTTGTAAAAGGCCTATACAGTAAAAGCGTAACCTCTGCACCCAGAGGGAGGGAACACCAAGAGGTACAGAGCGAAAATGAACATCGCAGTAACACAAAATAGAGGACAGTGAAAAGGAGCAGAGCAAATAGTTGACTAGAGTAAGACAGACTACAGTGGTTGATGGATCAGATAAAAGTTCAGCCACTCAACTACAAATGAAGAACCTCCAGCTGGAAAGCGTTGATAGAGGTAGCAACAAAACTTGTTACCAGAAAAGACACTAATTTGGTATCCACGTCACAATTAAAAGTCGCTGTAGTGGGTGTAGCCTGAGAAATCATGCTAGAGTGCCCACACTAGAGTGAGTGATAAAACCCAGCTGCACGGATAAAACGTAAAACTGAGTCAGCTATAGAGGCATTATCACCTAGAATTAGAGGAAGTGCAGTTGGTAAATTAAAGGACTGCTGCAAGGGGGCTAAAAGGGGGCAATCCATCAGAAGATGGACCACTGTCAGCCCTGCATCACAGCGACACTTGGGCGGGTTCTCACGACGAAGGATATAGCTGTGGGTCAACCGCGTATGTCCAATTCAGAGACAGCAGAGAACAACTGAGTCCCTACTCGTGCCCCTCAAGGATGAGTTCCATATGGCCGTGGACGACTTGACCATGCGGAGCTTATTTGGTGTGTTCAAGACAGACCATTTAGAGCTTCAGAAATCGCGGACCTTGCGATGTAGGGCTGACTGGAGGTCTCTTTCCATGAGACCAAGCTCCAGGGGTGGCGAAGTGGTGGCCTGCTTGGCCAACCGATCGACACATTCGTTTCCTGGATTGCCGATGTGGCATGGGGTCCACACAAACGTCGCTGAACGACCACACTCGGCGAGAGCAAAAACAGCATCTTTAATACCGTGCACCAAAGGGTCCCGAGAAAAATGCTGGTCGAGTGCTTGCAATCCACTCATGGAGTCACTGCATATGACAAATGACTCCCCAGGGCAGGAGGAAAGGTGAGCGAGTGCATGATAAAGAGCAACCAGCTCCGCAGTGAAAACACTGCTCCCACAAGGCAGGGAAAGCTGCTCAACGTAGTCACCATGGATGAAAGCAAACCCAGTGCGTCCACTGACCACAGAATCATCAGTGTAGACTACATCTGCATCGCGAAACGAGGCAAGAAGAGCGAGGAATTGTTGACGAAGACTGGCAGGTGGAACTGAGGACTTGGAGTCGCAGCACAAATCCAAGCAAAGCCGCAAGCAAGGGAGGGACCATGGAGGGGTAGAAGAAGAGGGCTGGAAGGATAGAGGAAGGGGAAAGGACTCAAGTGATGAGAGAAGGGAACAAACGTGGACTGCAATCGGGAGACCCGACCTAGGCCGCCATCGTGGGGAGGGGAGTGCAGAAGATGGAAAAAGGAGCCTGCGGTTTGGGTGGTCGGCAAGGCATGGATGCGGGCGATGTACGACGCAAGCAACTGTTGTCGGTGGAATCGTAGGGGAGGGATTCCAGCTTCTACAAGAAGGCTAGTCACCGGACAAGTAGGGAAGGCACCTGTCGCCAGTCTGACGCCACAATGGAGAATCGAGTTGAGGATCTGCAATGTTGAAGGTGCTGCTGAGTCGTACACCACGCTCCTGTAGTCGAGACGGGACTGGACTAAGGCCTTATAGAGCTGTAGGAGAGTTGTTCGTGCAGCCCCCCAAACGGTGCGGCTGAGGCAGCGAAGGATGTTGAGGTGCCGCCAGCACCGTTGTTTAAGCTCGCGAAGATGAGGTGTCCAAGTGAGCTGAGCATCAAACAGCATGCCAAGGAAGCGATGCATCTCCTCAATACGAACGAGTTCATTCGCAAGGTAGAGCTCTGGATGGAGGTGGACCGTGTGACGACGACAGAAATGCATCACTCGGGTCTTGGAGGCTGAGAACTGAAAACTATGGTTGGATGCCCAAAAATGTGCCTTATGGATAGCTCCCTGCAGCCGCCATTCAGTGACCTGCAGCCGCCGATCAGCGACACTGATGCTTGGGGAACTGTAATAAAGACAAAAGTCATCAGCATAGAGAGAGGAACAGACCGATGAGCCCACCGCAGCCGCAAGACCATTAATTGCCACCAAAAAGAGGAGAACACTGAGAACCGAGCCCTGTGGGACACCGTTCTCCTGAATATGAGCAGAGCTAAAATATGTGCCAACTCGAACCCAAAAGGAGCGATTGGAGAGGAAATTCCATAAAAAAATTGGAAGTGGACCCCGTAAGCCCCATTCGTGCAGCGTACCAAGGATATGATGGCACCAGGTGGTATCGTATGCCTTCCGAAGATCAAAGAAAACAGAAACTAGATGTTCTCGCCGAGTAAAAGCTGTACAAATAGCCGACTGTAGCGAGACTAAATTGTCGATCGCTGAGCAGCCCTGACAGAAGCCCCCCTATTGCTAGGCTAGGAGGCCCCGAGCTTCGAGGATCCACATGAGCCGCCGACTCACCATCCATTCCAGGAGTATCCACATAACGTTGGTAAGGTTGATAGGGCGATAGCTATCAACCACCAGCGGATCTGCACCAGGTTTCAGCACCGGGATGGTAACGCTATCCTGCCAACGAGTTGGGAAAACGCCCTCCATCCAGATGCAGTTAAACAGGGCAAGTAATTCACCTTGACAATGTGTGGAGAGATGGCAAAGAAACTGGTTGTGAATTCGGTCTGGACATGGAGAGGTATGAGGGCAAGTTGTAAGGGCACTTTGGAACTCCCATTCACTAAACGGGGCATTGTATCGTTCCCAACGGTGCGTGCGAAATGACAACTGCGTATGCTCAACCTGCTCTTTAATTGCACAGAATTCTGTGCTGTAGCCTGCTGTCACGGAAATATGAGCGAAGTACTCTGCCAGATGTTCGGCGATGGCAATTGGGTCAGTACAAAGTGTACCCCAAAGAGAAAGGCAAGGGACAGACGCATGAGGGCGAAAGCCAAAAATGCGACGAATCCGCGACCACACCTGAGATGGGGAGGTGTGAGAACCTATGGTGGCAACATATCATTCCCAGCAGTCCTGTTTGCTCCACCGGATTAACTACCGAGCCCGGACCTGCAGCCGTTTAAAGGCAACCAGATTCCCTAGGGAAGGACGATACCGGTATCATTGCAGGGCTCGCTGGAGGTCCCGGATAGCTTCTGCAATCTCTCGTGTCCACTTGAAGAGCAGGGGACAGTTGCCTTGGCTGCAGAAACAATGGCCATAGTGACCTCGTCCACTGCCAAATCAATGTAACCAGGAAGCGGAGCAATGGCCATAGTAGCTGAGGTGTAGGCTGCCCAATCAGCTCCACGAAGAGACCATCGTGGCAGCAGGTCAGGGGGTTGGGATTGAAGAAGAGAAACCAGGATAGGAAAGTGGTCGCTACCACAGAGGTTGCCGTGGACCCTCCAACTGAGGTATGGAAGAAGACTTGGGTTACTAAGGGAGAGGTCAATGGCCGAGTATGTGCCATGAGTCAAACTAAAGTAAGTGGGAGCACCAGTGTTAAGGAGGCAAATGGCCTGCTGTGCCAAGAGAGCCTCAACATACCCACCCTGGCCCGAGATCTGGGCCCACACCATAAAGGGTGGTGGGCATTAAAGTCCCCCAAAAGGAGGAATGGCGGGGGAAGCTGGGCAAACAAGGCAGCCAGGTCGGCAAGAGGGACAACCTCATCCGGGGGAGGGTAGAGGGAACAGATGGTAAGATCCATTCCTGCCCGGATTCTAACAGCCACAGCCTCGAGAGCCATGTGAAGTGGCACTGGGGCACTAGGAACAGTGGCAAGAACATAAACATAGACACCGCCAGACACCCTGTCATATTCTACGCGGTTCTTATAGCAATCCTGGTAGCCACAGAGGGAGGGGCTCTGCCGAACAGGAAACCAGGTTTCCTGTAGGGCCAGACAAGTGGCAGGGAAGCGGCACAAAAGCTGTTTCAACTCAGCAAGGTGGTGGAAAAAACCATGGCAATTCCATTGAAGGATAATGGTATCTGACTGTGAAGACATGAAAGAACCTGTGGGGGGGGGGGGGGGGGGGTTACACCTTAGAAGCATTCGCCACCACCGATTGTGAAGTAGCCTGATCAACTTCCATAGGAGCTGCGGGTCGAGCAACATCTAGCTCCTGAGGGGACGCTAGATGCTCCACATCATCTTCAGGTGCAGTGGTGAACTACTTTTCTGTCTCTATGTCCTCCTCCTTTTGCTTTTTCTTCTCTTTGGTAGGGTCCCGTTTGTCCTTCGGTTTATCAGGCTGGGTGGGCTTTTCCGACCCAGTCTCATGGACTGAGGAAGACTCGGAAGACCTATGGCCTTCAGGTGGTGGCTTTTTGAGCCACTGGCTGACATCTGGAGGGGCAGTAACTGTGGAAGGGAGGGCACCAAGTGATCCCTTCTGCATGACGGGAGCTGGAGGAGGCGGGCACTTCTCCGGCGCAGAGGTGAGGACTGAAGTCCCCAAAGAAGGAGGGGTTGTTACTCCCGATGTTGATAACAGGGGAGCAATGGAAGAGGGTGTTCCCCCAACTACCTGGGGGGGGCAGGAATAGACGGCTGGGCTGGAGGGCCCACAAAAAGCGGCTGAGCTTGGGGGCTCATCACCAGGGACAGCAAGATTGAAGCTGCTGCAGCAAACATCGATGAAATGCGCACAGGGTGAAGTCGGTCGTACTTGCATTTAGCCTCTGTGTAAGTGAGCCTGTCCAAGGTCTTATACTCCATAATCTTCCATTCTTTTTGATAAACCACGCAGTCTGACGAGCAAGGTGAATGTTTCTGTCCACAGTTGACACAAACAGGGGGCGGCGAACACAGGACATTGGGGTGGGAGGCACGTCCACAATCCCGACAGGTAGGGTTGGCGTCACATCTCGATGACATATGCCCAAACCTCCAGCACTTAAAGCAGTGCGTGGGAGGAGGGACGTAAGGCTTAACATCACATTGATATATCATCACCTTGACCTTCTCGGGCAGGGTGTGACCCTACTATCTTTAGGTCCCCTGAAGACACGTCGTACAAAGTGGACACCTCGGCGTTCCAGATTTGCACGAAGCTCGTCGTCAGACTGCAACAACAGGTCACGATGAAAAATAAGTCCCTGAACCATAATGAGGCTCTTATGAGGCGTAATGGAGACTGCAACACCACCGAGCTTGTCACAAGCAAGCAATGCCAGTGACTGTGCTGGGGATGCTGTCTGTATGAGGACTGCTCCAGACCTCAATTTAGAAAGGCCAACTTTTATGAACTTGTCCTCTAAATTTTCCACAAAAAACTGAGACTTTATGGTCAGAAATGAGTCCCCATCTGTTCGGCTGCAAACCAGAAATCGAGGAGAATGCGTCTCACCAGGTAATTTAGATCACCGTTCCTCCCTCGGTGTGGACAGGGAAGCGAACGATTGGGGGTCATACTGTAAAGCATTGAACTTTCCTTTCTTAGAGACTCGTGCTTGCGCACTATTTGTATTTTGTTTCATGGTGATCCCACGAACAGCCAGGGGAAGGAATGACCACCCAGACAGAGCCCAGCTTGACTTGGTAAGCCTACTACAACCGAGGGGCGGCAGGTTCATACCATCCTCGCGACCCAGGCAGTTAAGCCAAGATCCCCGGGCTCTGTACTGTACAACGTTCCACTGTCGTGCCTTACAGTGGTCGTTGAAGCACGCTCAGAGCTTACGGTACTGAGGACTGGTGGCGCTTCCCAGTCCCCAGCTCAGGAACCCCGGGGTCGCCAAGCCCGTATCCAGCAACTAAATGCTGAGCCCCCTGAGGGGGTAAAGGCAAGGACTCCACTTCAAGCAGAAGAGATTGGATGCGAACTGCAATTGTAATCCCTGACCTGGGTCTCCGATTTTGTTTTTGTTTTTTTTGTTTGTTTGTTTTGCTTTAGGGTGCAAAAACCAACTGGGGTCATACACGCGCAAGTCAAAACTATAGACAAAAGCACAGAGACAGGGGAAATGACTATAGGTCAGTCCTAATGGACAGAACATGAGACAGTTAAACAAGGCACATGGAAAAGGGGCTAAAAAAACACCATACAAAAATGGAGGTCCAAAACCAAAAATTAAATGGCCTTTGCCATATTGCTTTGACGATAAAAAGTAAAACGCGGTTGCCAGCCCACACGCCATTTGCTAAAACGGCTGATAAATCAGATGGCAAACCCAAGCTGGAATGTAAATTGGTAAAAAAAGGGCATTCTAGCAGGAAGTGGTGGACAGTTAAAATTTGGGCGCAATGCATACAAAGTGGTGGGGTACTGCCACTGACCAAATGACAATGGCTAAAAAGACAGTGCCAATATGCAGCCGAGTTAAAATAATCTCCTCCCGGCAGGAGGGCTGACAGGAAGTCGTCCAAGGCACTGGAAGAGGCTTAATAAGCCAAAGCTTGTTCCCGTGAAGGGAGGACCATTGGCGATGCCAAAGGGACACCACTTTCTGACAGACAGTAATGCAGAGATCATCAGACGTAATAGAGGTACTCGAGAGCTGACGTACGAGGACTGCAGTCTTAGCAGCAGTGTCAGTAGCCTCGTTTCCTGGCAGACCGACATGACCAGGGACCCACAGAAACATGACATTGGCTCCACCAAGAGTGAGCAGGTGTCAGTTTTCCTGGACCCGCTGCACTAAGGGATGAGCAGTGTGCAGCACACAGAGACTTTGGAGGGTGCTGAATGAGTCTGGGCAGAGGACACAATTGGGAAGGATGTGTCGCTGGATGTACTCTGTGGCCTGATACAAGGTGAAAAGCTCGGCTGTAAATACTGAGGAGTGTGCTGGAAGCCGATATTGAAAGGCACGGGTGCCAATGACGAAGGCACACCTGAGCCCACGGTCAGTCCAAGAGCCATCAGTGTATAAAGAAGTACTATCGCTAAGTTCCATGTGAAGGTCGTGAAATTGAAGGTGATAGACTAAGGCTGGAGTAGTGTCCTTGGGAAGTGAATGAACGCCAAGGTTGACACGGGCCGTTTCACAAAGCCACGGTGGTGAAGGGTTCACACTCACTGAAAAGGTTGCAGGTAGCGTGAAGTTAAGCCACCGTAGCAAGTGGTGAAAGCGGACTCCAGGAGGTACCAGAGAAGAGGGACAAGCCCCGCACTGATGATCTAAGGAATCATCAAAGAAGAAGGCATAGGAGGGGTGGCCACACATGGCAGACAAATGGCATGCATACCTGCCGAGGAGAAAGTCATGGTGGTAGGACAGGGGTAGTTCAGCAGCTTCAGCATACAGACTCTCAACTGGGCTGGTGTAAAAGGCCCCCGTGGCCAAACGGATGCCATGATGATGGATAGGATTGAGACGGCCAAAAAGGGATGGGCGTGTAGATGCATAAACAAAGTACCCATAGCAGAGTTTTGAACGTACAAGGGACCAGTACAAACGGAGGAGGGTAGTTCGATCGTCACCCCGGGAAGTACCATTGAGGACACGTAGGGCATTGAGGGACTGTGTACAGCAGGCAGCCAGGTAAGAGACATGGGAGGATGAAGAGTGTTTCCTATCGAGCATGAGCCCAAGGAATTTCATAGTGTCAACGAAAGGAAAGGCAACAGGCTCAAGATGTAGAGATGGTGGGAGAAACCATTTGCACCGACAGAAATTCATACAGATGGTTTTGACTGCGGAAAAGCAAAAGCCACTGGCGATGCTCCAGGAGTGAAGATGATCAAGACAGTGCTGAAGATGCTGCGCAGTGAGACAGGCCCGTGGAGAACTGCAATAGATGGCAAAATCATCGACAAAAAGGGAGCCGGAGACTCCCGGCAGGAGACAGGCCATTACAGGGTTAATGACGATAGCAAAGAGGGTGACGCTCAGGATGGAACCCTGAGGCACACAATTTTCCTGACTAAAGGTATCCAACAAGGCAGAACCCACACGCACCTCGAAAACTCGGTCTTGTAAAAAAGTCCAAAGAAAATGGGGCAGGTGCCCATTTCAGCCCCATGTGTAAAGAGTATGAAGGATACTAGTTCTCCAGCAGGTGTCTTAGGCCTTCTCCAAATCAAAAAACTCGGCCACAGTCTGGGATTTCCGCAGAAAACCATTCATGACATGGGTGGACAAAGTAATGAGATGGTCAACTGCAGAATGCTGTGCTCGAAATCCACACTGTGCATTCGTGAGTAAATGGCGAGACTCGAGCCACCATACCAGCTGGGCATGAATTGTACAGTCCATCACCTTGCAAATGCAGCTGGTAAGAGAGATGGGGCAGTAGCTAGAAGGAAGGTTTTTGTCCTTACCAGGCTTAGGTATGGGTATGATGGTGGCTTCATGCCAGCATCCAGGAAATGTACTGTCAGCCCAGATGCGGCTGTATGTGTTAAGCAGAAAGTGCTTGTCCACAAGAGAGAGGTGCTGCAACATCTGAATGTGGATAGCGTCTGGCCCTGGGGCGGAGGACCGGAATGAACTGGGAGCATGATCTAGCTCCCTCATAGTGAAGACGGCATTGTAGCACTCACGATTCGGAGAAGAGAAAGGTATCGCCCGAGCCTCCTCCACTCATTTCCGATGGAAGAAGGCAGGGTGATAGTGGGACGAGCTCGAAATTTCCGCAAAATGGTGGCCCAAGGCAGTGAAGATAGCAACAGGATCCACGATGACATCAGCACCTACTGTCAGGCCAGAAATGGGGGAATGGATCTTGGTTCCACAGAGCCATTGGAGGTTGGCCCACACGACAGAGGAAGGTGTGGAACTGTTAAAAGAAGTAGAGAATGAAATCCAACTAGCTCTTTTGCTATCCCGAAGAACTCTAAGACACTTTGCATGTATGTGTTTATAATGAATGCAGTTTTCCAGTGTAGGGTGGCAGTTAAAAATGCATCACGGCATGCCTCAGTCCACCAACGGACTGGGACACAACATGGTAAAGAGGAAGTGCAAGGAATGGAACGTTCTGCAGCAGTAAGGTTAATGTTGGCGAGACAGTCCACCTGGTCAGGGAGGAGTAAAGCTGCCAGTCAGCCTTAGTAAGCTGCCATTTGGGAATGCATGTGGATGGGGTAGGAGTCAGCAGATGGAGAGCTCACGGGAAATGGTCGCTCAAGTAGGCATCAGAAAGAATGGACCACTCAAGATGATGGGCAAGCTGGGCAGAGCAAAAGGATAGGTCCAAATGGGAATAGGTGTGCGACGAGTCAGAAAGGAAAGTGGGTGCTCCAGTGTTAAGGCAGAAGAGGTTGAGTTGGTTAAGAAGGTCAGCCAAGAGGGCATCTCTCTGGCAGGTCCTAGGAGATGCGCATGAAAGTCACCGAGTAGCAAAAATGGCGGAGATAGCTGCCCAATAAGCTGAAGGAAGTCTGTCCTGGTGACAACAAAGAATAGAGGTACATAAATGGTACAGAGGGAGAAAGTCAGGTAGGGAAGGTGTGGTGTGCGTACTGAAAGACCTTTGGTACACACACCATCAGATTATTTGACTTGTCGCTCTAATGAAGTAGGCGAGTGTCAGCAATATGTCTCGTGGTCTTATCGTGGCGTGTTTATCTTCTGCCATTAGGTCAGACGATAGAAATGCCACTTGCATGCTTAGAGTAGCAGATTGACAGTGACCAACTTTAAACAGAACTTGATTAATTTTCACACACATTTATTAAAATAATAAATAACATAGACAGTACGTAACTTGATTCTGGATGCAGTTTACAATTGACAATCTGAAGTTCCTTTGGTCTCGGTACGTTAACTTATTCTCACACATCTCTGATACTTGCCAAAGTGTCTATACATTTCTCTTCATGGCTATGTACAGGAATATGATAATCTTATTAGGCGCAGACTGAAACTTGACTATAGACTGGTAAAGACTAATGCAGAATGGTACAGACTAAGGCAGACTGGTGCAGACTAATGCAGACTGGTGCAGACTAATGCAGACTGACTAATCGGAGGTCTGTACACTCGTTATAATACCTCACGCGTTCATGTATCACTACATGAGTGTGATCTGCGAGGAGAAAAGGTTCTATGTTAGCAGCAATCTCACTGGCTGCGTTACATATTAATACGCGGATTGGTGGAAGCAGAATCTGGTCCGTCTCTAAGACAGCGCCATCTCGTAGTGCGGAGATGGACGAGTGCTGCGCCTGCGCTGCTGTGCTTAGTGGGGCGCGCTCTATTGGGAAAGTTGTGTACGCGCTGACTACACAGAACTATGTACACAACAGAAGGAAACGGTGAACTGGAACAGCTTGAAGACGGGTAGTCAAGGAGATGGGTTGACTATTAAGGTCTTCCCGTATGAGCAGCATAACGTCCCCATGACATGGGATGCTGATCTCAGGGGGAAGGTCAAAATGAATTGGTAAGTAATGCAAAAGCTCAAAGCGATCTTGAGGGTGCAATTTCGTTTCCTGAAGGCAGAGTACAAGGCGATGCTGTGATGTTAGAAGCAGCCATATATCCTCTTTGTGGGACTGAAGGTCGTGAACATTCCATTGGAGGACAGTCATGAGAAGGAAGAGATGTAGGGGTGTCAACTCAGTGGCCACCGAGGGACAGCTGGTGGGCACAGAAGCTGGAGGATCCTGCTCATGGAGTCCACAGAAACATGGGCGTGCTTGTGCAATCTGTCTGTGGAGTCCAACGCTGCAAAATGGTGGGTGGTGCACACCAGTGAGACAGAGGACGGCTGGGCTAAGTGACCATGTGGCGACACTGTCGAGCAGGATCTTTGAGTTGGTGAAGGAGAAGTCCGTTTGTCTTTAGTGGACTTCTTTGAGCCCTTCTGGTTAGAGGAAAACTTTGGTGGTGTTTGGCTGGAGGGATGTAGGAAGCCTTCTCGGGATTACTCCTTGTGTCCTTTCCTGCCTGCCAGTTGTGTAGTGGGTAGCTTCGCTCCTTTAGGGGAGATTTGGACGGTTTGTTGCACAGTGGGATGGGGGGACAGAAATGCTACCTTGACACTGGACGACTTCACAACCTTAGAGCCAAATCTGAGGTCGCGTGTCTGCATGGCCATATCCTTCATGGAGTGAAGGGTAACAAGAACTGAACTACAGGTGCCAGACGGGAGGACACAAGGTATGCGACTAGCCAGTAACTTGCGAGCTACGGGGTAAAGCACTTTTTCCTTTACCTGAATGTCTTGAACAGCCAACTCATCTAGAGACGCGGGACAAACTCAGAAGGAGGTGGCATGGTTGCCATTGCAGTTGATACAGTGTGGAGAAGGAGGTGGACATTCGTCCTCGTGTGCATCCCTGCCACAGGTTACGCATGTGGCTGGGTGTCGACGAGACATTCTAGTGTGAATGAACCGATGACACTGGTAGCAGCATGTCAGATTAAGAATGTATGGCTGGACTGTGATGATTTCATAGCCTCCTTTAATCTTGGACGGCAGCACCAGACTAACAAAGGTGAGGAAAAGAGTTCGGGTGGGCACCAAGGAGGAATCAACCTTTTTCATTACATGATGGACAGCAATGACATCCTGATCAGAGAGGTAATATTGTATTTCAGCCTTGGTTAGACCGTCAAGCAGCCTGGTGTAAATTACACTACAGGAAGAATTCAAAGTTCTATTTGCTTCGACACGAACAGGGTAGCCGTGGAGGAGTGAGACAGCAAGCAGTTTTTCTGCTTGAGAATCAGAAGCCGCCCCCAAAAGCAAAGTGCCACTCAGTAAACGAGAGCAGGATTTTACAAGGCCAGCAATGGCATCAACACCTTTCTGAATAATAAACGGACTGACCATCTTCAGTAAGTGATACCACAAGGTGCAGTGGGAAGGGTCTTCGAATCAGTAGCCTCATTACGTTTATGTTTCGTCGATGTTGATGGAGAGGACAATTGACTCATTGCAAGGAAATCCCCCGTGATTGCCAGTGTTTCCGATGGTGCACTCCTTCCAACTGGGGGGCCCCTTCACAAGGGGACGCACCTGCCATAGGTGATTGTTCACACCTCTGGTCCCACGTCCTGAACACCTGACAGAGGGACCAATGGGCGATCTGGGAAGGTTACAGCTCAAGCAATCACCATTCCCTGGGCCTGGCCTGTACCAGGGGGTACGTGCGAACCCTACCTGTGGACCCGGGGCTGGAAATTGCATGTTACCCAGTCACCTTTTACACATCAGATGTGTGGGCCGGCTTTCAGGAGTACACAGGGAGGAAGAAGGAAAAAGAGGATCCTCAAATGCCAAAGCAAAGGAATGAGAGGAGAAGGGAAACACAGAAAGGAAAAGGGAGCCAAAAAGAAAGTTGAGACTGTTCGCAGGTCAGTGACAGAATGCAGAACATTCCCAATAATACCCCAGACATGTTCCCCAAGGTAGGGGAAAACGAATAGCACGAGGATAGACATACAGCACGGAAGGGAAAAAGGGCTGCAAAGGCTGGGGCTGTGGGGTAGCCAAGCACAAACCCACCAAAGAGAGGCGAGCCCCGTGGGGGGAGGAGGGGGGGTGGGGGGGGGGGGGCTCAAATGCAGGAGATGAACCGCCATAGATGGGAAGAGGAAACTGTAATTCAATGCTCAGGAGAACCAAAAATGTGTGCAACAGAACTGGTTATCAGTTGTGCATGCCTAATCTTCAATGGAGGAACTCCGGCCTCCACCAGGACGCTGGTCACCGGACTCATCCTAAAAGCTCCCGTTGCCAGTCGAATGCCACAGTGGTGCACTGGGTCAAGTAAATGCACCACTGAGGGCACCGCCAAACCATAAACCAGACTCCTATAATCAAGGCGGGATTGAACAAGGGCTCTGTACAGCTGCAGCAGCGTAGAGCGATCTGCACCCCAGATGGTGTTGCTCAAGCAGCGGAGGGCATTGAGGTGTTGCCAGCACTTCCGCTTCAGCTGACGAAGATGAGGAAGCCACATCAATCGGGCGTCGGAAAACCAGTCCTACGAATCAATATGTCTCCACTACGGTGAGTGGATCGTCATTATAGTAAAGTTCTGGTTCTGGATGAACAGTACGATGCCAACAGAAGTGCACCACACACAACTTCATAGCTGAAAACTGGAAGCTGTGGGCTAGAGCCCATGACTGCACCTTGTGGATGGCTCCCTGTAGCTGCCGCTCAGGAACACCAGTACTGGAGGAGCAGTACAAAATGCAGAAGTCATCTGCATACAGAGAAGGTGAGACAGACGGCCCAACAGCTGCTGCTAGAATGTTAATGGCTACTAAAAATTGAGATACACCCTGTAGGACCCCATTGTCCTGGATTTGGGGGGGGGGGGGGGGGCAGGGGGGGGGGCGGGGGGGGGGGGGGGGGAACTATGGGAGGCACCAAGTTGGACACGGAAAGTATGGAGCGTAGGAGATTTTGGATAAAAATCTAGAGCGGGCCCTGGAGACTTCACTCATATAATGTGCAAGCATATGATGTCGTCAGGTCATGTCTTAAGCTTTTCATAAATCAAAAAAGACTGCAACCAGCTGTTGGCATCTGGAAATGGCAGTTTGAATGGCATACTCGAGGGAAACCAGATTTTCAGTGGTGGAGCGATCCTGGCGGAAACTGCCCTGGCATGGAGCCAGTAGGCCACGTGACTCCTGGACCCCAACACAACCGCCGACTTAACATACGTTCTATCAGCTTACAAAGAACATCGGTGAGGCTGATGGGCCAATAGCTATCCACATCAAGTGGATATCTGCCAGGTTTGAGCACTGGAATGATCTGGTTGAAGATGATGAGATGTTGCTTGTAGTCAGATGAGAGATGTTTGATCATCTGACTGTGGATCCAATCTGGACCAGGAGTTGTGTTGGGGCAATGTGCAAGGACGCTGAGGAACTCCCACTTTGTAAATGGAACATTATAAGGGTCAATGTGACATTCAGTAAATAAGAGTCCTTTCCTTTCCAACCTCAGTTTGAGAGTGCAAAATGCTGGGGGATAATTCTCTGATGTGGAGGCTCGAGCATAGTGCTCAGCAAAGAGCTTGGGAATTGCGTTTGCGTCGGTAGATAACACACCATTGATGTTAATGGCAGTAACACCTGTCGGCGTCTGGTACCCACAAACATGTCTCATCTTCGTCCAGACTTGGGAAGGTGATGTATGGCACCCAATGGTTGAGACATACCTCCCAACATTCCTGTTTCAATCTTTATATAAGCTGGCGAATGTGGGCACGGAGCCACTTAAAAGCTATTGGGTGCTCTAGAGAAGGGTGCCGCTTATGTCATTGCAGAGCTCGTCGATGCTCTTTAATGGCCTCAGCCATTTCCAGCAACCACCAAGGTACTGACTTTCACTGGGGGCACCCTAAAGAACAAGGGATCATGTTTTCCACCGCAGAAACAATCGTTCTAGTGACCCACTCGGCTACCACATCGATGGTACCATGTGGGGGAGATTCAACGATGACAGCAGAGGTGAAAGGTTCCCAGTCCACCCTGTTTAAAGCCCATCTAGATAGACATCTAGAGGAATGGCACTGGGGGTGTGACAGGAAGATGGGGAAGTGGTCACTACCACACAAGTCATCGTGGGCTCTCCCGTGGACAGATGGGAAGTTCTGGGCTGCAGATGGATAAATTAATGGCCGAATAAGTGCCATGAGTCACACTGAAATGTGTGGTGACCCCAGTATTTAAGAGGCAGAGGTCGAGTTGAGTCAGGAAAGTTTTGACATCTCTACCTCTGCCAGTAAGCACGGTGCCACCCCACAAGGGGTTATGGGCGTTAAAATATCCCAAAAGTAGGAAAGGTTTACGGAGTTTATCAATTAGTGCAGGCAATGCATTCAGGGGTACTGCACCATTTGTAGGAAGATGTACGTTGCAGACAGTTATTTCCTGCATTGTCCTTATCCTGACAGCCACAGCTTCAAGAGGGGTTTGAAGGGGCACTGGTTCACTGCATACTAAGTTCAGGACAGACACAAACTCCACATGACACTAGTATAGCCACCACGGTTCTTGTAATATCCCCTATAGCCGGAGAGGGCAGGGGTCTGCACTGCCGGGAACCAGGTTCCCTGGAGGGCAATGCAGAAAGCAGGTATGAAGGTTAACAGTTGCAGTAGCTCAGCCAGGTGGTGGAAAAAAACCGCAGCAATTCCACTGGAGGATGACATAATCGTGAGGCTGGGTAGGCATGAAGCATGCAAGGAGGCAGGTTATGCCTCAGGGTCCCCTGCTGCCACCGATTGAGTATTTGTATTCATTCCTATTGTGGATGAGGCATCAACGAGATCCAGGTCCTCAGAGGACGCTGAGATCTCCACCTCATCTGCAGGTCCAGAATTAGTAGGAAGTGGTGGTGTTGGGGCCACTGGAGGGTCCTTTTTCTTAGCAGACTTCTTTGTTTGCTTGCCCTCTCGCTTCTCTTTAGGGGCTTGCTTGGGAGGACTTCTCTGAAGTAGCTTCAGGCATGGAGGAAGAGCATGAAGCTCTTCGTCCATCAGCTTTTGGCTCCTTCAGCCACTGGCGAGAGTCTGCTGTGGCACATTAGTGGAGACGTTGGGAGAGAGGGTCCCAAGGGAACCCTCCCGCACAAGTGGAGCCGGAGGAGGCTGTTGCTTCTCCGGCTGGGGGTGGGGGGTGGGAGGGGACCCATGTCCCGTGCCCCCTGCATTTGGGGGGGAGGGGGGAAGGGCCTTTCTCCTGAAGTAGGTGCTTTGGGAGCAACGGAACGAGATTTTCGCCCTACCATCAAGGGAGCAGATGTATTCTGGAGGCCCGGAGTGCCCACTGTTCGTGGTACAGAGTGTGGTACGACTAGTACTTGTGATGGCGATGGTAATGTAGCTGCAGCATATGTGGATGTCAACTGAACAGGGTGTAATCATTCAGATATACGTTTAGCTTCTTGGTAAGTCAACTGGTCCAGGGTTTTGTACTCCATGATTTTCTGCTCCTTTTGGAGTACTGTGCAGTCTGGTGAGCACGGGGAGTGCTGCTCTCCACAGTTGATACAGTGAGAGGAGGCACACATGGAGTACCTGGATGCAGTGGACATTGGTTGACTCAACATGTGGTGGTGGAAGTGCAGCGGGAAGACATGTGCCCAAATTTCCAGCACTTAAAGCACTGCATAGAGGGAGGGATATATGGTTTAACATCACACTGGTAAACCATCACCTTGACCTTTTCAGGCAATGAGTCACCCTCAAAGGCCAAGACGAGGGCATCAGTAACAGCCCTGTTGTCTTTGGGTCCCCAGTATACGCGCTGGATGAAATGAACACCCCCACCATTCTAGATTGGTGCAGAACTTATAGTCAGGAGGAGGAAAATAATCCCCTGGACAATGTGAGGCTTTTATGGGGAGTGACGGTAACAGGAATATCACCCAGCCGGTCACAAGTGAGTAACGCCTGGGATTGGGCTGGGGATGCTGTCTGAATCAAGACTGCACCACTTATCATCTTGGACAGTGCTGTCTGTTGCCCAAACTTACCCTCAAGATGTTCAACAAAACATTGAGGCTTCGTAGGCAGAAAGGAGTAGCCGACCATTCTGCTACAGACTAAATACTGAGGCAAATACGGCTCTCTTCTTTCTGTAGCCCTACGTTCCTCCAATGGTGTGGCATGGCAGGGAAACGATTTAGGGTCATATATGTCAGCATTGTACTCTATCTAGCCCTTCCAATCAGGGGCTCTCCTCACGGGCGCCACCCAGCCACAGCAAAGGCCACCAGGCACGATGGCCGTTGCCAGGAGTCCTGATGCCCCAGGAAGACATCTACTCCTTGGCATATGTGGGGAGTTTACAGCTCAGGCATCAGCAGTGCAATCCCTGTGTTGTCAGGGGGGCTACCACCAAATGTGTACATGACAGCCTCACCACAAAAGACTAGCTATCGTGCTGGATATTGGGCACCAGAGAAAGCCAATACTGTCATGGGGGTGAAAGAGGGCAGGTGACAATGGAAGAAGATGACATACCACGGAAAGTGTCCTCGCCCAAATATTTCAATTGCAGGTGGGGGTGCAAAGCCATGACAAGAGGTTCAGGAGATCGAATCTAAGGGCACTATGGATAACTCATGCACCATGTAAGGCATCCCATGGTCGCCTTTGCAGTTGATACAGCAGGGAGAAGGTAACGGACAATCACCCTCGTGAGCATCCCTGCCACAGGTTACTCATTTGGCCAGGTGTCGACAGGACTCTCGAGTGTGGTTGTAACGATGACACTGGTGGCAGCGTATCAGGTTTGGAATGTACGGTTGTACTGTGATAACGTCATAGCCTGCTTTTATCTTTGATGGAAGGACCACTCTATCAAAAGTGAGAAAAATAATGTGTGTGGGCATTAAGGAAGCATCTGCTATTCTCATCACTCGATGGACTGCAATGAGACACTAATCAGAGAGGTATGTTTGGATTTCTGCCTCAGTCAGCCTGTTGAGAAGCCTAGTGTAAATAACACTATGGGAAGAATTCAACATTCAAGGGGCCTTGAAACAAACAGGATAGCTGTGGAGGAGCACAGATGCAAACAGTTGTTGTGCTTGAGAATCAGAAGTAGTCTCCAAAAGCAGAGTGCCATTTCATAAACAAGAGCAGGATTTCACAGGGCTAGAAATTGCATCTACACTTTTCTGAACAGTAAATGGATTTAGTGTAGCAAAGGACTGACATCTTCAGTACGTGAAACCATGAGAAATCATGGTGCAGTTGGGAGGGTCTTCAGATTGTTAGCCTCATTCCACTTACTTTGGTAGACATCGACGGTGAAAATTTGCGAGAAAATCCCTCATGATTGCCAGCGTCTCTGGTGGCGCACTCCTTCCAACTGGGCCCCTCAGAAGAGGGCGCACCAGCCTTAGGTGATTGTTCATACCTCAAGGTCACACCTCCTAAACACCTAACAGGGGTACCTATTGGCAATTTGGGAGGGTAGCAGTTCAGGCAATCATTTCCCTGGGCCTGATCTTTACGTGCGAATCCTACCTGTCAAACCGGGTTTGGGAATTATGCATTGTCCAGTCATCTGTTATGCATGAGATGTGTGGGCTGGTCTTCAGGAGCACAGGAGGAGGAGGAGGAGGAGGAGGAGGAGGAGAAGAAGAAGGAGTAACCAAAGCAGGAAGGATAGGAGAAGGAACTAAAGACAGTGGAGAGAGTGTTCTGATATTGGTGACCGAATATGCAGAACACATTTCTAACAACATCCCAGACATGTTTTTCAAGGGAGGGAAAAGATTCTGCAAAGCTGGGGCACCATGGTAGCCAAGCACGAACCTGCCAAAGAGCAGCTAGCCCTCGGGTCGGTGGGTGGGTGGGCGGGTGGGGACAAGCTCACTGATGGCTATGAGGAAGAGTGTGACACTTAACACACAACCCTGTGGGATGCTGTTCTCTTGAATCTGAGGGGTGCTGAGTCAAGAGCCAACCCAAACCTGAAAGAGCCTGTGGGATAAAAACTTGCAGATAAAAATTAGGAGGGGGCCATGAAAGCCCAAGTCATGGAGGATAACTAAAATATGATGGCGCCAAGCTGTGTCACATGCCTTATGTAAGTCAAAGAAGACAGAGAGAAGCTGCCGTTGATTAGTAAAAGCCTGTCAGATTGCTGTTTCCAGTCTGAGTAAATGGTCATTTGGAGATTGTCCTTCCCGGAAGCCACACTGATATGGGGACAAGTGGCCCTGAAATTCGAGTACCCAACATAATCGGAAGCTAACCATCCTCTAAAGCAGGTTACAAAATACATTTGTCAGGCTAAGTGGGTGGTAGCCGTCGAGAGATGTTGGGTTCTTCCCGGGCTTAAGGAGGGGGATAACTATACTGTCTTGCCCATTCAGCGAAGGATTCATTACAGTCTGCAGCTTGGTGGCAGTTGAAATAGAAGGGAGTCTTTTCAACTCTGTGTTTTTGCTGGAGAAAGATAGCAGGATATGAAGAGGACACCAATGCCCTTGCAAAGCATGTCATGAGATGTTCTGCAAGGACCAAAGGTTCAGTACACAGAGCAGCTTGGAGGATACGACCCTGGACAGTTGACTGTCGCTGATTGTCCAGAAGGCTATGGAGCTTGTACCAAACCTGCGATGAAGAGGCATACGTTCCCAAGGAGGAAACAGTGTTCCCAGCATTCCTTCTTACTCTGCTTAATACGGTAATGAGCCTTAGCACAGAGACGCTTAAAAGTGAGGAGGCTGGTCTGTGAAAGGTGTTGTTTAAATTGCTGCAGCACCTGTCAGAGGTTCTGGACAGCAACTGAAATGTCCTTGGTCCACCATCCAACACGGTACCAGTCAATGACGAGGGGTAGAACAGTGCCAGCAGCCTGAAGTATAGTGGCAGAGACGCCCTGCATGACTGCATCAATGCAATTCAAGACAGAGGTGTTAAAGTGCACAGCAAATGTATATAAAGGCCAACTGGCCCTGCAGAATGCTCAACATGGGGCCTGTCTGCCTGGCGGCAGCAGGGAATGACAGAATCATCAGAAAGTTATCACTGTCACACAGATCACGATGAGGTGACCAAGGTAGGGAAGCCATAACAGCAGGGAAGGAGATCTAGAGATTGATAGCAGTAAAGGTGCCATGAGCAGCACTGAAGTGGGTAGGGGAACCATCATTGAGGAGACACAAATCAATGTCTACAATAAGTTGATCAATTAGAAGACCCCTACCCGTTGAAGTGGCACTCCCCCACAGGAGGTGCTATACACTTAAGTCCCCAAGGAGGAGAAATGGGGTGCGGGAGTTGTATTAAGATAGACAGTTCAACATAAGGAAATGACCTACCTGGAAGGAGGTAGACATTACAGACACTGATTGCCAGAATCACTTGCACTGTAACCACTATTGCTTCCTGGTTGGTTTTTTTCATTTTTTTTTTACACATCAAATTTGATACGAACAAATTGAGGAGCAAATCTCCAAGGTCATGGAATGTGTCAGTACATGACATTACAACATAAAAGTAATAACAGATAAAAATAAGATGTTTATGAACCTGAAAAAAGTCAAGTCATAAGATTAAGTAAAAGCAATCAACAATACAGCAAGAATCAGCTTAATTTTTCAAGGAACTCCTTGACAAAATAGGAGTGACCCATGAGGAAACTCTTCAGTTTCGATTTGAAAGCACATGGATTAGTGGTACGATTTCTGAATTCCAGTAGTAGCTTACTGAAAAAAGGTGCAGCAGTATACTGCACACCTTTCTGCATAAGAGTTAAAGAAGTCCAATCCAAATGCAATTTTGATTTCTGCCGAGTATTAACTGAGTGAAAGCTGCTTATTCTTGGGAATAAGCTAATACTGTTAACCAGAAATGACATTAAGGAATATATATATTGAGGCCAATGCCAAAATACCCAGTCTCGTGAACTTACACCACTTATTGCCCAAACCACTCGTTTCTGAGCCAAAAATACCCTTTTACAATGGGAAGAGTTACCCCAAAATATAATACCATATGACATTAGCGAATGAAAATAAGCAAAGTAGACCAATTTTCGTGTTGAACAATTATTCACTTCAGATACCGTTTGAATAGTAAAAATGGCAGCATTAAGTCTTTGAACAAGATCCTGAACGTGGACTTTCCATGACAGTTTACTATCTATCTGAACAACTAGGAATTTGAATTGTTCAGTTTCACTAATCATATCCCCATTCTGCGAAATTAAAATTTCAGGTTTTGTTGAATTTTGTGTTAGAAACTGTACAAACTGAGTCTTACTGTGATTTAGTGTCAGTTTATTTTCTACAAGCCATGAACTTATGTCATAAACTGCACTATTTGAAACCGAGACAATGTTGCACACAACATCCTTTACTACCAAGCTAGTGTCATCAGCAAACAGAAATATTTTAGAATCACCTGTAATACTAGAGGGCATATCATTTATAAAAATAAGGAACAGGAGTGGTCCCCCACTTGACTGTATCCCACTCACACCCCACACCACAGCCATTCTCAGCACTGTGAATAATGGTCTTTTGCTGTCTGTTGCTAAAGTAAGAGGTGAACCAATTGTGAGCTACTCCCTGTATTCTGTAATGGTCCAACTTTTGGAGCAATATTTTGTGAACAACACAATCAAATGCCTTAGTTAAATAAAATGCCTAGTGTTCTAAACCTTTTGTTTAACCCATAAAGTACCCCACAGAGAAAAGAGAATACAGCATTTTCAGTTGTTAAACGACTTCTAAAGCCGAACTGTAAATCTGATAGCAAATCATGTGATACAAAATGATCAATTATCCTTACATACACAGACAACTTTAGCAAACAGTGATGGCATAGAAATAGGTCTAAAATTGTCTGCATTATCCCTTTTTCCATTTTTATGAAGCAGGTTTACTACTGAGTACTTTAATCATTCACGAAACTGACCATTCCTAAAGCAAAAATTACAAATATGGCTAAATACAGGGCTAACTGGGCAGCACAGTACTTTAATATTCTGCTAGGCACTCCATCATATCCATGAGTGTCCATAGTCTTCAGTGATTCAATTATTGACACAATCTCCCCCTTGTCTGTATCTCAGAAGAGTACAGACATCAATCTCGGAAAGGCATTTGACAAGAAAGTTATACGATTTGTTGTCGAAACTAAATTTTTATTTAATTCACCAGCAATGCTCAGAAAATGATTGTTAAATACTCTACAGATACCTGATTTATCAGTTAACAGAAATATTTTTATCGACCTTGTGCTGCTGACCAGACACTTCCATCACAGCCGACCATATGGTTTTAATTTTATCCTGTGAATTAGCTATTCTATTTGCACTCCACATACTCTTTGCCTTCCTAATAAAATTTTTAAGCATCTTACAATACTGTTTGTAATGGGCAACTAGCTTGACTGTGACTACTAACATTTCTTATAATTCCCACTTTGTTCTACACGATATCCTTATCCCACTACTCTGCCACCCGGGCTGCCTTTTACTGCTAGTACCCTGTTTAGAATGTTCTAATGGAAAGCAACTCTCAAAGAGCATGAGAAATGTGTTAAGGAAAGCATTATATTTGTCATCTATGTTATTGGCACTATAAACATCCTGTCACACTGGCAAGGTTTAAAAAACTCTATTGCTGTTGGATTAACTTTCCTACACAATTTGTAATTATATGTGACATTTGTTTGAGTACAAAAGCCTTTTAGTGTTAAAATTTGTGCCTCATGGTCTGAAAGGCCATTCACACTTTTACTAACATGTCCATCTAGTAATGAAAAGTGAATGAAAATACTGTCTATGGCTGTGCTACTGTTCCCCTGCACCCTAGTTGGAAAAATCTCAGTCTGCACCAGATCATATGAATTTAGGATATCTACCAACATCCTTTTTCTTGCACCATCATACACAAAATTTATATTGAAGTCACCACATATAACTAATTTCTGGTACTTCCTATAAAGTGAATCAAGAACCTCCTCTAGTTTGAGCAGAAATGCTCTGAAGTTGGAGTTAGGGGACCTATAAACAACAACAATTAGAAGTTTAGTTTCACTAAATTCAACTGCCCCTGCACAACAGTTGAGTGCAGTGCTGTGATACATCTATGGACTCAAATGGAATACTGTTTTTTACATACACGGCCACTCCCCCAACCTGCAAGGAACTCCTTGACAAAAAGACGAAGGGGGATTCAATCACTAATGACATTGGAGCAAACAAAAGTGCAAACCCCTCCAGATGCTATCCGGGGGCCGACACGGTTCCAACAGAATGCCTGTTAACCACAAAATGTTGGAGAGTGTCCTCATGCAAGTGTGTTTCTTGAAGAACAAGACTGAATGCAGAATAGGAAGAAACAAGACGTATTTCCGGTAGGTGACAATGGTACCCATTGCATTCCCACTGGATTATAATGTGGTGAGAGTCCAGTTTAGACATAAAGAGGCAGAGGGAAGGTCATGCCACTCAGTCAGTGTTCGTCATCAACAAGGATAGGGTGATATCCATAAATGAGATCTCAGGCTCAGGTTGTGGGGTGGCAAATAGCATCTCCGTGGGCACTGAGTGGTGTGGGGGGGAGGCGGGGATTGGCTTGTCCTGGGACTCACATTTCTTCTTCTTCTTCTCTTTTGGAGATGGAGGAAGGCTTCTCCAAGATCCGGAACTGAAAGAGAGTAGGCGCCCTTGAAAGGACGTAACAGAAGCAAAAGTTGAAGAATGTGACGCCGGATGGAGTGTGTCATATTTTTGGCGAGCCTCAGCATAAAACAGGTGATCCAGGGACTTGTACTCTTGGATCTTCTTTTCTCTCTTGTAAGCTAGGCAGTCTGGTGAGCGAGGCGAGTGGCGGAGTGACGATTGACACACACAGGCGACTGAACACAGGGGCTTCCCTCATGGAGTGGGTTTTCACGGTCACCACACAGAGGGTCTGCCATACAGCAGGAAGACATATGCACCGAAAGCACTTCATGGGTGGTGGAACGTACAGCTTCACATCACATCTGTAGCACATAACCTTGACCTCCTTTGGGAATATATCCCTCTCTAAAGCCAGACTGAAGGCACCAGTATCAGTGCTGTTGTCTTTATGACCTTTTGGCACATGCCAAACAAAATGAACGCCGCATTGCTTCAGATTAGCCCAGAGTTTCTCATCAGTTTGCAGGATGAGGTCACTACAAAAAAATCACTCCCTGGACCATATTCAGAGATTGGTGAAGGGTAACAGACACTGGGACATTGCCAAGGTGATCACAAGCCCGAAGAGCTGCAGACTGGGTGGCAGAAGCAGCTTTGATCAACAGGGAGCCTGACCGCACCTCACTGAGATACTCCACTTCACCAGACCTGTCCTCAATTAATATTATCCACAAAAAACATTGGCTTTGTGGTGATGAATGTGTCCCTGTCCATCCTAGTACAAACGGGGTAGTGGGAAAAACGTTTCATCCCAAGACGGCGACCCTGGCCCTCCTCTCATGATGTAACCACAGAAGGGAAGACTGCTGGCTCATATGAAGCCGCGTTCAATGATCCTCCACCATGTGAAGAGGAGGCCATTTGAGAACAGCCAGATTTTTGCAGCTTGATACTCTTAGTGCACCAAGCATGCACCCTGAAACCACCCAATCCAATCAGGGGCTCTCCCCATGGGCATCACCCAACCATAACAAGAGCTGCCTGGCACAGTGACCATTGCCGGCAGTTCTGATGCTCCAGGAAGACAAGCAACCACTCCTTGGGATACCTGGGGAGGGCAAAGCTCAGGCATTAGTAGTGTGATCCCTGTGTTGCCAGGTGGCACGAGATGGGTACATAACAGCGACCCACATGGACGGGCTACACATGCTGGTGACCTAGCGGGATGGGGGGAGGAGGCTAAGCAGGCAAAGAAGGGGGGGGGGGGGGAGAGGAAACCACACCAGAGATGCTAGGGAGGGAGTTGTTCTCCAAATGGCTCACACTAAAAACAGGAAATTTAGAAGTGGAGGTCAAACCTCAAGCAGGGACCTAAACGTCAAAAAAGGATGAAAGAGAACAGGCAGGAATGACAAAATTGCAAGCAATACAGGGAACCAGGCGGATAGCCAGGTTGACATAAATCAGAACAGTGAGAGGGGGAAGGAGGGGGTAGTGGGAAGGGATGAGGATAGGAACAGAGGGGCAGGATAAGGAAATGCAGCCAGGGAAGGAAGAATGGGCTGCTATAGCTCTACAGCTCTACATCTACATACATACTCCGCAATCCACCATACGGTGCGTGGCGGAGGGTACCTCGTACCACAACTAGCATCATCTCTCCCAGTTCCACTCCCAAACAGAACGAGGGAAAAATGACTGCCTATATGCCTCTGTATGAGCCCTAATCTCTCTTATGTTATCTTTGTGGTCTTTCTGCGAAATGTAAGTTGGCGGCAGTAAAATTGTACTGCAGTCAGCCTCAAATGCTGGTTCTCTAAATTTCCTCAGTAGCGATTCATGAAAAGAACGCCTTCTTTCCTCTAGAGACTCCCACCAGAGTTCCTGAAGCATTTCTGTAACACTTGCGTGATAATCAAACCTACCAGTAACAAATCTAGCAGCCCGTCTCTGAATTGCTTCTATGTCCTCCCTCAATCCGACCTGATAGGGATCCCAAACGCTCGAGCAGTACTCAAGAATAGGTCGTATTAGTGTTTTATAAGCGGCCTCCTTTACAGCTGAACCACATCTTCCCAAAATTCTACCAATGAACTGAAGACGACTATCCGCTCTCCCCACAACTGCCAATACATGCTTGTCCCACTTCATATCGCTCTGCAATGTTATGCCAAATATTTAATCAACGTGACTATGTCAAGCGCTACACTACTAATGGAGTATTCAAACATTACAGGACTCTTTTTCCTATTCATCTGCATTAATTTACATTTATCTATATTTAGAGCTAGCTGCCATTCTTTACACCAATCACAAATCCTATCCAAGTCATTTTGTATCCCCCTACAGTCACTCAGGGCACCATGTATGCACGAACTCACGAAAGAACTGTGAGGTCCCGGGGGGAAGGTTCTAGTTGATAAGGGTATGAGACGGCTTGTAACCTGCCCCCCCCCCCCCTCCCTGATGTTATTCAATCTGAACACTGAGCAAACAGTACAGGGAATCGAAGAAAAATTAGGAAAGGAGACAGAAGTTTCGCAAGACAAGACAAAGACTTTGAGGTTTGCAATTTGGGCAGCAAAATAACTGATGGTGGCCCAGTTACAGAGAATATAAAATGCAGACTGGCAATAGCAAGAAAGCCATTCTGAGAGAGAAATTTGTCAGCATGGAACATAAATTTAAGTGTTGGGAAAACTTTCCTGAAGGCTTTTGTCTGCAGTGTTGCCTTGTACAGAAGTGAAATGTGGTTAAAAAATAATTCAGGCAGTTAGAGAATAAAATAATTTAAAAAAATGTATTGTTACAAAAGACTGCTGAAGATTAGATGGGTAAATTTGAATAATGGGGGGCCACTGGATCGAATTTGGGAGAAGAGAAATTTATAGTACAACTTGACAAAGATTTTTTTTTTTTATGGCACAAAACTGCTACGGTCATTAGCGCCCGGTCTGTGACTTAGGAAAAGGTAAAAAACTGAAAACCAGCAGCAATGGGAGCGAAACTCAAAAAAGTGGGGAAACTAAAACCATGAGGAAAGCTTAAAAAACCACTGTAGAAGGGGAGCTGTTTGTCCCCAGAAGAGCTTCAAATGACTGATGTCATCTCACTGACACTAATAAACTCGAGAATGTGATCGCCCTGAGAGTGTGTCATCTGCTCAAATGGAAGACATCTCAGGCGACAGCTGTAGATGGGTGCGTAACGGAGTAAAATAGGGGCACTCAAGTAAAAGATGTCTCACTGTCCACAGTTGAGAGCAGTGGGGACAAAGCGGGGGAGGACCGCCACTTAAACGATGTCGATAGCTGAAAAGACAGTGCCCTATCAGGAGTCTAGTTAAAATTACCTCCTCTCGACAACGAGTTTGGGAGGAAGAGGTCCAAGCACAGGGAAGAGCTTCCACGTCCTGCAATTTATTATTGGGAAGTGTTGACCAATGTGCGTGCCATAAAACAGCAACACGACAACGTAAAACACTCTCTAGATCGGCGAAGAGAACCATGCGAACAGCAGGCTGAAGAAGAGAGACTGCAGCCTTGGCCACTATATCGGCCACCTTGTTTCCACAGATATCAACATGTCCTGGGATGTGGAGGAACGCCACAGAGACGCCCCCCAAAGTGGAGCAAGTGCAGGCAGTCCTGAATCCGGTGGACCAGAGGGTGGACAGGGTAGAGAGCTTGGAGACTGAGGAGAGAGCTGAGCATATAATATACTGTCGCCGTTAATGGCGACGGATGTATTGGACAGCCTGGAGAACAGCGAAAAGCTCCGCAGTAAAAACCGAACACTGGTTGGGAAGCCGAAATCGATTAGGGGTGTTGCCAGCAATATAGGCACTAGCAACACCAAATTATGTTTTTGAGCCATCAGTGTAAATAAATGTGGCATCCTTCATTTGTGCGCATAGAGCAGCAAATGCCCAACGTTAAACAAGGGGTACCTTCCTTGGGAAAATGACAAAGGTCACAGAGCAGGCAGGTCCGGGGCCAGAGCCAAGGCAGTGCTATACCCCAAGTTGTCAAGAAAGTTTTAGGAAACTGGAAGGAAAGAGAATGTAGCAGTTGACGGAAGCGGACTCCCAGTGGTAGTAGAGAAAAAGGGCGGCCTGCATACCCTAAATCCATGGAAGCGTCGAAAAAAAAAGGTCATGGGCTAGATTAGCAGGCATGGAAGACAGATAGCTAGCATAACGACTCAGAAGGACAGCTCGCTGATTGGACAGCGGAGGTTCAGCAGTCTCAGCATTAAGGCTTTCCACAGGGCTGGTGTAAAAAGCTCCAGACGCTAAACGTAATCCACAGTGGTGGACAGAGTCGAGACGCCAAAGAAGAGACAGCCGAGCAGAGAAGTAAACTATGCTTCCATAGTCCAATTTCGAGTGCACTAAGGTGCAATAGAGGTGGAGAAGGACCACTCGGTCCGCTCCCCAGGAGGTACCATTCAGGACACGAAGGGTGTTGAGGGATCGTAAACAGCAAGCTGAAAGATAGGAAACGTGGGAGGACCAGCACAGTTTTCTGTCAAACATAAGACCCAAGAATTTAGCAACTTTCATGAACGGAAGGTTGACAGGGCCTAGATGTAAGGAAGGCAGAAGAAACTCCATATGACACCAAAAATTGACACAAACAGTCTTATTGGGAGAAAAGCGGAAGCCGGATACGATGCTCCAAGAGTGGAGGCGATTGAGACATACTTAAGACGCCGTTCAAGAAGGCTGGTCCGTCGAGAGCTGTATGAGATCAAAAAATCGTCCACATAGAGGGAGCCCAAGACATCGGGAAGGAGACAATCCATAATTGGATTTATGGCAATGGCAAACAGTACAACACTTAGCACAGAGCCCTGGGGTACCCCGTTTTCTTGGGAGAAAGCACTTTAAATGTGCACTCTGCCATAAACTCATGAAGAAAAAGGGGCAGCCGACCTCGAAAGCCCCAAGAGAACAGTGTGCGGAGGATGCCTGTCCTCCAACAGGTATCGTATGCTCTCTCCAGATCAAAAAATATTGCTACCGTTTGGCATTTCCTGAGAAAATTGTTCATGATATAAGTGGAGAGAGCAACAAGATGGTCAATGACAGAACGATGCTTTCGGAAACCGCATTGGGCAGGTGTTAAAAGACTTCGGGACTCCTGCCACCAGGCTAAACGGCAAGTCACCATACGCTCCAAAACCTTACATACACTACTCATGAGAGAAATGGGGCAATAGCTAGAAGGGAGATGTTTGTCCTTTCCAGGTTTCGGAACAGGAATGACAATAGCTTCCCACCATCTTCTGGGAAAGTACTGTCGGTCCAAATTTGATTATAAAGGCAAAGGAGGTAGTGCAGACTACGGTATGATAAATGCAGAAACATTTGGATGTGGATACCATCCGGTCCTGGGGCACAAGAGCAAGAAGAAGAGAGTGTGTGTTGGAGTTCCCTCATGGAGAAAACAGTATTATAGCTTCCGCAATTTTGAGAGGAGAAAGCAAGAGGTCGCACTTCCGCTGCGCGTTTCTTCGAGAGAAAGGCTGGCGGGTAATTTGAAGAGCTTAAAATCTCAGCAAAGTGTTGACCCAATGAGTTAGAAATTGCGATGGGGTCCACCAAGGTATCATGCGCGACAGTGAGCCCAGAGACCAAGGAGAAACTAGGCGCGCCAGATAACCACTGAATCCGACTCCAAACTTCCGAGGAGGGAGTGCAGGTGTTAAATGAGCTAGTAAAGAAGTCCCAGCTTGCCTTCTTCCTATCGCGGATGATGCGACGGCATCGCGCATGGAACTGCTTATAGCGGATACAGTTGGCCAAAGTAGGATGGTTGCGGAAAACGCGAAGAGCACGTTGCCGCTCACGTATTGCATCACGGCATGCCTCGTTCCACCAAGGAACTGGGGGGCGCTGGGGCAAATCGGAGGTGCGAGGTATTGAACATTCTGCAGCTGTAAGAATAACTTCTGTAATATGAGTGACCTCATCGTCGACGCTAGGAAAGTGACGGTCATCGAATGTCGCTAGTGACGAAAAAAGTGTCCAATCGGCTTGGGCAAACTTCCAGTGTCTCAGGCACATATATGGCAGTTGTGGCTGCAATCTAAGGACACATGGAAAGTGGTCACTTGAGTGTGTATCAGCAAGAGTGAACCATTCAAAGCACCGAGCTAGCGAAACAGTACCAACAGAAAGGTCCATGTGAGAGAAATTTGTCGTGGAGGCAGACAAAAATGTAGGGTCCCCAGTGCTGAGGCAAACAAGATCCACTTGGTGGAAGATATCTATCAATAGTGAGCCGCACGGGCAAGGATGCGGAGATCCCCAAAGCGGGTGGTGGGCATTGAAGTCCCCAACCAGCAAATAGATGGGCGGAAGCTGACCAAGAAGATGAAGGAGATCAGCTCTTGCCATTGGTGTGGACAATGGAACGTATACAGTACAAAGAGAGAAGGTGTATCCAGAAAGGGAAAGATGGACAGCAACAGCTTGGAAGCAAGTGTTTAAGGGGATTGGGTGGTAATAGAAAGTATCATGGAGAAGAATCATGAGTCCTCCATGTGCTGGAGTGCCTTCAACAGAGGGGAGATCAAATCAGACTGACTGAAAATGAGGGAAAACAAAGCGATGGTGGGGACGCATCTTTGTTTCCTGAAGACAGAAGATGAGCGGCAAGTAGGATCGTAAGAGGATCAACAATTCATCCCAATTGGTTCAAATGCCACGGATATTTCAATGGATAATGGACAAAGGGTGGACAGAAAAGGGAAGAACGTGGCCAAGGTTGCCCTCAACTCAACGACTGCTCAGAGCCTACGGCTGACAGCGTGGAACAGCATTCAGCCGAAGGCAGAAGATCCTGATCCAGAAGTTGTTTGGGAGCAGCTCCTGCCACCAGCGATCGGCCGGTTGATCGGCTGCCAGCTGCATGCCTTGGCGACACAGCCGACGGCCGGGGGGGCGGTTACTGCCAGGTGGTGCTGTAGATGAGACATGCCGTGGTGGAGAAGGAGAGGAACTGGGTTTCTTATTAGCCTTCTTTGAAACAGGACATTGAGATCAGGGAGGAATCGACAGTTGTGAAGTCGGGGTACGTAAAAAATCTTCACGAGTAGGCTCGTTTTTGGAAGTCTAGGTGTCTGATTTTGGGGCTCGTGATTTAGCAGAACCCGATGAAGGGTGAGCCATAGAGTGAGCAGGTGTTAGTGGGAAGGTTGAATGGGCAATCTTTCTACTGGCCGATCTGACGACTGTGACACTAAAGGTGAGGTCACAAGTCTGCATGGCTGCATCCTTTGTAGGTCGAGGAGAGGCAAGGACAGTGCTGTATTTACCTGCGTGAGGCACAGTGGGCTTTCGACTGGCGAATAACTTTTGAGCAGCAAAGGTCAACACCTTTTCCTTCACTCTGATTTCCTGAATGAGCCGTTCGTCTTTGAAACTGAGGCAATCTCTAGAGGAAGCAGCGTGGTCACCCATACAGTTGATGCAACAAGGGGATGGAGGTGGGCAAGCACCGTTATGGGCATCTTTGCCACACGTAACGCATTTTGCCGGATTGGAACATGACTGGCTGGTATAACAGCCATTACGCCCTGGTCAAACAGGTAGTTTTGAATTTCCTTGTCGGACAATCCGTCAAGGGAGCGTGTATAAACCACCCCACATGACGAATTTAAAGTGCGGTGCGCTTCCACTCACACAGGGAAGGTGTATAGCAGTGAAGTACACAGAAATTTCTGTGCCTGGAGGTCACTGACTGTTTCTACCAACAAGCTGCCATTTCATAATCGGGAACAAGACTTTACAGGACCTGCAATTGCGTTGACACCTTTCTGAATAATGAAAGGGTTGACTGTGGAGAAGACTTGACCTTCATCCAACCGAGAAATAACAAGGAACTGCGGCACTGATGGAAGAATTGTCCGTGGCTGAGACTCATTTAACTTTCGCTTGTGAGCAAACATAGTAGATGATGAGGAAACCATTGCGGAAGTATCCCCCATGATTACTGGCATCTCCGATGGCGTGCTCCTTCCTTGTGGGGGGGGGGGGGGGGGGGGGCCCTCTGTGAGGGCACTCCCGTCTTAGGCGATTGTTCACACCTCAGGTCACACCTCCCGAGAAACAGATGGAGGGACCAATCGGCACTTTCGGAAGGTACCAGCTCGGGTAATCACCCCTCCCTGGGCCTGGCTGTTACCAGGGGGCACGTACGTATCCTACCTGTCTACCCGGGGTGGGGAATTACACGTTACCCCATCACCGGCTACGCGTGGGAATGCGTGGGTTGGTCTTTAGACATGCACAGGGAGGAAGAAAGAGAAAGTGAGGAACAAAGAAAAGAAAAGTAAAGAACAGAGGTCTCAAACACCGCAGCAGAGGAGAGGGTAAAGAGAAGACGTAAGGAAAAGAGAAGGACAAAGGAAGGACAGAGACTTGCCAGCAGAGAACGCGAAGAAGAGTGTTTTACAGTTTCCAGTGTCTGTCTCTGGATGTAGGCACTGAACATACTCCCAGAGGGGGAGAAAGGGAAGGGAAGAGGCGGAGGTGGGGGGGGGGGGGGGGGAGTGGAGATGGGGGATGGGGAAGGATGTGGAAAAGGAAGGTATGCAGCCTGGAAAGGAAAGACGGCCACACTAGCTTGGGGTCCCGTGCTCGCTACGCACGTATCCACAAAAGAGTTGTGGACCCCCTGGGGGGGGGGGGGGGCAATAATTTGTTGTAGACTCTTAGAAAATATTATGACCCCAAATATAATAAGGTATCTCGGACAGAATGATCTCCTCCATGACAACCAGCATGGATTCCACACACATCGATCATGTGAAACTCAACTTGCACTTTTCTCACACAACATACTGAAACCTTTGGATCAAGGCAGGTGGTAGATGCAATATTTCTTGACTTCTGAAAAGCATATGACTCAGTAACATACCAATGCTTATTTCCACAAGTACGATCATAATGGGTATCACGTGAAATTTGTGACTGGACTGGATTGAGGACTTTTTGGTATGGAGGATACAGCACATTATCTTGTATGGAGACACACTGTTAAATGTCGAAGTAACTTCAGGTGTGCCCTAGGGAAGTATGTTGGGACCCTTACTGTTCACGTTGCACATTAATGACCTTGTAGACAACATCAATAGCAAGGTCATACCTTTTGCAGCTGACACAGTTATCTATAATGAAGTACCGTCTGAAAGAAACTGCATAAATATTCAGTCAGATCTTGATAAGATCTCGAAGTGGTGTAAAGATTGGTAACTTGATTTAAAAGTTCAAATAGGTACAATTGTGCACTTCACAAAACACATAATATCCTATGACTATAAGATCGAGTCACAGCTACAATTGACCAACTCGTACAAATACCTGCTTGTAATTCTTCAAAGGGATATGAAATGGAATGATCATATAGGCTCAGTTGTGGTTAAAACAGGTGGCAGGCTTTGGTTTATTGGTGGAATACTGGCAAAGTGCAGTAAGTCTGTGTGTGGTGTGTGGGACTCATACCATAGGACAAATAGGGGATACTGAATGTATATAGAGAAGGGCAGCATGAATGGTCACAGGTTTGTTTGATTCATGGGAGAGTGTCACTAAGCTGTTGAAATAACTGGACTCACAGACTCTAAGGTAAACAAACTATCCCAAAAAAGTCTACTAACAAAGTTTCAAGAAACAGCTTTGAATGATGACTCTAGGAATATACTACAACCCCCCTATGTATCGCACATGTAGGGTACATGATGATAAGCACATACAGAGGCATTCAGGAGTGGGAAGAAACCGTAACAATTGGTACAATGGGATGTACCCTCTGCCATGCACTTCACAGTGCTTTACCAGCTATAGACTAAAAGAAGGGATCAGTTCATAGGACATATCCTGAGGCATCAAGGAACTATCATTTTGGTAATGAAGGGTAGTGTGAAGGGCAAAAATTGTAGAGGAAGATCACAACAATACAGTAAGCAAGTTCAAATAGCTGTAGGCTGTTGTAGTTTTAATGAGATAACGAGCCTTCTGCAGGAGAGACTGGGGGCGAGCTGTGAGTTGTGCTTGGATAGTTCAGTCTATAAAACTTCCTGGCAGATTAAAACTGAGTGCCCGACTGACACTCGAACTCGGGACCTTTGCCTTCCGCGGGCAAGTGCTCTACCATCTGAGCTACCGAAGCACGACTCACGCCCGGTCCTCACAGCTTTACTTCTGCCAGTATCTCATCTCCTACCTTCTAAACTTTACAGAAGCTCTCCTGCGAACCTTGCAGAACTAGCACTCCTGAGAGCAGGAGAGCTTCTGTAAAGTTTGGAAGGTAGGAGATGAGATACTGGCAGAAGTAAAGCTGTGACGACCGGGCACGAGTCGTGCTTCGGTAGCTCAGATGGTAGAGCACTTGCCCGCGAAAGGCAAAGGTCCTGAGTTCGAGTCTCGGTCGGGCACACAGTTCTAATCTGCCAGGAAGTTTCATATCAGCGCACACTCCGCTGCAGAGTGAAAATCTCATTTTGGAGTTCAGTCTATAGTTCACTTGCCCATGAAAGACAAAGGTCCCCGGTTAGAGTCGTGATCCTGCGCACTGTTTTAACCTATCAGGAAGTTTCAAGATTTTGTACAAAATGTAATTTCATGAACCCAAATCAGTCCAGTGTGATATTCATCCTGAGAATGTGTAACATTCCTCTCATTACCAATACAGAAGTTCTACTAGGGGTCCTTAGTCCGGCATCTGCAAATGTGACAGGTGTAGGCACATATTCCATGCTAGGTAACAGTGAACGATATCACACAAATATTTTAATTTCAATGACTGGTGGTAATGACTTATTACACAAGACATAGGTAAAAATGTAGGCTAATTCTGCCTGGTTAAGAATGTTGTATTAAACTTGTTTATCTGAAAATCAACTGCATTATTTGCAAACATGCTTTCCAAAGTAGTTCTGCATTTTACAAAAACTTTCATTCTAACATTTCATTTTCAAAGACCCAGAGCACTGCCAACAGAATATTCAAAGTCATTTAGGAACATAAGAGTGTAATAATAGCCATAGGTCACTTATGTGAGGGTCATCAATTGTTACTTTCACTTGACATGGAATCTTCATATTCAGGATGACATACTGGATTCTATCTCTTACAAGCCTTCAGTCTAGTTGCAAATCTTATAAAATATTCAGAAAGCAAAGATACTGTTTACTGCAGGACATTGAAGTAATGTGTCAAAATGCTTTCAAGAAAGAATGTGCCACTTGTGCACATGCCACTAGCTTCACATTTCGTACTCCATTGAAAAATACAACTACACCACCACTTATTTCCTCATCACACTAGTCTTCATCTAAGCACTGGTTAATCACTTTGTTTAAATTTGCTAGTATTTTCAGCTTCTCAACACTAATTCTCAGGTAACTCAGATTCCATCCAAGTTACGCATTCATTAACTTGTGTGTCTGAACACTACAGCGTTTTTAATAGTAAGAGTCGTGAGCCTTTAAGATGTAGTTATGGCAAGAGCAGTAGTTTCAGTCAGTGCGTTCTCTCCATTGTTCACAAGTTAATTCTAAGATTTGAGTGGCGTGCAACAGAAAACAAGGAAACTAGCTCAAAATGGCTCTGAGCACTATGGGACTTAACAGCTGTGGTCATCAGTCAAGGAAACTAGACTATTTAAATAAACAAACAATACTCCATAATTAACTTAATGACTGCAATGAACGTAACAGTGGCCTATAAGCTCCGACTTAAGAAACATGAGCAACTGATTTGCTCAGAAACTGATAAAACATGAGCCATTGATACTTTCAACAACTTAAGATGCAAGAGAGACAGCAGCAAGCTAAGTGACGACTGTGTGGTTAGCAAGTTGCTAGGGAAACACTTAAAAAAGAAGCTAATTTTTATACAGCTGTAAGTCACGTACATGACCATACACGCTGGCACACAGTACGCCCATTATATTCTTACAGATCAACAGGAATTCTACTTCCTACTTCCTAAAGACCAAAACAGTCACCTACGTTATACCCACATTCTCAATGAAATCACAATGTTCTAAGCATCGTGAATGATTACTTGAAATTTACAATTGCTGAATTTTTCGAGCATGTATATTATCCCAGAAGAACAATAACATAATAAAGTTTAAATGTTTATGAAACACACCATTAACAAACCTAGCTAAAGCACTTGGTCTAATGGAAAATAAGTGTGACTGATTGAACTAAGAAATTAAGACTTTAAAACTACGTATATGAAAGCAATATACTCACAAGAAGTACATGGTCAGCGTCTGATAATGAACACCTTGAACATTTTAGGTAGGCCTCGTAGTGAGACCACCAATGAAGCACTAAATAAGGCGTTCCAACAAGTAAAATCGATGAAATATAAAACAAGAATGTTTTGGCACAGTTACATTTATACCCCCAACATTTTACGAGGACTTCGTCTTCAATAATTTGTACTGTTTCATCTTGCAAACTTTCGTACTCGACATGACTATTTGGTAAGACGCCACACATTCTATACTGGAGAACAAACACACGCACATACACAGTAGTCTGATTCAGGAAGGCAAACTGAAATACAATCTAAATACTGATAAGGAATGACTAAAATCCAGACGAAGCAACTCTTTCATCATGTGACCATTACACAGAACAGGGAAAACAAAGGACACCAAGACATGCACTCTCCAAGGAAAATCCGTCTGCTGTCACTTGACGTAAGTTTAAAAAACAGAGATGTTATTTGTCAAACAGGCGCGGCGTTAGCAAAGAACTTCCTTGCACAACACTTACGGACAAAGAAAACTCTGTGGGTATCGCCTAGTCAGCAGAAGCGTTTCGGCATAGTCTCGCTGTGCTTTGGTGATTCAGTGATTGGCTAATGTTCGTGACGTCACTTGCGGCCAATCCACACAATGGGTTGTATAAATAAAACGGAGAATATACTAACACGACCAATAACTCGCAGGCCGACATGACCAACATTACGACAACATTCCAGAGAATAATGGAAACATTATTCCCCGGACGCACGACCACCGAAATAGTCACGAAGATTATGGGGTGTGTCTCACAACTCTTCATGCAGTTTATGTCGGGTACGCTCAACTGGACTAGCTTCCAAACCACTATCACACCGCTTTTTACACTGCTACATGGATAATACACCGCACCAGCCCCGAAACGCAGACTTAAACACAATCTCACAGATCCTGTTTTGGAATGCCAACGGGATCGCAAGCAAAAAAAGCCGAGATGGCCGCGTTCATGGAGCGAAAGGATATCCGAATCGCTCTTGTGAACGAAACACTGCTTACGCCTCGCAAACAACTAAACTTCCCAGGGTATTGCGTCTATCGTACCGACCGAGCGGATGGCAGGAGGGGGGGCGGCACGGCAATCATCATACACAGAGACATAGAACACACAAACATCGAGCTCCCAGCACTTGAAAGACTAGAGGCTACGGCCGTCAGGGTCAAGTACAACGGGGCCAACACCACACTGGTATCACTATACAACCCTCCTAAAAACATAGTAACAGCACAGTACTCAACATAGCACCGCGGGTAATAGCCGCTGGAGACCTCAACGCAAAACACCCTGATTGGAACTCACGAATACGAACCTCCAACGGCAAGAAACTGTACGAACACGCACTAGGCCGAAACTACATTATACTTGGGCCGGACGTTCCAACGTTCGTGCCTACACAGGCTCGACATAGGCCAGACGTGTTAGACACAGCCCTCATAAAGGGCATCACATGCACACTCAACCTAACGGTTGAAAACGATCTGGACTCGGACCACATGCCTGTAATACTGCACATGGAAGAGGCACTGCAGGACATCGAACCACGCAGGTTGCTTAACTACAAGCGTGCGAATTGGACAGTGTTCAAGGAAACGCTTGATAGTCGCATTCCTGACACTCACGAAATTAACAACACACAGCAAATCGATGAGGCTATGGAGGCTCTCACAACTGCCGTCCAAGACGCAATGACTGACGCCATTCCATTTACAACACCAAGACAACACTCGACGGCCCTGCCCCAGGAAATCCTGGGCCTTATCTCATTGAGGAACCGCCTCAGGAGATACTGGCAGCGTACCAGGCGCCCGTTCTATAAACTGCACGTCAACAGACTCCAGGGCCTAATACGGAATAAAATACAAACATTCAGAAACGAGCAATGGGGACAGAAACTCGCTGGGCTGGATACCACACGTCCTGGCGTGTGGCAGCTGGCCAGACACTTCACCAGGGAGAAACATTACATTCCCACGTTACAAGGACCAGACGGCCCGGCCTACTCCGCGACGGAAAAGGCAGAGCTTATGGCCACAACACTTGCAGCGTCCTTCATGCCGAATCTGGTTCCTTCAGACCCAGCATTCACACTTGAAACGGACCAGGAGGTTACACGACTTGTAGCCTAGCCCTCGCGCAACGAAATAAGACGTACTAGCACAAATGAAATCACATGGGCTATCAAGCACAGCAACGCTAGAAAAGCCCCTGGGCCTGATGGCATTCAAAACCATGTCCTCCAGGAGTTCACGAATAAAGCCGTAGAATACCTCACACACTTAACGAATGCCATCCTGACACACCAACACTTCCCTGACTTTTGGAAGGCGGCCAAGGTCCTGATGTTCAGGAAGCCAGGGAAAGACCACTCCCTCCCACAAAATTACCGACCCATCAGTCTGCTGTGTTCGCTCAGCAAGATTGTTGAGAAGGTAATACTGAAACGTATCACTAGGCATTGCATCGCCAACGACACCCTAAGACCGGAGCAATTCGGCTTTAGGAATCACCACTCGACAACACAACAACTCCTCCGCGTAGTCGAACATATAACACACGGCTACAACATGAACAAAGCCACAGGGGCCGTGTTCCTAGACATCGAAAAGGCTTTCGATCGTCTCTGGCACAACGGACTCATACGCAAACTAAGCGAAGTTGGTTTCCCAGACGGACTCGTACGTCTCATACACTCATATCTCACGAACAGATGTTTCAACACTAACGTGCAGGATAAACAATCAACACAACACGGTATCCAAGCTGGAGTACCCCAAGGGAGCATCCTAGGGCCCATCTTGTTTAACCTGTACATTAATGACTTCCCAGCGACACAAAACACGACGTTAGCCGTCTACGCGGATGACACAGCCATCCTCGCGCAAGACTGGAAACCGTCGAACATCAATTCACGAATACAGACAGCACTCAGAACAGCTGAGCCTTGGTTGAAGCGATGGCGTATTAAAGTAAACGTCGACAAGTGCGAAGCAGTTCTGTTCACACGCAGACCGAAACTACTGCGCAAACACCAACACTGTAGACCAATAACACTACATACACGCCCAATACGTTTCCGAGAGAAAGTCAGGTACCTTGGTGTTTGGCTGGACCGGAAACTTACATGGGGGGACCACATCGAATACGTTGCCAACCGAGCGCACGCGAGGCTCAAACAGCTCTACCCAATGCTCAACAGGGAAAGCACACTGAATAGGAGGGTGTCGAGGTCCTTATACATGACACTGATTAGACCTCTGATGACGTACGCAGCTCCCGTCTGGGGATATGCGGCTCCCACACGACTGCGCCGCCTGCAGATTATACAGAACAAGGTGCTACGAATCATTAGCAATGCTCCACGCTACACACGCACCGTGGATCTTCACCATGAATACCGCCTTGATACCCTCAAGGAAGTATTCAAAAAACACGCCACACGACTATACAGGAACTCGAGACACTCGAACAATCCTTTCATCCTCACTCTGGGAAACTACGATCACAACCACAGGTGGAAACACAAGCGGCCAAAGACACTGCTAGCTAGGGCATAGCCACCTATGGTTAACTAACATACGCAAACAGCGACAAACGTCGGCAAGCCCCTGCATATCAGCAACACTGACTGGCAACTACCAGCTGCTATTAGTGCCGACCAACAGGCCACAGCAGGGACACCGACGAGCTCGCCCACAGACGCACAATCTGCCAACATTCCCTCACAGTGTGCCTTCGGATATGACCTATCGGACACAAGATCGATAACAAACGTAACTGTTGCAGGTTGCTGACGCTGAACGAGGACCCTGTACCAGCACCCAGCGCCAGCCGCCGAGCAGCACAAACGCACAACGTCAAGGTATCGACATGCATGATACCCACTACTAACAAAGCCTATCCTTACACAACCTATCGCAGGCAGCAAGACAACCGCTATTGCTCTTGCCGCCCGACCTAACTTTCGCAGAGGTTTTTTTCCCTTGGCCCTTGCCTTGGCACTTTTTTTCCTCTGCCCTTCAAACCGCTACCCTTCGTCAGATTTCGACCAATCTATCTCCAGATGAGCGCGTATTAATGGTTAATCCTAACCAGACGTACGCAAACATCGCAGTACCCACATCCTGCGACACCTCACTTTAGTGAATACTAACCCTTATGAAGAGATGGCAGCAGACCTTTTGTGTTGGCCACTCTGCTGCTGACAGCCCGCCTTGTGTAAGGTGATCAAAATCACAATAAAGAAAAAAAGAAAAAAACTTTATACTCAGATGTTCGGAGAAAGTTCTCTGACTGGCATGAATAAAACAAGTCTGAGAATATACTTACTCGAGTATGTTCTCAGCGTGAGTTGAAGGGTGGGGAAGTTGCCCAAAACAAAGAATATTCTCCGATTTCGTATGAATAAAACCAGAGAACTTTCTCACAAGTGGAGAACATTCTCTCACTCTGTTTTTGTAAGTGAGCTCCGTAGCATACTTCAAGCTGAGATAGTACTGCTGTGGTTAAGTGTTACCGAGTGTTTTTAGTGAAAATGGCGGTATTTATGGTTCTCGAAAGGCAGAAAAAGATATACATACTACGAAGGAACACAGAAGGAAGAAACTGTAGAAGTTTATATAGATTTATCAGTGAAAACATTATTTGGCCGGCGAATCACTTTCTTCCCGAAAACCACGAAAGAAGAGGAAGTGCCCTTTGCAACGAATGCAAAATGAAAACATTTTTGCGCTATTTAGAGGATCCAGGCTTTCAGACTGGTGTAGGAGAAGATTTAGGAATACACCAGACAACAGTATCACTAACATTTTCATATGTATGCAGCAGGTTAACAGAAAAACACCGTTGTGGATCCGATTTTCGAGAAACATTAACGAACTATAAACAGCTAAAGTTAAGTGGCAGTCTAGATACAGATTTCCATGTGCAGTGGGGGCGCTAGACTTAACGCATATACCTATAATGAAACCTTCTACACATGGAGACCAATATGTTAATCGAAAGGGCCTTCCATCTATAAATGTGTAGGCGACATTTAATTACAGTGAAATGTTTACGAATGTCGATGCTTCATGGCCTGGGTCTGTACATGACGCTAGGATATGGAGAAACTCAGACGTGTACCGAATATTTCGAGAGAACCAGTACAATACCTTAATTTTAGGAGTCAAAGGACATGGCATTGTATCGTGGTTAATGACAACGTTTCAAAACCGCGAAACATCTGATGAGAGGGCGTACAACAGACTTCACTCTAAGGAAAGGGTGATTATTAAACGGTGCATTGGTCAGGTAAAATGGTGTTTCCCAATTCTGCAAAATAAAATAAGGCCTGCTCAAACAAAAATCCTCTGTGTAATAGTATCCTGTTTCGTTTTGTACAACGTAGCAAAACATAGAGGGGATGAGGATTTTGAGCCACCTAGTGACAACAATCTTCCTATATTGGCAAAAGAGGAAGAGGAACAAATAGAGGGCGAGAAATTGTTAATGTAATACGTCAAAACATTGTATAATTAAACCTAACTCATGTATTTTTTGTAATTAAAATATTTTCTTCTTCTTCAGATACAATAATATTTTGATGAAAATAAAAAAAACAGTGTTCTGATGTCACATAGTAAAATGCTGTTTAGTGTTTTTCTTCCTCCTCTCTCATCGATTTTACTTTCATCAAAAATTGTTTAACCTGTAACTATTCAAACTGGAACAGAATTTTCAGATACTACAGTAAATAAGTGCACAAACTGTTTGCCCTGTAACATTTAAAACAGGAATAAGTTATTCTTCTTGTTCCACATTACCAAAAACTGTTTCAAGGGTATGGTGAAGGCATTTGGCAAGTGCTACGGTAAATAAGTGCATGAACTGTTTAACCTGTAGCATTTAAAATAGGAATAAGTTAATCTCTTTGTTCCACTTTCCCAAAAATTGTTTCAAGTCTGTGGTGAAGGTATTTGCCTGACACAACAGTAAATAAGAGCACACATTTTTTAACATTTCAAATTGGATTACGTTACTGTTATTGTTTCATTAAAAACAAAATTTGTACTGAATTACTTCTTTAAGAGGATATGGAATTCGGTAAATGAAGAGTGTAAACGAACATTCACTTAAAAAGCATATTTTGTTACTAAAAACGGTGTTGTACTGTGACATTACGCAATTGATTCTATTGTTTTTCTCGTTCTTGACGCATCAGTTTCTGCTGCTTCCTCTTCAGGATATCTAATTGGTACAATAACACTAGTCGTTGCAGTTCAGAATTAGACATATTCATCGTCTCATCCGTTTCCATGCTTAGTCTGTATCGTTTCGACACTCTCGCCGGCCCCAAAACAGGTGAGTGCGAAGGTATAACAATTTCTGGACCCATCAGATCTGTAGTGCCTGCTGTGACAATTTGTAGTTGCTGCAAAACTGCTTCTGTTTCGAAGAATGTACAGTTGGTATCAATTACCTCTGGGGAAGAGATGACAGCAGAGGTGGAAGCACCTACTGCACAAGCTCCTAATAAAAAAAAAGTAATAGTATTGTGTGTCATGGCTCAGTTTCTAGTTAGTATATATAGCAAGCAGGTGGGAGGAGTTTGTCGAATTTCATGCATAGTACACTGTGATACTTTTACAGAAAAGTGGTGAAATATCAGACGAATTTCATTTTCACATTAAAAATAAATATTTTGCTAATTCACAATTTCAAAACATTAAGCACATAATGAAAAAACCGGAAAGAATGGGACTTACCAGGAATTCTGCAGGTACTTGACTTGCAATCCTCTCCGTCTAAAAACTTCAAAAACATTTGTTCCCTATTTTTTAGTGAGATCTTAATGTTACACGTCTTATTTACAGTTGTCTTAGACTTGATACACGACTCCATATTGTGCAGTTCTTTCATAATCTAGTTCTCTGAAGTGTCTTTTACAAAACTAACTCTGTAACGATGTTGTATTTCCACTATACCATCTGCCTTGTTGCAGCCAGAGTTTGTGATTTACTGATAACAGCAGGATAATCTTTTATAGTATTCACAAAGGACAATTCAGACTCTTACATTTCGGTACAGAAATAAAGCAAGAAAAACTTTCGGTAACACAAACACACACAAATGAAAACAAAATGAGAACCAAAGATGTCGGATTTTAATCTCTTTGGTGACAACATACTCAATAAGGAGGGGAGGTAGTGAGAAAGAACTCCCAGGGCAGAGTTTATGCTTCGTAGTTTTAATTCATGGAGGTTTTTATCCATACGAAACTGAGAATTTTTTCTGAAAATATTCTTTTGCTCTGAGTATCTACTCTGGAGAATGTTCTCGTTTTTATTCATACGACCCAATGTGATTTGGTTGCATGGACAAAGATTGCAAAAAATTTCGTGCGTCCACACAATTTATGCTATTAACGCCCGTCCGCACTCAACAATCTGTCTACGCACATGATACCTGTGCAGACAGATCGTCCCATGTGAACAGGGAATTTGCGCAGATACTAGAATGTGAACAAACCTGAAAGTTGGGGTTGATACTGTGAGCGAAATTGTTCAAATCTGTGGGTTGAAATAACCTCTGCACAGACAGGATAGAGTGTGTGGACAGGAGATCGCTGAAAATCTGGCTCTAAGACGTGTTTAAGTCAGCTATTTGTTTAGTCATGTGTTTCTTCTCTCTGTGTGCAGACAGAATATATATTGTCATTATCTAACACAGCTGTAGATTCCATGTCATGTCTGCTCTTTTGGACATATCCGAAAGAACAGACATCAAGCACTGACATGGGCAATGAATCTACCGCCTTCGGTGTGGCTGCACAATTTCGTCTGACCTGCTGCAGGAATATCAAAGAAGCGAGGGTGGAGGACATGGACGGGGACTGCAGATAGGTGGCGCTGGGTAGGAATGTGGGTTAGCTGAGAGCTGTTCCGAGATCGTCGGCACCAGTGCTGTAAACACTGTGTCCTGGTGGCACAATGGTTAATGTAACCGCCTTGTAAGTAGGCGATCCTGGGCTCGAATCCCAGTCCAGCACACACATTCACTCATCCCCGCCGATTCTGCATGGAGTCCCGATGCAGCTAACATCAATAGGTCCTTCACTTTCCTTTCCATTCTCCCCCTCCACCTCCATTTACATAGTATTCAAGATTAGGTTTTTGCACATAGAAGATCATACGATTTTGTAAGTTACTTTCTGACTGATATTTTGTCGAAAACTGACAGTTTGAGACAGTGACTGTGTGCAAAATACAGACTGATTCTTGCAAAGAAGAAAATAACAACCAATTTCCTTCGATAATGCTATTTATTTACACAAATAACGCCGTTAGCGGTATCTAACCGACAAGTTCGTCTTCAGACGCCTGCTCATATTTAGATGCACATTTATTGATGTTTACGTTGGTTTTCCGCTCTCTGTCCTCCTTGTGGTGAAAGATCATTGGGAGGGTGGTGCCTTCGAAAATCCCACGTCATTTTGTTGCAATGTTGTGGTCTTGTATTCACGAAATAGTTAAGAAGTGTATATAAAGCACTTATTTGAATAATATAAATCTACATAACGTAAAGCACCACACACACACAAAATAATTTCTTGCAAATGGGAATATACACACACCAAAAAAGTTTTGCATCACCCCGGTTCAGATAGACGTTGACAGTGGATATTGTTCCACAGACACAGCCCCTTTGACTGTTCAGAGATGTCACTAAACTCGCCCAGAGATGTAAACTACCATGCATGAGCAGCGCCTATTAGACAGAGGGGGTCCGACAGCCGATCAGTTCACCAGGAAGGAGGTATACAGCTCGTGTTGTCTGTAGTTCAACCATGCTTAGATGGTGAATACCGCGATTCGATCGCGTCTGCATAGTTACTTTGTACCAGGAAGGGAAGTGTCCAGGCGTCTTGGAGTGAACCAAAGTGATGTTTCCAGAATGAGATTTTCACTCTGCAGCAGAGTGTGCACTGATATGAAACTTCCTGGCAGATTAAAACTGTGTGCCGGACCGAGACTCGAACTCGGGACCTTTGCCTTTCGCGGACAAGTGCTCTACCAACTGAGCTACCCAAGCACGACTCACGCTCCTTCCTCGCAGCTTTACTCCTGCCAGTACCTCGTCTTCTACTTTCCAAACTTAACAGAAGCTCTTCTAACCTTGCAGAACTAGCACTCCTGAAAGAAAGGATATTGCGGAGACATGGCTTAGCCACAGCCTGGGGGATGTTTCCAGAATGAGATTTTCACTCTGCAGCAGAGTGTGTGTTGGAAAGCGCCATAACGGCTGTACAATACGTGATTGTCATCCTCTGACCGATAGTGCAACCATATCGGCAGCACACTGGCGAGGCACTCGTCTTCATGGACGACAATTCGCGCCCCCATCGTGCACATCTTGTAAATGATTTTCTTCATGATAACGACATCGCTCGATTAGAGTTGCTAGCGTGTTCTTCAGACATGAACCCTATCGAATATGCCTGGGATAGATAAAAAAGGGCTGTTTATGGACGACGTGTCCCACCAACCACTCTGAGGGATCGACACCAAATCACCGTTGAGGAGTGGGACAATCTGGGCCAACAGTGCCTCGATGAACTTGTGGATAGTACGCCACGACGAATACAGGCATGCATCAATGCAAGAGGACTTGCTACTGGGTATTAGAGATACCGGTGTTTACAGCAATCTGGAGCACCACCTCTGAAGATATCGCTGTATGGTGGTACAACATGCAATGTGTGGTTTTCATGGGCAATAAGGAGGGCGGAAATGATGTTTATGTTGATCTCTATTCCTATTTTCTGTACAGGTTCCGGAATTCTCGGAACCGAGGTGATGCAAAACTTTTTTGATGTTTGTATATAAACAAAGATGGTGATATGCTATAAATAGTTTTTGCTACATGGGAAAAAATATAAATAAAGGTAACAATATGCTATACATAGCAATCTTTGAATATATTTTCCCATGTGGCAGAATCTTTTTGATATGTGTGTGTCGTGTTTTACGCTAAGTGGATATACATAAACTAAATAAGTGCTTCATATACTCTTAACTATTTCGTGAAGACAAGATGACAGTTTTGCAATAAAATGACGATTTTTCTACGGCACCACCATCCCAAGGATCTTTCACCACAAGGGGGAATAGATAGCAGAAAACCAATGTAAATACTAATGAATGTGCATCTAGAAGTCAGCAGCCATCTGACAATAAACCTGTCGGTGCTAAACCGGTAACGTCGCTATCTATCTACATCTATCTACATTCATACTCCGCAAGCCACCCAACGGTGTGTGGCGGAGGGCACTTTACGTGCCACTGTCATTACCTCCCTTTCCTGTTCCAGTCGCGTATGGTTTGCGGGAAGAACGACTGTCTGAAAGCCTCCGTGCGCGCTCTAATCTCTCTAATTTTACATTCGTGATCTCCTCGGGAGGTATAAGTAGGGGGAAGCAATATATTCGATACCTCATCCAGAAACGCACCCTCTCGAAACCTGGCGAGCAAGCTACACCGCGATGCAGAGCGCCTCTCTTGCAGAGTCTGCCACTTGAGCTTATTAAACATCTCCGTAACGCTATCACGGTTACCAAATAACCCTGTGACGAAACGCGCCGCTCTTCTTTGGATCTTCTCTATCTCCTCCGTCAGACCGATTTGGTACGGATCCCACACTGATGAGCAATACTCAAGTATAGGTCGAACGAGTGTTTTGTAAGCCACCTCCTTTGTTGATGGACTACATTTTCTAAGCACTCTCCCAATGAATCTCAACCTGGTACCCGCCTTACCAACAATTAATTTTATATGATCATTCCACTTCAAATCGTTCCGCACGCATACTCCCAGATATTTTACAGAAGTAACTGCTGCCAGTGTTTGTTCCGCTATCATATAATCATACAATAAAGGATCCTTCTTTCTATGTATTCGCAATACATTACATTTGTCTATGTTAAGGGTCAGTTGCCACTCCCTGCACCAAGTGCCTATCCGCTGCAGATCTTCCTGCATTTCGCTACAGTTTTCTAATGCTGCAACTTCTCTGTATACTACAGCATCATCCGCGAAAAGCCGTATGGAACTTCCGACACTATCTACTAGGTCCTTTATATATATTGTGAAAAGCAATGGTCCCATAACACTCCCCTATGGCACGCCAGAGGTTACTTTAACGTCTGTAGACGTCTCTCCATTGATAACAACATGCTGTGTTCTGTTTGCTAAAAACTCTTCAATCCAGCCACACAGCTGGTCTGATATTCCGTAGGCTCTTACTTTGTTTATCAGGCGACAGTGCGGAACTGTATCGAACGCCTTCCGGAAGTCAAGGAAAATAGCATCTACCTGGGAGCCTGTATCTAATATTTTCTGGGTCTCATGAACAAATAAAGCGAGTTGGGTCTCACAGAACCGCTTTTTCCGGAATCCATGTTGATTCCTACATAGTAGATTCTGGGTTTCCAAAAACGACATGATACTCGAGCAAAAGACATGTTCTAAAATTCTACAACAGATCGACGTCAGAGATATAGGTCTATAGTTTTGCGCATCTGCTCGACGACCCATCTTGAAGACTGGGACTATCTGTGCTCTTTTCCAATCATTTGGAACCCTCCGTTCCTCTAGAGACTTGCGGTACACGGCTGTTAGAAGGGGGACAAGATCTTTCGCGTACTCTGTGTAGAATCGAATTGGTATCCCATCAGGTCCAGTGGACTTTCCTCTATTGAGTGATTCCAGTTGCTTTTCTATTCCTTGGACACTTATTTCGATGTCAGCCATTTTTTCGTTTGTGCGAGGATTTAGAGAAGGAACTGCAGTGCGGTCTTCCTCTGTGAAACAGCTTTGGAAAAAGGTGTTTAGTATTTCAGCTTTACGCTTGTCATCCTCTGTTTCAATGCCATCATCATCCCGTAGTGTCTGGATATGCTGTTTCGATCCACTTACTGATTTAACGCAAGACCAGAACTTCCTAGGATTTTCTGTCAAGTTGGTACATAGAATTTTACTTTCGAATTCACTGAACGCTTCACGCATAGCCCTCCTTACGCTAACTTTGACATCGTTTAGATTCTGTTTGTCTGAGAGGTTTTGGCTGCGTTTAAACTTGGAGTGGAGCTCTCTTTGCTTTCGCAGTAGTTTCCTAACTTTGTTGTTGTACCACGGTGGGTTTTTCCCGTCCCTCACAGTTTTACTCGGCACGTACCTGTCTAAAACGCATTTTACGATTGCCTTGAACTTTTTCCATAAACACTCAACATTGTCAGTGTCGGAACAGAAATTTTCGTTTTGATCTGTTAGGTAGTCTGAAATCTGCCTTCTATTATTCTTGCTAAACAGATAAACCTTCCTCCCTTTTTTTATATTCCTATTAACTTCCATATTCAGGGATGCTGCAACGGCCTTATGATCACTGATTCCCTGTTCTGTACATACAGAGTCGAAAAGTTCGGGTCTGTTTGTTATCAGTAGGTCCAAAATGTTATCTCCACGAGTCGGTTCTCTGTTTAATTGCTCGAGGTAATTTTCGGATAGTGCACTCAGTATAATGTCACTCGATGCTCTGTCCCTACCACCCGTCCTAAACATCTGAGTGTCCCAGTCTATATCTGGTAAATTGAAATCTCCACCTAAGACTATAACATGCTGAGAAAATTTATGTGAAATGTATTCCAAATTTTCTCTCAGTTGTTCTGCCACTAATGCTGCTGAGTCGGGAGGTCGGTAAAAGGAGCCAATTATTAACCTAGTTCGGTTGCTGAGTGTAACCTCCACCCATAATAATTCACAGGAACTATCCACTTCTACTTCACTACAGGATAAACTACTACTAACAGGGACGAACACTCCACCACCGGTTGCATGCAATCTATCCTTTCTAAACACCGTCTGTACCTTTGTAAAAATTTCGGCAGAATTAATCTCTGGCTTAAGCCAGCTTTCTGTACCTATAACGATTTCAGCTTCGGTGCTTTCTATCAGCGCTTGAAGTTCTGGTACTTTACCAACGAAGCTTCGACAGTTGACAATTACAATACCGATTGCTGCTTGGTCCCCACATGTCCTGACTTTGCCCCGCACCCGTTGAGGCTGTTGCCCTTTCTGTACTTGCCCAAGGCCATCTAACCTAAAAAACCGCCCAGCCCACGCCACACAACCCCTGCTACCCGTGTAGCCGCTTGTTGCGTGTAGTGGACTCCTGACCTATCCAGCGGAACCCGAAACCCCACCACCCTATGGCGCAAGTCGAGGAATCTGCAGCCTACACGGTCGCAGAATCGTCTCAGCCTCTGATTCAGACCCTCCACTCGGCTCTGTACCAAAGGTCCGCAGTCAGTCCTGTCGACGATGCTGCAGATGGTGAGCTCTGCTTTCATCCCGCTAGCGAGACTGGCAGTGTTCACCAAATCAGATAGCCGCCGGAAGCCAGAGAGGATTTCCTCCGATCCATAGCGACACACATCATTGGTGCCGACATGAGCGACCACCTGCAGATGGGTGCACCCTGTACCCTTCATGGCATCCGGAAGGACCCTTTCCACATCTGGAATGACTCCCCCCGGTATGCACACGGAGTGCACATTGGTTTTCTTCCCCTCTCTTGCTGCCATTTCCCTAAGGGGCCCCATTACGCGCCTGACGTTGGAGCTCCCAACTACCAGTAAGCCCACCCTCTGCGACTGCCCGGATCTTGCAGACTGAGGGGCAACCTCTGGAACAGGACAAGCAGCCATGTCAGGCCGAAGATCAGTATCCCCGAGACAGAGCCTGAAACCGGTTCGTCAGACAAACTGGAGAGGCTTTCCGTTCAGCCCTCCGGAATGTCTTTCGCCCCCTGCCACACCCTGAGACGACCTCCCACTCTACCACAGGTGAGGGATCAGCCTCAATGCGGGCAGTATCCCGGGCAACCACAGTCGTAGTCCGATCAGGGGATGCGTGGGACGAGCTGGCCGTCCCCGACAAACCCCCATCCGGACCCCCACAGTGATGCCCATTGGCAACAGCCTCAAGCTGTGTGACCGAAGCCAACACTGCCTGAAGCTGGGAGCGAAGGGATGCCAACTCAGCCTGCATCCGAACACAACAGTTGCAGTCCCTATCCATGCTAAAAACTGTTTTGCAAAGAACGTCTGAACTAATCTACAGAGAGCGCAAACAAATCAACAAAATTTAAACGGTTATTAAATTACAAGATTGCCTAGTAAATCCAGTAATGCTGCTACTTGCGCACTGCTGACACTGCTCGGCGGCGGAAGGAGACTACGCGAATTTACACTATTCAGGTACTAAAACGCGATGCTACAACTCTCAAATACTATAATACGCCCGAAATTTATGAATTAAACAATGCAAGTACCAAAAACACGCAAAGAAATTAGGAATTAAACTATGTAACAAATGAGTGAGCTAGGAGTATACGACTTGCTGCTCAGCTGCTTATCCAACGGCGGCAGGGAGCACACTGACTGTGACCAACCGACACTGGCCGTTCAAAACAAAAACAGAAGACAAACGACTATGCGAATTTACACTATTCAGGTACTAAAACGCGATGCTACAACTCTCAAATACTATAATACGCCCGAAATTTATGAATTAAACAATGCAAGTACCAAAAACACGCAAAGAAATTAGGAATTAAACTATGTAACAAATGAGTGAGCTAGGAGTATACGACTTGCTGCTCAGCTGCTTATCCAACGGCGGGAGGGAGCTATATGTGTATGTAAATAATGTGGTCAGTGGTGGCTGGTTGCCGTTTCCTTCATTGTAAGAATCAACCTGTAAATAGTTTCTGTCTGTTTTTTATACCCTATTTTTCTTATTTTTAAACGGATCATCACATGACAACTTGTTTTGAAATCATTCATGTTACCAGATGCTGAAAAAGTACTATAAAATAATTTCGTCTAGCTTCTTGGCAGATATCCTAGACTTAAAGTAACGTAAAATAATTACTGCTCTGGTGTACTTATTATTTTAGAATACAGGTAGTACTACAACAGCGCTATTTGCTATCAGTCTTACGAAAAATATATACAAACCATTTATATAAGACACAAGAAACTTTCCAGATTGTGATTATTATTTAATCTCCTGATGTCAACGTAATTGATTTACTTCAGACAATTCATTGCATCGTACAATCCTCAATTTATTTTCTATATCTTTTCCCTTTGTTGCCACAAGATAAATAACTTTCATTTCCTTGATGGTTTTTTTCTCGTTTATTCATTCACACACTACATTCTGTTAGTCCCATCATGAAGGAGAACTTTCACAGGTTTGGAACAAGTCAAATCAGATGCAAACAGACAGAAGCAGCCATTCCTAGCTATCTCTGTAAGGTTATTAATAACAATTTATGAGTATTGCTAATCTACTCATTCAGATATTTATGACAATTACTGCTAGATTACCTATGCTTTGAAAAAGAATCGTTTCTTTTTCTCTTACACTGTATCAAATGCACATTCCTATGAAAGGAGGGGCCAGTTTCCTTTCTCATCCCTGCTTTTGCTCCATATTTGATTACTGCACCATCAATGAAATTTTTAACTGTAATTTTTCTTTTTAACAAATATTCCAGTCAGCTGTAGGAGTGGAACAACAATTACACTTTTACTTTACTTTTTAATATTGAAGTACGTCTGATTTCCTGATTTTTTTTTTTTTTTTTACAACCTGTTGAATATTATACTGCAGCCTTTTCTCTCAATCGCAATGTTCTTTAGTTTCCACCTGCAATAAATGTGTTTGGTCCCTAAAAAGAGAAAAACTACAATGAGTAGGATACATTTAGAGCTCGCTTAGTGGCGCCACATTCCTACTTCGAGTAAATTTTATATCTGTGCCGATTCCTGGTCCACACACATCGATTTGTCTGTGTAGATATGAAGTGTGCAGAGAAATCGTAACGTTTGACGCAGTTTTAATCAATTATCAATGCACAGCCAGTCTGCTGTGAGACACGTGACTGGTAGCACTACACTGACGTGATTCTTAGTGATACAGACGACATGTACGAGCGATGAAGTCAACTCAGTTTTAAATTATTACACGCATTAGTATGTGGTGTAGCCTCCTACAGGTGGCAATGCCGGCGCTGACTCTGGCATCCAGTCGATCATACAGATGTCGAATACTGTCCTGGGGTACGTTATTCCATGCCTGCTCGACCTGTTCACCCACTTCTCGTCTCATCATATCCCACACTTGCTAGAGTGGAGAAAGTCAGATTATGATGGCCAGGGAAGTTGCTGTACTTCTTGCAGAACACATTCAGTTTCACAGGCAGTGTGTGGGAGAGCATTATCCTGTTGGAACAACACATCACTTTCATGTTGCAAGAACGGTAAATGAATGGGTCTAAAAACATTCTGCAGGCACTGAGCGCTGGTTAACGTCCCCACCAGGAACACCAAAAGTCAATAAGAGTTGTAGCTTATCGCATCCCATACTATAAGGCCTGTAGTGGAGCCAGCGTGTCTTGCACGAATGCGCCATACGGAAAAGCACTCACCAGGTCATCATACATGCAAACATTCACCACTTGCGTATAGGCAGCATCTGCTTTCATAGGTGATGACCACGGCGCGGCTTTCCATCTTTCAAGTGATCCTCTGATGGCACCAGTTGAGCCAAGCATGTCGATACTTTGGCGTCAGTGGAAGATGGGCTAGAGGTGTACGTATCCATAGTCCGCTGCTAATAATCGGTTCACAGCAGTTTGTGTTGACACGTCTGGACACACAAGCCCTCTTATCTTTGGTGTGGTGGCCATACAATCTATCACTGCTGCCCTTACAATAAGACGATCGGCGGGCGTCTGTGCTGTGTGGACGTCCAGAACCTTCTCTGTGGGTATGAGAATGTTCATGGGACCACTGATACCAGCACCGTTGCACAGATGATGTAGCTCGTCCAGCTTGTGTGGCAATTCTCTGAAAGGACCATCCTGCCACTCCGAAGGCCACAATTTGACCCCTTTGAAACTCACTCAGTGGGCTGTAGGAAGTATGAGTGCATCTCCATGGTATGGTTGGCCACTTTCTTCTCAACGTTTGCACCACACACAGCCTTCTGGTTTTTGTATGTATCTCTCTCTCTCTCTCTCCATCCCTCTCTCTCTCTCTGTGTGTGTGTGTGTGTGTGTGTGCGTGTGTGTGCGTGCGTGTGTGTGTGTGTGTGTGTGTGTGTGTGTGTGCGCGTGTGTGTGTGTGTGTGTGTGTGTGTGTGTGTGTGTGTGTGTGTGTGTGTGTGTGTGAGAGAGAGAGAGAGAGAGGGAGGGAGAGAGATAGAGAGAGAGCGACAGTGAACCAAAGCACTGTCTTGCATTAAAGCTTAGCAGGAGGAAGGGCTCGTAGCCTATGACGTTGGATCGAATTATTGAGGGCCTCAACGATCGCTCAAGGGATCCGCACTTGGAAGCGCCATTGTGGAACGATAGAGCCAGTATATTCCAGGTGTCAGGTAGTGGGCCTGAAGTCCTACAGAGGAGCTTCTATGTTGCAGATGTATCTGATTAGAGATGTGTGGGACGTTCAGTTCGGCGTGAAGATTGTCAATCCTCGACCATCTTGGAGTTCCTAAGATCAGGTGGAGGCATCTGTCTTGAATGACTTCTGGTGGCCAAGGGTTGGATGAGCTGGTAGTTCCCCATGTAGAATAGCTGCAAAGAAGTGCAGGTAAAATTGTTGCTTGATACAGCCAAAGCTCCGTTTGGAAGCTCACCTGAACATTACTCAGCAGGGGATACCATTGGTGTAGGGGGTACAGTTGAATCCTCTTGTTGTTGACGTGATGAATGAAAAGGAGTTTGCTATCCAGGATCACCGCCAAGTATTTTACTTGGTCCATAAACATAAGTTCTTCATGGGGAAGAGCAAGCCTGTACCAGAATTCAGGGCGTTTGTGGGCGAAGAGGGTAACCTTAGTTTTGTCGGCGTTGAGACGAATATGATTATCTGACGTGCACGGTTCCACCGAGGTGAACTGTCGTTGCAGTTTCCCTGCTGCAGCAGTAATCCGCCGGTTACCAGTGAGTAAGGCCTTATCATCTGTGAACTGAGATAGGACGACCTGTGGTAGGATGACTAAGTTGCTAACATAAACGATGAAAAGAGTTGGGGAAAGGACTGAGCCCTACAGCAGTTTCCACTGATGTGCACGACCATCTGTTGGTGTTGGAGAAAATGCCAATTATATGAAGACAATAGTTGGGCATGGTTTGCAGCTCAAGCAGTTTGATCAAGAGCTTATCAGTTAAAAATCACAAGCGTTTTCTGTATCTAAAAAGGTGACCACTGTGTAATTGGAGACATTAATACTATAGGCTACATGCTCTGTGACTCACAGTAGTTGAAGTTAAACTGAAAGTGAAGACTGGAATGCAAACTGATATGGCCTATGATGTCCTGATTGTGGATAAATGCTCTCATGTGGCACAATATGACACGTTCCAGAAACTTTGATAAGGTGGAAAGTAGGCTGATAGGACAACAGTTAGTTGGTAGACTAAGGACCAGTGACACGAGTGACCTTCGATAAGTCAGGAAAACAACCCAGCGTTATGCAACTCTTATAAATCCTTGCGAGCAGCACTAAGGGCTTTCATGGAAGATGTTTTAGATGTTCATTCGTAACGCTGTCTGGTCCATGGGTGGAGTGAGTTCCCAGGTGGTGTATTAAAGTCTTCACCTCAGCTACTAGTGTGGTCAGTGGTGGTTCAAGATGTCAAGGAGCCTCTCTCATATTCTGAGTTCTGTGACGTATCCCCACCGTGTTGTCATCGTGAACCAAGTCGTCAGTGGTGTTTTAGGCCTTGTATGCTCCTATGAAAATTTCAGCCTTGCCCAGAGGGTCGTCTATAAGTGTTTGCAGGCCCTGGAGCGGCCGTATCGGCGTCTGTAGTTGGCGAAGGTGTCTGACCAGGCTCCAGTGGCAGAGCGTCTGGAGGGAAAAGGAGGCCATTTTGTCTTTTCACATTTCCTCCAAGGTTGAGTTTCTTGGAGAGTCTTTTCATTTCCCTGTGGTCACTGGATTCCTATGTCGTTGCCAGCATGATCGTGCTCTGTGCTTGAGGTATTTCAATTCTTGCAATAACGAAGAGAACGTGTTTCGATGGGAGACATGGTGCATCATGGTGATAGAAGTCCAGTGGAAGGAACACTGGATCTTCTTTGACGAATTGGAGATGGCTTTATCAGTGTGATCAGTAAGTGACACATTATCGTGGGGCAGACATTATTATTGAGCCACCTCGCAAAATGTTCCCAATTTGCAATGGTAGACAGTGGAATTGGCAAGCAGTTCAGGGCATCAGACGATACACCAGGCACCGGGAGGTGATCAGATGTAAGGTTGTCGATGTATGTAAATGAAGATCTAGCTGCAGGTTCTTGGGCATTATGATATCCATCACATCTGTTCTATGGGTTGGATTTGGTGGAACATTCATCAGGTCTTCTGGTCGGAAGGTTGTAGCCTCCAGGCGCTCCTCCATATAGTAAAGATGTATCCTACATGGATTAGTATGTAGAGAATGCCAGGCAAAGTGTTTGGCATTCATGTTGCCACATAACAGTACCTCAGGGATTCGGTCGAAAATGAGCTGTAAGTCACCTGTTTCTGGTTTCTCCATCACAAGCTTATTGCAGTTTAATTAAATTTTACAGGAGAAACGTTTTGCTTTTATTTATAAAGCATTTTCTGTGGGTATTGGTGTTCCTGCCTCATATTTACATGTTCTTCAAACTTCTGCTTATTACATCTTTGTTAGCAGAGGTTGATGTCGAAAGACTTTGATTCACATGTGTACTGGGCAGTTTTTCCTTTCTACATTTTTTCTGACACTGCACTTGCATTATTTACACAATACCTCACATTTGAAATTCGAACTGAAGTTTTGTGTATTCTCATTCAGCACATAAAAGCGAAACATGTATGGTGTAAAATTCTTTTTTATTAAACTGCAGTAAGCTTAAGACAGAGAAACCAATAGTAAATGATTTTAACAGTTTCTGCGAAAGATGGCCTTGCAAGAATATATATATTAGAGCCGTAAGTCGTTTTTTTAGAAGGGTCTCTCAGGATTGAGATAAGCAGCAAGGAAGGTAATAATCCCATAGGACATGGAAACCATAATTGCAGTGACCTCAAGAGTTATCATTGGGAAGAGAGCAGAGTGCACATGGGTGGGTGAGTTTTTGATAAAATGTGGCCCATCCACCCCCAATGACCATTTGCTCAGTCCATCCTGTAGATAATATAATTAAACAATTTGATAAAGAATTATTTAGTGTTTTTAAATTAACTGAAGGTTACACTGATTTTAGTAATAAACGTTAGTAGGTGTAAATGATTCAATTCATAAGAGAGATGTAGTGAACAAAAGATATTTAGAAAAAGAAGTAAATACTCTTGTTACCAAAGCTGAATACTGAAATGTATTTTAACAAAAATTGTTATAAAATCAGAGTATACAAGTATTCTAGCAGAAGTCAACAAAAGAAATAGAAATTGGAAATAAAAAATTGAATAATTTTGAATATATATTTATCCTTAAAAAAGTTATTGTGATAGTAAAAATATAGGTTTAATAATTTTGATATTTCATTAAATGTGTTTCATAATCTTTATGAAATAACTACTGTTAACAAATTAATAAAAATATTGCATAAATGAAATTTTCTAACTGTAAAATTAAAAGATAGAGTTAAAACTGTTCCATTAGAGGTAAAGTAATTTTATTTAGTAAAATTTAATCTTATTGTAAATGGATAACCTTACTGATGTGACAATCATATCTCGTTTCGAAATGTATTAAATTTAGTGACACACATCATCCACATTGAAGACAAAGAATTGAAGGTATCTGTACAGTTTGTAAAATTAAATTTATAAAAAATGTAGGTTTTGGGACATAACCTAACAGTATTTGTGAATAAATAATTAATGAATTCTATAAATAATGAGAAAAAATTTTAAAAGAATAAATATTATTTCTTTTGGAATAGATGATTTATGGCAATCAGATGTAGCAGAAATGGATTCTGGAAAAATGAATTAAAGGATGCAAATATTTATTAACTATGAGTCACGTTTTTAAAAATTATCTTGGGGCATCCCAGTTAAAGATAAAAGTAGTAAAGATATTTCAGAAGTTTTTGAAAAAATTTAGAGTTAAGAACTCCAAGAAGTTTACAAACAGACCATGTTAAAGAATTTTATAATAATTATTTTCTAGAAGTTATTAAAAATATGAAATTAATCATTACTCATGTTTGTAAGATTTGAAGTGTTCAGTTGTTGAAAGATTTAATAGAGTATTAAAAGAAAAAATTAGATAAAATTGTTCTTCAAGGTAATTATAAATGGGCTGATTTTATTAAATAACTAGCTGAGGAATATAATCACATAAAAGATTCAACAATAATAATGAAACCAATAGAAGAAGGTGAAAAAAGTATAAAAAAGCATACACTATACATAATAAGAAACCAAAATATAAAATTGGGGATAAAGTTTGAATAAGTAAATTAAATGGAATTTTTGAAAAAGTCTAGACAGCTAATTGGTTAACAGAAATTTTTGAAACAGAAGATATTATATATATTCAAATACAATAACACATAAATTAAAAAAATATAAAAGGAAATTTTTATGAACAAGAATTAAAAAAAAAATTCTTGCAGAAAAAGTCCTAAGAAAGAAAAAAGATAAACATATTGCTAAATGGCCTAGTTTTGGTAGTTATTATAATATTTGGGTATCATAAAATACTGTTATAATATGGAAATAATTAACATTGATTTTTGAAAGTGAATAATACTGAAAATAATTTTTGAACTGAATAATATTTAAAGTGAATATCATAAAAGATTCGATTTATTCTATCGTGAACAAACTGTTTCAGGTGTATCTAATATATTAAAGTAACTGATATAAATTTACTGCATTGTTTAATAATCAAGTTTCCTTATAATTGGGGTTTCTATCTCTTATTTCATTTAATCGTTTTTCTGGTCTTTTCTTTGCATTCTAATAACATATCAATTATGTCTAAAGTTGTCATAATATAATCTTAAAACAAAAATGTTGGCCTTAAATCTCCATTAATTTTGGGGGAGATTGTTTGTGGCAATACTCTATTTATTTCATATTTTTTTGATTATTATCTCTGAAGCAATATTAACTGTTTCTCTTAAATTTTCTATTTGTATCTCTCACAGTTCAATTGTGTGTTTGTTATTTTTTTATTTTGTCGCTTTTTATTTATTTTTTGATGTTTTTCTACACAATAATTTCTATGTTCAAATTGGTTTCTGTATGCATTTATTATTTCTTTTGTAATTTTATATTCACCATGTTTTCTCAAGGATAGTTAAACATCTTTAGTAACCCATTTCTTAAATTTTCAGAGTCTCTTTTCTTAGAAGATAAAATTAAATAATATAAACCAGATTCATTAATGAAAATATTATTTTTCTCATAACCATTTAACCTCATCTGGCAGAGAACATTTAAATGTAAAAAAATAATTTTATCATCTTCATGAATATATTTTATAATAGATTGATTTATATCCTTATATTCCAATATTTCAGCAACATATTTTACTTTAAACCAAGCATTATTGTTTTCATGAATTAAAATAAATATTTCTTTATTGTTAAATACAAGTTTACTGTCTTTAATTTGTTTGTCCATTTATTAGAAAATTTTTATTAGGTATGTTTTCATTTTTAAATTATTGTTTTTAATATTATTAATTTTTAAAGTTTTTATTTCTCTGTTAATTTTTTTAAAATAAATGGATGATGTGAAGGTTTCATGTGATGTCATGATAACTTTTCTGATTTTTACTATGTGAGAGTTACAAGCAAATGTGCAGCACATTCTTTTAGTAGTGCTTTTAAGGATGTAGGGGGCTAAGCTAAGCCAAACGCCAGGGTTGTGGTAAAATGTTAATCAAGCTGCAGCTACAGTGACAACTGGAGAAAATGCATAAATCTCAAAGAATTTCAAGGACTGCTGGGAACTAGCAGAACTGAGGTGTTGGCAGTGGTTCCTCTTTGCAGGTAGAAGAGCTGTCCTATGGAGACCAGAGGGACATGGGACATAGTGATTAATTTCTGTACTACATCATTTTCTCAAAACAGACATTTGAGATTCTTAAGGACTTGCTGAGATAAATTCGAATGAAGAAAGTCTACAAGAAGCCTAAGTTATGTTTCTGTGTGCGAGGATTGAATTGCATCACCAGTTACCAACTCCTGAAGCCGAGTATTACTATTTAGCATAGAAGAAGTGATTTTATGGTGACAGACTCTGGTACTGATAGATGACCGGCACTTTTGGTCTTAAAAGTAGAGTGTATGGAGAGTTTGAAGAGACTGGTGTTAGTAATCGAAGACCATAACATTCCCTCCTGTTGCAGGATGTTTGCGTTTAGATGTTTCACGCTGTACACGCCAACTGTCATCTGATGATGGATCATAAAACGTGAATCAACTGAAAAGGTCACTTGTTCCACTTAGTGGATGCCCAATTGCGGTATTGGCGTGCAAATTCCAGTCCTCTCCGCCGATGAAAAGCAGTCAGCATGTGTCCATGAACAAGGTGCGTGCTGCAGAGGCTCATACACAACAATGTTCGCTGAATGGTCGTCGAGAAGACGCTGTTGGTAGCCCCTGGGTTCACCTGCGCGGTCCGTTTCTCGACAGTTGCACGTGTATTCGCCAGCACACATCTCTGTAGCTGTCAGTCACCCTCATCTATGGCCTATTGTGCGGCACAGATGACTCGGAACCGGTTTTTGATAGTGAATTTTTGTGATACGCGGTATGCTTTAAGCACGGCGGCACACGAACAGTTTACAAACGTTTCCGTTTCGGAAATGCCTCCACTCTTGGCTCGGAAGCCAATGAAAACGCCCATTTGGACGTCAGATAAATCATTCCGTTTCCTCATTACTACAAAGACAGCACTGATTTCCGCGTCCCCCGACAGGTTTTATATACCCGCCACTGCTAGTGCCACCAACTACCGTCCGTGAGTGGTTATTGGACGTTTACGTCAAAACTAACCAGTGATCACATTAATGTGACTGGACTGTGTATTTGTGTAAGCTGAGTAAATATTTTTACTCTAATGTCGAAGCTTTCAGTGGGCATACCTTTAAGAATTAAGAACAGACAAATATATGTTCATTGTATGAAATTATTCTACTTTACAAGGTACATTGTATGATTTGAGAGCAAGAAAGTTACTACCGTTTGCATCCTATTTTGCATTGCCAATCTGATACTCCGGTCAAGGAAACTTTAAGACAACAGCAGTTTGAAAAACAATCTGAAAAGAACGAAGGCATAGAAGAATAAAGGGTAGAAATTGCTAAAAATGCCATTTGAAACTAATGAATTTGAAGCAGAAGGAATTAATTCTACGATGGTATGGCCTACTAAGGGCAAGGAATTGCTAAAAACAAGAACGAAGAAAAATGTGGGTAGGCCTACTTCTGATGTCATCAGTAACGATCTGTCCAAAGACAGGTTTTCACATGGTAACAATTCATGCCCTTATGTCTCCTGGCATCCTCTTGTTCACATGATTTCAGCTTCTCTTTACGTCACTTATCATTTTTATTTACTCCTTCCTCTCAATCTCCTATCACAAACTAATCCTTCAAATGCGTCTGTTAGCTAACCTGCTGTCTCAACGAAAGTTCCATGCAGTTCTTCTTCCTTTCTCTTATAACCTGCAGCAGTGTGATGAAGAGGATGGAAATTACCTTTGTGTTTACTGTTTGAAACGATACAACCAATCAAAAAGAAATCAAGAATGGATCCAGTGTCTCAGATGTTAAGATGGGCTCGCTACGATAGGGCCACAGCAGATACATTATTTTTTGTGTGCATTAATTACAACTTGGCAGTCATGATGTATAGACCTTTAAGCAACATATATACTTCCATGTAGGCCATATTAAACTAAAAGGTGGTAGTCTGTCAAAAACATTGTTTACTGCCAGTAAAACTGTTGTGTTTAACCATGTTAACTGCTTTATGTTGGACTGTAATTATGTTTACTACAACAAAATATATTTAAAAAGTTTTGTAGTGTGGTTTGTTTATTCATTGTTGTGTTGTGTGATATGCATAATCATGAAATTTCGAAAAGAAATTCGTGTAAATGTGCCCCAGTCTTCTGTATGCATCTAGTAACTAACAGCCAAATTCAAAAACGTCAACTAACGTTAAGAACTTCTTAAAAGTGTAATTTTCTTGCTCAATAACCAACAAAAATTCTTACAGAGATAATAATATTTTAAGATATGCTTAGCTTTAATTTTTTTCCTTCTTTCTTGGGACCTTTGTCCCGCATCACACGGGGTTGGCCATGTTACTATTGATTTGGCAGTGTTAGTTGCATTGGGTGGCTGGGTGCCCTTCCTGCCGCCACCCCCAACCCCCTGGCATGGAATTAATGTACGCTAGCTGTTTGCATCTGGTGGAAGCCATGTATTTGTGCAAACGTTTTCAAATGTCTGCGAGTCATGTAACTGAGGCAGCCCGTGGGGACCAGCCTAGTATTCACCTAGCAGGATGTGGAAAACCGCCTAAAAATCACATCCAGGCTGGCTAGCATACCAGCCCTCGTCGGTAATTCACCGGACGGATTCGATCCGGGGGCGGCGCGCCTGCCCGAGTCCAGGAAGCAGTGCATTAGCGCTCTTGGCTACCCTGGCGTGTCATACGTTTAGCTTTAATTGACGTTAGATAAGTAGCCCTGCCATTGCTAGGTTCGAGGATGTGAAAGGGGAGAATGTTCTATTGTTTGGCTTCCAATGCTGAGAACTCGTGGATGTGTATGTCTAGTACCGATGAACTGGTATGGCGTAAATTTCAAAGGGAAGTAACACAGATTCGTGAATGCGCAATATGGGGACGGCCATCTTCAACTGTGGTAAATATTTGTAGCAAGGAATATGAAATTAAATTAAGACTACTGTAATGCAACACAATGAGTGGAAGAAAAATGACATCCAAAACATTACTAAATATTATTTTGTGATCATGTCTCACGTTGCATAATGGATTTAAATGTAAGTACTATGACTGTTAATGATCGATTAATCATTCGCCCACACAGGTAAGACAACAACACTCCATCAGGCAATTACAGTGTCACAACTTTGCGATCGCTGAGGTTGGCAGCAATCTGAAACAAAGACCTGTCGACACGAATTGTTCCGAATGATGCGGACTTACGACAGTTAGTACTTGAGCCCTTACTATAGCTAGTCTATTAGGGCTTCATAGAATATCAATTTATGTGGGTTACCAATTAATAATAATACTGGTACGTATGTGGCCCGAGGTAACAACGAATAATGTCAGTATTGGCTCTTGAACAAAAAAGTTTAACGATCACTGCTCTAGTGGCAGAGGGCTTCAAATATGTAGACATGGAGAATAAAGATGCAGAATGGTAAAAATGTTCGTTTTATTTTAAAAAACTAGGAGTTTCACATAAAAAATTGGAGGCATTTCTTTTCAGCACGCTCTCTTAGTACTCCACTCAAATCTCTGGGCGGGGACTACTTTACATCTACATCTACAGCTAGATGACTACTCTGCAATTCACACTTAAGCGCCTGCCAGAGGATTCATCGAACCATCTAAAGGCTGTTTCGCTTCCGTTTCACTTTCAAAGATAGAGCCGGAGAATCGAACGCTTAAAACTTTTCGTGTAAGCTCCGATTTCTCTTATTTTATTGCGATGATCATTTTTATCTATGTAGGTGGGTGCCAACAAAATATTTTCACGATTCAGAGAAGGAAGTTGCTGACTGAAATTTCATGAAAAGGTCTTGCTACAGAGTAAAACGACTATCCGGAATGAGATTTTCACTCTGCAGCCGAGGGTGCGCTGATATGAAACTTCCTGGCAGATTAAAACTGTGTGCCGGACCGAGACTCGAACTCGGTACCTTTGCCTTTCGCGTGCAAGAGCTCTACCAACTGAGCTACCCAAACACGACTCACGGCACGTCCTCACAGCTTTACTTCTGCCAGTACCTCGTCTCCTACCTTTCTAATTTTACAGAAGCTCTCCTGCGAACCTTTTAATGATTGCCATTCCATTTCACGTAACCTGTTACTGACACTCTCCTATTTAGAGACAGTATAAAACGAGAATCTCTTCTTTGAATTTTTCAATATCCTCCGTAAACTTACCTGATACGGAGCCCATACCGTGGAGAAATATGTACTCCAAAAGAGGACATACAAGCGTAGTCTAGGCATTGTCCTTAGCAGTCTCGTAGTCTAGGCATCGTCCTTAGCAGACTTGCTGCATCTGCTAAGTGTCCAGCCATCTTCTGGAGGAAGTCGTGATCAGGAAAATCAAAACTGGCATCCTACGGATCGGACCGTAGATTTAACGGGGTAGTTAGGTAAGAGAACTTAAAAAGGGAAATGGACAGTCTGAAGTTAGATACAGTGGGCATTAGTGAAGTGCAGCAGCAGGAATAACAGGTCAGTGCAAGGTTATCAACAGAATATGGGATAGGATAATGCCGTGTATGATAAGATATCCGAAATTATTCAGATAGTTAAAGGAGATACAAATATAACTGTGAGGCGTGGCTGGAATTCTATAGGAAGAAAAGGAAGGGAGATAAAAACAATAGGAGAACATGGACTGTGGAGAAGGCAATTAAAGAGGTAGCCACCTAGTAGAATTTTGCAAAGAGCATAATTTAATCATCGCGAACACTTGGTTTAAGAAAAATATAAGAAGGCTGTATACGCAGAAGTGACCTGGGGCCACTGGAAGTTCTCAGATCAGTTATATAATGGCAAGACAGAGATTTAGAAACTAGATTTTAAATAGTAACACATTTCCAGAGACAGATGTGGACGCTGACCATGATTTATTGATTTTAACTGGAGACTAAAACTGAAGAAATTGGAAAATAGCAGGAAATTATGGAGATGGGACCTGGGTAAAATGAAGCAACCAGAGGTCTTTGAAAGTATCAGAGGGAGCGTTGGACGACATTTGACTGGAACAGGGGAAAGGAATACAGTAGAAAACGAATGGATAGCTTTGAGAAATGAAATAGGGAAGGCACAGATATCGCATTGGTAAAAAGACAGAACCTAGTTGAAATCCTTGGATAATACAAGAGATATCGAATTTAATTGATGAAAGGAGAAAATGTAAAAATGCAGCAAACGAATCGGGGGAAAGGGGATATGAACGTCTAAAAACTGAGATTGGCGGAAAATTTATAAATATTAAGCATGGGATAGAGAAAAAAATCAAGGCTGAATACATAACCAGTGGAAAGATATGTGCTGCGTATAAGGAAGGTAGAGAGACCTTTGGATACAAGAGCTGAGATAACAAGCCAGTGCTGTGCAGAGAAAAGAAAGATGAAAGATGGGAGGAATATATCTAGGATTTCTACAAGGGAAATGATGACGATATTATACAGTGGGAAGAGGCAGTAAATGAAAATGAGAATAAATTGCTTGCGGGTGCGAGGCGCTCAGCATCGAGGTAATCAGCGCCCATACGAAGATCAATTCAAGCGTTTGCGGTTAAAATATAGAAAACGCGATAAAAGAACAAAAAGCTAAACTGAGATAAAACCACACTCACTCTCTTTATGCCTCACCCACGATCACCCGCTCAGTCACATGGAAAACAACGCCACAAGTGGGCAGATGTACGAAAACTGTCAATTAAAACGCATTAAAAAATTTTAAAAATCGTACAACATTTGTTTAACTGTCAGTTAAAATTGACGGCAAATCTGTCGGCAAATGAGCTGCCGTCCTTTGATCCGCAAAGAAAACAGTCTAGTAAAGCGTGGCGCACTGTGATCTGTACGCTACAAGCACCACACATTGGAGGATCCTCTCGCCGAAGCAAGAAGCCATACATCATATGGCTGTGGCCTATGCGAATACGAGTAGGGGAGAACCTATTCCCACCTGTGTGGCTGGAAGGAGATAAGCCACGGCCGCATTGTGGACTCAACAAGACCCAGCTTAATATTTGTCACTTCCAGCCATTCTTCTTCCCACAGATGCATGACTGTACATCAACAGCGAGACCACAGGCAGGAGGGTGGCATATTGAACCGCTCGAGGATCGTGACACGCCCTCTCGGCAGCTACATCCGCCCTTTTCGTTCCCCACAATACCCATGTGCCCTGTCACCCAGCACAGAAACACCTCCTTCCCCAGCCTTCATAGTCGGAGGAGGGCGCCCTGGATATCGTAGACTATTTCATCAGCGAATCGGAACAGATAAGGAATGTATGAATCAAAATGCGTCTCATCTGCTCCAGCGCCTGCAAGATCAGGTACAATTCCGCGTCGAAGACAGTAAACTGTTGAGGCAATTGGATATTGAGGATATGATCAGGGAAGACAACAGAGCAACAGTCAAAATGTCATAAAAATATGTTAAAAACGTGTACTTGTATGCAATCTGTCCTGTACTGCACTAAATCTATTATCATTCTGGGCCTCTGCAGTAACCAAGGTGGCAGGCGGTTCAAACCCTGGAGATCAGGTAGCACTTGCTCCACACAAAGTGACTCCAGCACATGCTGCACGCGGAGCCCAAATTGACTTTCTGCTCGTGGGTGATTGGAGAGAAGACATTCCAGAGACGGGAGAATAACAGTACGGCGTGTAGGTAAATCCAGAACAGCAAGGAACTTACGTGCCTGACGCACCATGAGGAGCTGCCGCCGCATAGGGAGTGGCGGTTCCCCAGCTTCAGCACGGAGACAGGTTATTGGGCTGGTCCTACAAGCACCTGTGGCCAGTCTACTGCCCTCATAGTGGGTAGCGTCAACGGTCTTCAGATTAGAGGACGTCGCTAATGCTTATACTGTGCACTCGTAGCGTAGCAGCAATTGTACGAAAGCCCTATGAAACTTGAGCAGACGCACCATGTCCATTCTCCAAGCCTGTGGGCAGGGCACTTTAAGATATTCATTGCCTTCGGGGTTCCGTAGTTCAGGTTTCTCAGGTGCGGTAACCACGACAATTTATAGTAAAAAATGAGGCCCAGAAACCTCACCGAGTCTTTAAAGCGTAGAATTGTGTCTCCCGTATGCAAGTCAGGTAAACTAAAAATACGACGAAACTGATTAAAAGAAACACACATATACATTTATCTGCAGAAAAATGAAAACCTATCTTCACAGCCCACACCTCTTATATATGCACAGTATGTTGCAAACTTTAGAGGAGGAACAGAAAACTGCGAAATTGTCCATAAATGAAGAGCAATGTACAGGACTCCTTACCCTAGACGTGATACTGTTCATGGTTATGGCAAAAAGGATAATACGTAAAACATTGCCTCGAGAGAGACAATTCTGGTGCTCAAATCAATCCTACAGTGTATTACCAACTAGAGGCGTAAAAAATCGCTTAGAAAGGGAGGCCGTATGAATATGGGAAGGTGGCCACGAAAGCCCCATTGATGGAGTCGTGCAAGAATACTGTGTCTCCAAAAAGAGCCGTATCCCTTTCTGATGTCAAAGAATATAGCCAGACAGTTTACATAAGTGAGCCTGCTGAATAGCTGCCTCTGCCATGGGCAGGTATCGACAGTGGACCGAAATCTCCGGAATCCACACTGAGAGCGGCTAAGGAGTTGCGTGGTCTCTAACAACTAGATCAGACGACGGTTAACCATTCGCTCTGGGGTCTTTCCTTGAATTCTCTCTGTGAATTGGGAAACTGGTCTGGCTGCCATATCAAATTAAAAAAGTCGAGGAGGATTTCCTGTGACGCTGTTGTCAAATATCGAAACATGCTGCACCGGAATTCGTTGTGACCAGGTGCAGTATCGCATGTCTCAGACAGTGCTGAACCCAGCTCTAACATGCTGAAAGGGCAGTTGTAAGCCTCAGAATTGTTGGATCTGAAATCCGGCTTGCCACTCTCTACAGTCGCACAGTAGCGGCGGAACGCCAGATCATGCCTGGCATTGGCAGTAGTCATTACAAAATGCTCTGTCATCGTCTGAGCGATGTCTCTGGTTTGGAGACACCACTGTTTCAGCGCTGCTACAACTGGGAATAGACTGCGTTTACTGGAAATCCTCCAGATGGCATACTGTAATTTCGTAGAACAAGTGGAACAATTGACGGAATCAAGGAAAGTTTGCCATGACTTTTCCTTACTCTCCTTAATTATGCATCAAGCCTCGGCTCTCATGACTCCAAAGCCTATGGCGTTGTCTGCTGTTGGGCAGGATTTAAACCATAGAAGAGCCACATAATTGGTCTGGATTGCCGAGCAGCACTCATTATTCCCCCAAAGTACAGGTTGCTTCCTAAGATGACCTGAGAACTTGTGATGTCAGTGGCAGTATTGGGACAAAGTCGTTTCTACCCCACTCTCCATTGTTGCCAGATGTATCCAAGATGGCGGAGATGACGTAATCCGAGAAGGCAATGTGTAGATTTGGCAACAGCGGATGACGTCATCCAAGATGGCGGTCATGACGTCAATCAAAATTTCAGATATCCGCACGATGTTTGAATTTTGAAGGGAAGATAGGTCAATTGGTCTACCTCCACTAACCTAACCCCCTCCCCCAGAAGATGGCGGGAAGTTCAAATTCCATGAGGATAATGCAGCCTCTACTAATGTAAGTAAAATGGTGGGAAAGAAAGCGCAGCTGGGGTACCTCCAATGACCAAAGTCATACGACAGCCACCTCTTGCTGGGAATTGATGTGAAGTTTGAATTTTGGCAGTAAAGACAGGTCAGTTGGGCTATCTGCAATCACCTAAGAAAATGGCGGGAACTAAAGGGCACTTGGGCTACCTCCACTAACCTAAGTCACCCAACCACCACCTCGTCCTAGGAAATGGTGGGAAGAGGACTTGACCTGTGCTGGACATAAGTCATTATTTTGCACGCGCTATTTATTTAAACAATTTTAGCCACTATCACCATGCGGTGTGGTCGCAACGGGGTCCGGAGTCCAGCTGACCTAGAACACAGTACCATCACCAGAAGGCACTGTCGTCTGTTTCATGACGTAATCCAAGATGGCGGCCATGACATCAGCTGATGACGCATGTACTGTTATCCAAGATGGCGGATTTTGGTAGGAAACAGTGTGTTCGCCACAAGGTCTGGAGCTAGTACACAGTATTGCCACCAGAGAGCGCTGTCGTTCATTCCGTGATATAGCCCAAGATGGTGGGGCAAAATGGCAGGAAACAGTGTGGTCACCACGAGGTCTGGACCTAGTACACAGTACTGTCACCAAAGGGTGCTGTCGTCTGTTCCATGACATAACCCAAGATGATTGTCTGGAGGGGAAAATTACTCAGCCTGAGTGGGGCTACTAGAGACAGGAAGAAGTGTACTTTATTTATTTTGGAACAATTTATTTAGAGATGGATTTGAAAGATATTATATTTATCACACTGATACAAAACTCACGCTCTGACATGTTTGGGGTCACGTCACACAACACACAGACCTGTAAACTACTCCTAAATAACGCTCTGCAGAGATGCAAACAACTCCTAAATTGAAATAATTTCAGTACAGACATGCAAACTCCTCCTAAATAATGCAGTACACTGATATAAAGACACAAAATCAAATTATAAACTGTCCAAATAACACCTAGCACAGCCTACAGACCTGCTCAAAAAATAATGCAAAAGACACACAAACAATGTGTGCATGCACCACCCGCCGGCTCCCTACTGACTGGACCGAACATAGACGACCGAATAGCGAACTAATACTTAGTATGTGTTGGGCAGCTTTTGTGATAAAGTGAAAAATTTGACAAGATTCAATACGACATGTGTTAGCGTTTGGCCATTATGCCCTCCCACATAAATTGTTGGGTTGACTGTTTCTTCGCATTTGGCTTCTTTATTTAGTTGAGAAAATATCGATTATGGTGTGTGCATCTAGCAGATGAAAGACATGTTTGCCAGTTCTCTAGACATGAGAAATGCCTTAGGTGACTTTGTAAATTATAGGAATAATTTTGGACTCTGTTACACATCGACATCAGTATTTGCGAGTGGAAATGTCATTTTCCTTTATTTGTTTAGAGTTCTCATGTAATGGTCTTTGCAGACAAGGAAAGTTTCTAGTTACTCAGTGGTCTAGAGCATGCTACATCTCGCTAAAGTTTGGGGTTTGTAGAGAAATAATTTCCAGTCTATATATTCGGAATTATGTTGTTTGTGCGATCGGTAGGATACTGCCGTGTGCTTGATATTGGGAAGTACCACGAAAATGGTGTAATATTATGGCAAACCATGCGAAAATACATGTGTTCTTGTATTCCCAGAGACTGGAGATGGGTGTAGGAAAGCAAGCAAGGAAACAGTTTTGGACCAGAAAGAGTAACACGTTTGTGTCAAGGGAGATTGAGCCCGAATTTGTAGAACGGTTCTGAGAGTGACTTTGGTTCACTGAGGGCACTTTGCCCACCCGTCGGGAGTGGATGACTGCCAAACTCGTAGGAAAATATCTAGTGCTGTGAGGGGTACATACGGTGCTGTCTGTCTTTGAGGTATATGTACAGATGATGTAATATGGGTGATTTTGTATGGCACAGGATACGAATTGTATGTTTACTACATCGACACAGTATGAGATGATATATGGCTCGGTTGGACATCGGTTTCACGCTCTAATATTCAAGATCTTGTCTGCAGTGGGAGAGCAAAGTAATTGAGTAAGAGTCTTTGCGTATTTGACGATATTTAGGGCACTTTGCAAGGTTTAGTTGGCAGTGCAATATGGCGATCAGCGTAAAATAGTTTTTTGCCTCTGAAAGTCCCATCTGCAGAAAGAAGAAATGGCGGTGGGTGCTTCCACACTGGCGGCATCAGTAATTTGACGTGTAAATTGGAAAAGAGCCAATCATAATCCTCCATTCATTCGCAAGACATCCCTTGTGCAGTGATATAGGAGTCTCTACATAGTGGTGAGAATGTTTGTGTATGTTGAAAGCCGGAAGGGTAACACATGATGGATGGGGTGCCACATTAGGACCTTGAGGAAGAACGAATTCGCATTTTCCTTGTTTTTCTGTTGACAGTGATGATGATTACAGTACACCAACCTGCATCGGTGATATCTTTCCAAGCATTACGTCCCCAGGTGCTGTATTCATTATCACACATAGTGCCGGACGCCTGTCCTTCATAACACTTGTTTGAGAGAATCTTGGCAGAATGCAGCACCTTCCAGAAGCGCTGATTGTAAGACATTGTCAGATAATTTACAAGGACTGAGGAGAATCGAGACATATAGCCGGTGTGAGTGTAGACATATCATAATTCTTTCGGGTGCTGTACAGATATAAAAGGCAATGCACTGTTTGTGTAAAATGTGTGTATATATTGCATTGTAAAGTTACTGTGGCTCATGTTGTGGCATGACCAGAGAAGGTGAGTGTGTGTCCTATCGTGAGGGACATATAGATTCAGCACATGGATAACAGCAAGGGTATGAGAGAGATTTTTTATGTGGAAAAATATTTGCGCTGCAGATATTGAGATTCGTTCCATAACCACAGCCATCACAAGGAGACACTACCTGTACATCGATCAGTGTCAGACTGTAGCAGAAATCGTAATATTTAATTGTAGATACACTGGTAAATATGTTCCTGGCTTCCAATATTCTCATGAGTCTTGTATGTATTTGATGATCTGTAGACAACTTTTATGGGTTTAACTGTCAGTGTAATTTAGCGATCTGTGCAAAATAATTTTACTGCAGACAGTCGCATCTGCAGATAACAATGGTCAATGGTGCTCCCACTGGACCTACACCACAGCTATGCATCATCAGGCCAGCAAGGGTAAACACATGTGTGCCCAGTCCAGAGGATGTCTTGGTGCTTGTTTGGATAGACATGTGACGTCAGTATAACACTCAAAGAATTTTCACATGCCGTTGGCAGCAGTGTGACAGTGATGGCGCTCTGCAAATAGGTCTTCACTCCCATCCGGTCACATCAGCAACAGTGCCTAGGTGAACACGTATTTCTAGAGGAATTTCTCAGGTGCCAAGTATGAATCAAATGTCGCCCCCTAATGCTTGAAGCACCTGAACAGACATCTGTGCGTGGCTTGGCAGCTGATGGCTGCATCACTTCATGGGACTGTCAGTGCATCCTGACTTCTGTGAGCGTGTGCAGTAGTCTCCTGTGTGGTCCAGTGGGTAAGGGGCTAGTGGGCGCAGCACACACACTTTGTTTGTGTGTCTGTTGCATTATTTTTCGAACAAGTCTGTAGGCTGTGCTATGAGTTATTTGGACAGTTTATTATTTGATTTTGTGTCTGCTCATCATTGTACTGCATTATTTAGGAGGAGTTTGCATGTCTGTACTGAAATTATTTCGGTAATTTAGGAGTTGTTTGCGTGTCTGCAGAGCGTTATTTAGGAGTAGTTTACAGGTCTGTGGCTGTGTAGCATGACCCCAAGCATGTCACAGTGTGAGTTTTGTACCAGTGTGATAAATATACTATCTTTCAACTATATCCATAAATAAATTGTTACAAAATAAATAAAGTACACTTCTTCCTGCCTCCAGCAGCCCCACTCATTTTCCCCTCCAGACAGTCATCTTGGGCTACATTATGGAACAATTGACAGCGCTCTCTGGTAGCAGTACTGTGTACTAGGTCCAGACCTCATGGTGAACACAATGTTTCCCACCAAAATCCGCCATCTTGGTTAATGGTACATGCGTCATCAGTTGACATCATGGACGCCATCATGGAAAACGTCACGGAACAGACTACAGTGCCCTCTGGTGGTGGTACTGTGTACTAGGTCAGTTGGACTCTGGATCCCATAGCGACCACACTGAATGGTGTTAGTGCCTCTAATTGTCGATTCCTCTTCCCACCATTCCCTAGGATGAGGTGGTGGTTGGGTGACTTAGGTTATTGGAGGTAGCCCAAGGGCCCTTTCTTTCCCGCCATTTTCTTAGGTTAGTAAAGATAGCCCAATTGACGTTTCTTTATCGCCAAAATTCAAACGTCATGCCAATCCCCAGCAAGAGGTGGTGGTCAGATGACTTGGATTAGTGGAGGTACCCCAATTGCGTTTTCTTTCCCACCATTTTTCTTACGTTAGTATAGGCTGCATTATCCTCATGGAATTTGAACTTCCTGCCATTTTCTGGGGGAGGGCATTAGGATAGTGGAGGTAGCCCATTTGACTATCTTCCCTCGAAAATTCAAACTTCGTGCCAAAATCCGGCATACTGAATGAAATCATGATCGACATCTTGGATGACATCATGCACTGTTACCAAGTCTACACCCCGTCATCTTTGATGACGCCATCGCCGCCATTTTGGATACATCTGGCAACAATGGAGAGTGGGGCAGTAACAGCTTTGTCCCAATACTAGCTTTATGATGCATGACTCGTGTGACATAGTCTACCCATTCCTTCATGGTGTTGTAGTGGCAAATGCAGCCAGCTGGCTGAACAGCATGCAGTTAGTTCTGTGGCCCATGCATTTCAATATCTTCTGTTCAAGTAATGCCCCATCCAGTAGCTCAATCCATAGTGGGAATTGTTTACTGGAATGAAGGCCATTGGTTGCTTCCTACTGAGAAGAGTCTGCATGGGATGGAGAGCAGAAAGAGAGGTTGATGACTGAGGATGACCCAGTAGCAGCCGATAAATGAGTGGGACCATCTGTATTGAGGATGTGCAGCTCATGAGACATCATGATGTTATCCAAGACTCGATCCCTAGGGCAAGTATAGTTCGAGCCCCATAGGGTGTTATGAGCATCCAGTAGGCGAAATGGGGAGGGGGGCAGTTACTCTATAAGGTTCATGAGAGCCTCAGTATCTACTGCTTCCTGCAGAGGTGAGTACAGTGAACAGACAGTAATCTTCTGACCCACATGAACTGCAACAGCTATGGCTTGTAGATCAGTGAGCAACGAGAGAGCAGAGGAGTGGTGTGTATTACTGACAAACACAACAACCCCTCCCTTGGCACTTCCCCAGTCAGGTCATCATCTTGATGAATGGTATAGCCCTGTAGTACAGGGTCATCAGACACTTTAAAATGTGTTTCCTGCAAACACAAGCACTGGGGGCATTCCTGTGCTAGGAATTTCCAGTTCCTCCGTATGTGTCCTGAACAGATGTGAACTATGTGAATACAAAATTAAGAAAAAGTACTTTTACTTTGCATTTGAAATAATTTTTTTCAAAATGCATTTTCTATTTTATTTAAGTAGTTAAAATATAAATATTTTGTATTTGTAAAACGCAATATGTCACTCTTGAATTTTTTTATTTCATATTTTCTAATTTTCATTCATTTAATGAGGCATTTGTTTAAACAAAAATAGTTCCACGGTGGACACAGATGGCGCAATAAGTGCTAACAGTACACGTGTCAAATGAACCTAACCATGACCCTAATTATTGGAACAGGCATACACATCATATGTTCATCATTATTGCTTGTTGATTGTATAACATAACTAAATCAACTGATAATGCCCCGTGATCTCAGAATGTAGTGAAGGAAGGAGGGATTGAGGTCAATATCACATTTTTATATGATTACGAGTTTACTCACAGGCAACATTTCATTCAGTGTGACAGTGACATCTATACTTTTGTAAATAATGTCTACATCTATGGAGTACTTGAAAAGTTGCTTTTTCCTTTTGTTGGTAAGATTAGTATCGATAGTTTTTATCGGACATCGATCATTTCGACACTATTGTTGTATTAACGATGTTTATCCAACACTGCATTTTAAGTGGAGACGATTTGACGCTGGTGTAGTAAAAAAATACAGAACAATGGACAGAATACGTCGAGAATACAAAACGAGCTTTGGAAACCGTTGTTTTTATATGCACCTCTGCTGATATTTGACCATCATACAAGGGAAGCTATCTGGGAGTAACGGCTCATTGGACTGACTGTGAAATATTTGAACGAAAATGTTAGCTCTGGCTGGCATGGGGGAAGCAGAACAGATTGTGGACATTTGTTATGAAATTGATTTAAAGCTGTTAAAAGTTGTGAAAACTATTGCTGACAATGGATCAAACATTGTCAAAGTTTTTAAAATATATGAAAAAGATTCAGCTACAGTTACAAGTGAAAGAGATTCAACACGTATTCAGAATACTGAAGTTGCGCATGATTATACTGTTGTTGTTGTTGCTGATAATGACGATAATGGTTATATGTTAAGACTAAGACAATTTCCGGAGGTACCTGATGATTCTGAAGAGTCTCAATTACCTAATCATGAGAGGTGCACCACACACACACACACACACACACACACACACACACACACACAAACGCGCACGCGCGCACACACACATACGCATACACACTTTACATTTAATAATACGAAGAGAGATGAATAAGGCCAAATCTCAAAGTAGTTCATACAAAACACTTTATGATACAGCCTTGTCAAAATGCCAAGCATTTTGGAATCTGTATTTAAGGTTTCCTGAAACTTCTAAAACCCATTTAAAATCAAACAGAAAATTCCCTGCTTATCCATGTCCAACTCGATGGAATTCATTCCATAATTCTCTTTGAGATCTATTAACAATCAAGGAACCCTAAATGAAACTTTTAAAGAAACTGAAATACAGTGTCTTAATGAATACATAAGCTGTTCAAAACATGTTTCTGACGGCATTGGAAGTTTAGAAGGGGCAAAGGTAACTACTATGGGTATCTTCTGCCAGAACTAACGAGAATGCAAAGAACGCTAAGCAACTTGCAAGTAGATAACCGTGAGTGCTGATAAAAGTTACGGAAGAAATTCTTAATGGGAGTTTCGAGAGATTGTATAAATTTCCGGAACCAGAAGGGAAGGGTGGCATATTAGCATCCTTATCTTACCATTTTTCAAAATGAAATGGGTACTGAACGCTCGCAGATAATAATATCGTTAAGAACTGTTTATTTCAGAACTGCTGAGGGTGATTCATGAGGAAGAAGATTGGAAGAACTTGCGACATTCTGATAAGAAAAGAGAAGATTGATTCTTATTATATGTTTGTTGAGGGCTCTGATTCTTCTGTAGCCAGTGTTAGTTGGGGTTGGGGTTGGGTTGTTTTGGGGAAGGAGACCAGACAGCGAGGTCATCGGTCTCATCGGATTAGCGAAGGATGGGGAAGGAAGTCGGCCGTGCCCTTTCAAAGGAACCATCCCGGCATTTGCCTGGAGCGATTTAGGGAAATCACGGAAAACCTAAATCAGGATGGCCGGACGCGGGATTGAACCGTCGTCCTCCCGAATGCACAGTGTTAGTGCTCACACTACAATAGATCTGGAAACACTACAATATTTGAATGATAATAACAGTAGCTTACATATCTTGACAATTACCAACTATAAAACAAACTTTTCCTTAAATAGAACACTTGTTTACAAAGTTCTGGTAGTGTAAAACGATTTATTTTCCTTTGCTGGACATAGCTAAAACTGGGAGATGAAAGATCGGTACAATTATTGGTGTTGAGATCGGTGAAATACATGGCATACAAAACATTCACAAAGTAGAGGTATATTACTTGAATAGAGGGATTTGAAAAGTACGTGCTTTGCATTTTGTATTTAAATACCTTATTTAAATCCATTTTGTGTTTACATTTGAAATAGAAAAAATAACGAAGTAGTTGCATTTTGAATTAAAATACTTTTATTAATAAACTGTTTTGGACATCTCTGGTTCTGAACCCATTAATCTTCTACTCTAGTATGGGGTCATTTATCAAGGGGGTTGCACTTTCACACTGTCTTTCCACCGGGGTGGTGAGCTTATATAGGGTGGAGGCTCAGTCGTGGGGCGAGATGAGTGCTCCAGGCCATCAAGCACCATTGGCTCTGAAGACAAATCATGAGAAATGTCAGAGACAGCAATGTGGACGTCGTCAGACTGGTAACTTCCTGTGTCCACCAGAGGCTGATTACTTGCCTTTGACACTGATCTTTTTACCTGGGGAGGCTTCATAGCCACAACTTCGGAGAACGGTGGACCAGACTGAACCTTTGGAGAAGAAGGGAGCTTCGCAACGCCAGCAACCACGGTCTTTTCTGATGTTCTAGAAGGAGGTACGGGCTTCGAAGTAGCTGTAGCAACACAAGAAAATTGTCAAACGCAGGTACTAGTACTGTTACTGACAACCTTCGTTTGTGTAGCAGCATCGGTCTTCTGAACTGGCCTTTTAAGAATAGAAGCAAAGGAGGTACCGAATGTTGGGGGCTGAATGGCCTTAAAGATCATTTTGGCCCCACCGTATGGTATGTGCTTCGTTGTTTTAGTTTCCTTTATCTCACTTTCTTCAAAGAAGACACTACAGTCCCTGCTCCAGGCAGGGTGATCCAGAGACCACTTTACACACTACAGAGAAGATGAACAACTGACTCCATCTTGGACGGTCTACCACATTTGCCACAAGTGCCTTCTCCCTTAGCACCAAGGGAATTTAAAACAGGTCATTGGGTTGGGGACATAACGCCGCAAGCTTAGGCGAAGAAACCCTGCCTTGAGGTGCTCTGGAATTTTCTTGTTGTTAGAAGTCAGTATAAAAGAATCTAATTTCACAATATCGCCATTCACTCTTTTAATTGTGTTTTTCTCATCAACGATGCGTTCTTGGGTCCACTCAGCTTTCAGTTATTCTCTGGAAATGGCAAACAGATCTCTGCAAGTCACAACACCTTTGCTGCAGTTCAAGGTGTCGCGCAATTCAGTGTCTATTGTATACTCCCCAAAGTATTGAGTTTTCTGGAGGTTCTTTACTTCTTGAGAACTAGAAGTTTCCACCAGCAGTGTCCTATGGCACACTCGCTTGACAGGTTCAAATGGCTCTGAGCACTTTGGGGCTAAACATCTGAGGTCATCAGTCCCCTAGAACTTAGAACTACTTAAACCTAGCTAACCTACGGACATGACACACATCCATGCCCGAGGCAGGATTCGAACCTGCGACCGTAGCGGTCGTGCGGTTCCATACTGAAGCGCCTAGAACCGCTCGGCCACTCCGGCCGGCCGCTTGACAGGTTTTAAATTTCCAGCAATTCCCTCTTAACCCTTTAGAATGTGAAAAGGGGAAACTTTGTCGACATTGCCCTCTTTCCTCTTAACTATTTTGAACATATCATGACCGGCAGCATGCTTTTTGTTACTATTTACACAAGTGCTCTGAAAAATCTGTGAGTGAGGACAACTGGCTGTACAAGACCTCTTGTTTGATTGGGTGTTGGTACCTACCAGCCGCCCACCCAATCTGCTGGGAGGAGAGGGAGAGAATTTCGAGAGTTCCGGTGCGGCAGTTTCCTCAGAGGTTGCTCGGTAACAACTGTTCCATCTCAACAGCCATGCATCTCACCGGCAGGCAGTACACTTTGAGATTGATATTTTATTTTTTAAATTAATTAATTAATTAATTTTTTTTGTTTGGTGTAGAGGTTTTCACCATCCTCGCGATCTGGGTGGTCACGACAAGAACTTCGTTCGCTGTGGCACACAACGTTCTCCACCGCGCCGCTGAAGTATGCCCAGAGCTTGTCAGTCCATAGCTCAGGAACCCGAGGATGGCCAAACCTCTACCTAGCAAACGAATGCTGAGTTCACCATCGCAGGCGTTCCTGCCTGTGATGCAGCGTCAAGGGTAACCGCAGCCATGGTCTCCGAGCTGATAGTCCATGGTGCTGCAAACGTCATCGAACAGTTCGTGCAGATGGTTGTTGTCTTGCAAACGTCCCCATCTGTTGACTCAGTGACTCAGGGATCGAGACGTGCCTGCACGATCCGTTACAGCCATTCGGATAAGATGTCTGTCATCTCGACTGCTAGTGATACGAGGCTGTTGGGATCCAGCACGGCGTTCCGTATTACCCTCCTGAACCCATCGATTCCATAAACTGCTAACAGTCATTGGATCTCGACCAACGCGAGCAGCAATGTCGCGATGCGATAAACCGCAATTGCGATAGGCTACAATCCGACCCTTATCAAAGCCGGAAACGTGATGGTAAGCACTCCTCCTCCTTACACGAGGCATCACATTAACGTTTCACCAGGCAACGCCGGTCAACTATTGTTTGTGTATGAGAAATCGGTTGGAAACTTTCCTCATGTCAGCACGTTGTAAGTGTCGCCACCGGCATCAACCTTGTTTGACTGCTCTGAAAAGCTAATCATTTGCATATCACAGCATCTTCTTTCTGTCGGTTAAATTTCGCGTCTGTAGCACGTCATCTTCGTGGTGTAGCAATTTTAATGGCCAGTAGTGCAAAATTTGTTATATCAGCAGCAAGGTACCAAATGATGACTACAATACGAAAGAAATAAAAAGTAGACTTGCAATAGCAGGAAAAGTATTTGTGGAAAAGAGGTATTCGTCAACATCCAATGTAAACCTATGTATCAGAAAATTTTTACTGGCGGTGTTTGTCGTGAGTGTAGCCCTTTATGGAAGTGTAACGTGGACAATAGGCAGTTCAGACAAGAAGGAGACAGAAGGTTTTGAAATGTGGTGCTATAGAAGAATAATATAATATAAATAATAAATAATATAAAAAATATAATTTAAAGAATTATGTAAATAGCTAAACTATTTCCAGCAAAAGTACAGTAAAACCTCATAACTTCGGCTAACGCTCTTATAACACAAGTGTAACTTCGTCTTACTTTTAGCCTGTGCGTCACCAGAGCACCAGCCAATAACAGAGCATTTTTGATCACGTGATCAGATCTTGATATTTAATGATTTTTAAGAGTTAGTTATATAAAAGTAACAGATATTTTATGAGAATATTGACCAAAGTCAGAACCAAATTTTTAACAAAGGAAAATAGCATATTCCAGGAATACTGATGCTGAAGTCAGTGAAGTTCTTGCTCATTCTCTCCTTGCTCGTCTCTGTTCAACGAGCAATATTGTTTCTCCAGAATCACTTTATAGCGTACAGCAGTGCTCAGGATACACATTTTGAGCACTCCGTATGACAACCGTGACAATAAACACGTGAACTGTACTTGAGTTGTCTGTTTGCTTACATTTGGTGTAATATGGCAGGCATTTGTGGAACTTCTTCTCCTGATGGCGGGACAGTGGTTTGAGACACTGCTATCTTGATTCTGTTTCATCAAGTCCCATGCATATTGTGATGACTGCATAACGAAAGGCTGCCAGAAAAAGAAGAAAAATTATCTAAGTTTGAATATTAGCAGTAACACTTGTAACTTAGGTAGAGACATACAATGGAAGCCGCTTCTGTCAGTCCATTAACAGGTCATATTCATTGAGAAACCGCTGATCTTACGTTCGCTGATTGCGAATTGAAAGTAAAATAGCGACGCAGTCACTTACCATCTGTAAGAAAACAGCCCCAAATGCCATACACGGAGCTCCTCTACCGTCAAGGACGGTCAAGCTATGGATCAAAGAGAATTCCAGCCAGAATTATTGGATAACCAGCAGCCTACAGCAGGCACTGCATGAGAGAGAATTTTGCTCAGCTAGGTTTGTACCCTAAAAATGACTTGCAAAGCTTGCCTGTATCTACTTCTGGACTATGGTTATTGGTATCCATCGTACACTTGTCTACATGTACCTATGTCTGTATGTCACTTTCAATGTGACTAATAGTTGAACCTACGTGTTCCATTAGAGCAATAGAATCCATGGTTCTTGGTCCGTCATGCCATGCGTTAATGTGAGTACCCGAATCTTAATAAAGTTATAGACTGATGTGAGCGGCCTTCTGCCGCCGAACAGTGTGTCAGCAGTGCGCAAGTAGCAGCAAGTGCCTTATTTAGCGTTCATATAAGTGTAGTAGTCAAGTTGAAAATATGTTTCAGTGATCTTAGGACACTTGTTTAGTTAAATCCGTCAAATCATAGTGTAGTTTCGTAATTAGCAGGGGCAGATTTGCATTTTAATATCTGCGACGTGTAAAGTCGTGTAGTCGTCTGTCATTTGTTTATTTATTTCAAATAGCCTTTGTACGTTACTGACAGTACAGTTAGCCTCCTGCTGCCGAGCAGTGTGTCAGCAGTGCGCAAGTAGCAGCATTACTGCATTTACTAGTCAGTCTTGTATTTTAATAACCATTTAAATTTTGTGTTGAATTCTTTGTGCTCTCTGTTGATTAGTTCAGACGTTCTTTGCACAACAGTATTTAGTATGGATAGGGACTGCGACTGCTGTGTTCGGATGCGGGCTGAGTTGGCATCCCTTCGCTCCCAGCTTCAGGCAGTGTTGGCTTCGGTCACACAGCTTGAGGCTGTTGCCAATGGGCATCATTGTGGGGGTCCAGACGGGGGTTTGTCAGGGACGGCCAGCTCATCCCACGCATCCCCCGATGGGACAACGGCTGTGGCTGCCTGGGATACTGCCCACATTGAAGCTGACCCCTCACCTGTGGTAGAGTGGGAGGTCATCTCGTGGTGTGGTAGGGGGCGAAAGACATTCCGGAGGGCTGAATGGAAGTCCTCTCCAGTTTGTCTGACGAACCGGTTTCAGGCTCTATCTCCAGCTGATATCTTCGGCTGGACATGGCTGCTTGTCCGGTTCCAGAGGTTCCCCCTCAGTCTGCAAGATCCGGGTGGTCATAGAGGTTGGGCTTACTGGTAGTTGGGAGCTCCAACATCAGGCGCGTAATTGGGCCCCTTAGGGATATGGCTGCAAGGGAGGGGAAGAAAACCAATGTGCACTCCGTGTGCATACCGGGGCGAGTCATTCCAGACGTGGAAAGGGTCCTTCTGAATGCCATGAAGGGTACAGGGTGCACCCATCTGCAGGTGGTCGCTCATGTCGGCACCAATGATGTGTGTCGCTATGGATCGGAGGAAATCCTCTCTGGCTTCCGGCGGATATCTGATTTGGTGAAGACTGCCAGTCTCGCTAGCAGGATGGAAGCAGAGCTCACCATCTGCAGCATCGTCGACAGGACTGACTGCAGACCTTTGGTACAGAGCCGAGTGGAAGGTCTGAATCAGAGGCCGAGACAGTTCTGCGACCGTGTGGGCTGCAGATTCCTCGACTTACGCCATAGGTGGTGGGGGTTCGGGTTCCACTGGATAGGTCAGGAGTCCACTACACACAGCAGGCGGCTACACGCTTAGCAGGGGTTGTGTGCGGTGAACTGGGCGTTTTTTTTTTAGGTTAGAGCGCCTCAGGAAAGTACAGAAAGGGCAACAGCCTCAAAGGGTGCGGGGCAAAGTCAGGACATGCGGGGACCAAGCAGCAATCGGTATTGTAATTGTAAACAGTCGAAGCTGCGTTGGTAAAGTACCGGAACTTCAAGCGCTGATAGAAAGCACCGAAGCTTAAATCGTTATAGGTACGGAAAGCTGGCTGAAGCCAGATAAATTCTTCCGAAATTTTTACAATGGCATAGACGATGTTTAGAAAGGATAGATTGCATGCAACCGATGGTGGCGTGTTTGCCGCTGTTAGAAGTTATTTGTCCTGTAGTGAAGTAGAAGTGGATAGTTCCTGTGAATTATTATGGGTGAAGGTTATACTCAACAACCGAGCTAGGTTAATAATTGGCTCCTTTTACCGACCTCACGACTCAGCTGCATTAGTGGCAGAACAACTGAGAGAAAATCTGGAATACATTTCGCATAAATTTCCTCAGCATGTTATAGTCTTAGGTGGAGATTTAAATTTACCAGATATAGACTGGGACACTCAGATGTTTAGGACGGGTGGTAGGGACAGAGCATCGAATGACATTATACTGAGTGCACTATCCGAAAATTACCTCAGCAATTAAACAGAGAACCGACTCGTGGAGATAACATCTTGGACCTATTGATAACAAAGAGACCCGAACTTTTCGACTTTGTAAGTGCAGAACAGGCAATCAGTGATCATAAGGCCGTTGCAGCATCCCTGAATATGGAAGTAAACAGGAATATAAAAAAGAGAAGAAGGTTTATCTGTTTAGCAAGAGTAATAGGAGGCAGATTTCAGACTACCTAACGGATCAAAACGAAAATTTCTGTTCCGACACTGATAATGTTGAATGTTTATAGAAAAAGTCAAGGTAATCGTAAAATGCGTTTTAGACAGGTACGTGCCGAGTAAAACTGTGAGGGCGGGAAAAACCCACCGTGGTTCAACAACAAAGTTAGGAAACTACTGCGAAAGCAAAGAGAGCTTCACTCCAAGTTTAACTGCAGACAAAACTTCTCAGACAAACAGAAGCTAAACGATGTCAAAGTAGCGTAAGGAGGGCTATGCGTGAAGCGTTCAGTGAATTCGAAATTAAAATTCTATGTACCAACTTGACAGAAAATCCTAGGAAGTTCTGGTCTTGCGTTAAATCAGTAAGTGGATCGAAACAGCATATACAGACACTGTGGAATGATAATGGCACTGAAACAGAGGATGACACGCGAAAAGCTGAAATACTAAACACCTTTTTCCAAAGCTGTTTCACAGAGGAAAACCGCACTGCAGTTCCTACTCTAAATCCTCGCACAAACGAAAAAATGGCTGACATCGAAATAAGTGTCCAAGGAATAGAAAAGCAACGGAAATCACTCAACAGAGGAAAGTCTACTGGTCCTGACGGCATACCAATTCGATTCTACACAGAGTACGCAAAAGAACTTGCCCCCCTTCTAACAGCCGTGTACCGCAAGTCTCTAGAGGAACGGAGAGTTACAAATGATTGGAAAAGAGCACAGGTAGTTCCAATTTTCAAGAAGGGTCGTCGAGCAGATGCGCAAAACTATAGGCCTATGTCTCTGATATCGATCTGTTGTAGAATTTTAGAACATGTTTTTTGCTCACGTATCATGTCATTTCTGGAAACCCGGAATCTTCTCTGTAGGAATCAACATGGATTCCGGAAACAGCAATCGTGTGAGACCCAACTCTCTTTATTTGTTCATGAGACCCAGAAAATATTAGATACAGCCTCCCAGGTAGATGCCAATTTCCTTGACTTCCGGAATGCGTTCGATACAATTCTGCACTGTCACCTGATAAACAAAGTAAGAGCCTGTAATCTTCCCCTCACTTATCGACCTTAATGACAGTGAAAAATTAAACCGCGTGCACATACTGGAAATTTGGGAAAAGCAATCGTCACCGAAGTTAATTTATCGGTAAAGAGGGAGGAAAGGGTTACATCTAATTTAAAGGAAAAATGCGAATGAAACTGGTGTAAATTAATTTTCAAAAGGGGTAAAGTTAGTAAAAAAATAAATGTGCGGTCGTTACGTTAATAATTAATTGGCGTTAATTAGATATTTGAGATTTGGGGAAAATTACGGTCGCCAGTCCCATGGACAACTACTATAATAACTGAAAAAGAAAGGTTATTGCACATATAATTAGCACTAAAAGCGTGGCAACTGAAGGTTGACACATGTTGTGTGAAAACTGAATGTTTATCAGAAGTAATAAATTTCTCTACACTCAGACTTAATTAAGCAAAAGAATTAATAAAACTGGGAAATTGAAAGTTAATTTAGTGACTGAAATTAATAGTGAACTTTGTTTTTGCAGCACTACGAAATTCAATAAAATAAGGTTAGTCTTGGGCTACCTCAACAATCATTTCAAAAGCTACTTGAATCTACGCAACTTAGATATAAGAGATTTGACTTTGAACTTGAATTAAATGATTCTGAACAATTAACAATAGTAAAATTTGGTACGTATCAAGCTGAGCTGCAGTCACAGGTAAGCTAAAATATGGTAACAAAACTCGCACTCTTAATTTGTGATTGTGTACTCTAAATATTGTAGCCAGCTATGAATACTTTAACTGAACTTTGAAATTAAAGCAGTGAAATCGAATGATATTACTTTAATGCTGGCGTTTGAATTTCTACGACACTCGGGTTCCTTCCAGAAAAGGAAGGGACCCTGCTTGGTAATGCAATTGGGACAATGAGCGACAAAGGTTCATGCTAAGTTGCTGTATTTTTGTGATGCAGCAGTTTTAAAAGCTGAGGTCTGCCATACAGTTCTAAAACTTTACGTGCTTTTAGTTTTTCTTGTTGGTTGAGCGAAGGTTTGCAGTCGTCGATCGGGGAGGTGGCGACAGTCACTCATTGTCGGCCGTCGCTGTTCCAGAAGCTGGATGTTGGCGCGCCTTCTTCTCGACACGGTCAGTGGGCGAAACGGGCTCTTGATGTGCACCAGCTAATGCTTCCCGTCCGCGACACTGTGTCAGAAACTATCATAGCAAGTCAAACGCAATTACATGTTGCCAAACCCCGAAAGCGCGGCAACTCGCGGGAGCGTTACACAACACACCTGCTCCACTGCCCCACTCCCGCCAGACTCTGCTCTGCACGCGCTCCACGCGGCGGAGTTAACACTACCAAAGATCCTAAACACCTTGGTTCTCCACACGACCTATCGATGTAATAGTTCTATAGCATAGTTTTCTCTATGCCAGACTCAGCGTAAAAATACAAATAATATTTAGAAAATATATATATATATATATATATATATATATATATATATATATATTGTAAAACAATTACAATATATAAAGACACAGAAATGTCATATCTTTAGGTAACAAAATAAGGAAAAAAAATTATAGTGCGATAGATGGAAATAGGAGGATATGCATTTCCAGCGTTACAAGTCTACGGAATATCAGACCAGCTATGTGGCTGGATTGAAGAGATTTTAGGAAACAGAACGCAGCGTGTTGTTCTCAATGGAGAGATGTCTACAGACGTTAAAGTAACCTCTGGCGTGCCGCAGGGGAGTGTTATGAGACCATTGCTTTTCACAAAATATATAAATGACTTAGTAGATAGTGTCGGAAGTTCCATGCGGCTTTTCGCGGATGATGCTGTAGTATACAGAGAAGTTGCAGCATTAGAAAATTACAGCTAAATGCAGGAAGATCTGCAGCGGATAGACACTTGGTGCAGGGAGTAGCTACTCACCCTTAACATAGACAAATGTAATGTATTGCGAATACATAGAAAGAAGGATAATTTATTGTATGATTATATGATAGCGGAACAAGCACTGGTAGCAGTTACTTCTGTAAAATATCTGGGAGTATGCGTGCGGAACGATTTGAAGTGGAATGATCATATAAAATTAATTGTTGGTAAGGCGGGTGCCAGGTTGAGATTCATTGGGAGAGTCCTTAGAAAATGTAGTCCGTCAACAAAGGAGGTGGCTTACAAAACACTCGTTCGACCTATACCTGAGTATTGGTCATCAGTGTGGGATCCGTGCCAGGTCGGGTTGATAGTGGAGATGGAGAATATCCAAAGAAGAGCGGTGCGTTTCGTCACATGGTTATTTGGCAAGCATGATAGCGTTACGGAGATATTAGCAAACTCAAGTGGCAGACTCTGCAAGAGAGGCGTTCTGCATCGCGGTGTAGCTTGCTGTCCAGGTTTCGAGAGGGTGTGTTTCTGGATGAGGTATCGAATATATTGCTTCCCCCTAGTTATACCTGAGGAGATCACGAATGTAAAATTAGAGAGATCCGAGCGCGCACAAAGGCTTTCCGGCAATCGTTCTTCGCGCGAACTATACGCGACTGGAACAGGAAAGGGAGGTAATGACAGTGGCACGTAAGGTACCCTCCGCCACACACCGTTGGGTGGCTTGCGGAGAATAAATGTAGATGTAGATGTAGACCATTTGTTCTGGTAATTGGAAGTTCTAGTAAGTCTCATCTATGTTTTGCACATACAGAAGTTCAAGTCATTCTGTACTGTCTACATCCACAGCGACCAGTTAAATCTCAGCTTGACTCCACCGCCATCTCACTCCTATACGCAGGCGATTGTGTACCAAGAAATGGTTGACCTTAAACCCCCTGTTACCACTGATCTGAACGTGAGCTTCTAAGTAACTATGTTGCAACTCACGCCAGGTTACAACAATGATATGTCATTGAAGTTATCTTTGAAGCTTATTTCAGATATCACACGAAAAGTAAATAGTTCCATTAGGGAAAAAAACTCGGTGTCGTAATTCGGCTGCCATAAAAGAAAAAAATTCCTTACAAACGTTAAGCAATTCACCATATTGTCTGCTATAGGTTGGCGAAAACCGCACCTCAATATATTTATTCATTCTGGATATACCTGGGGTGGCCTGTCTTAGCTGTCTCACATGATGAGGAAGATGTAACATGAAATTTAATGATGAGGTGGAGGTGAAAAGAGAGTGATAGGAAATATTTTAATTTACAAGGGGTGTTCAACAAGTAATGCAACACTTTTTTTCTGAAAGCTAGTTAGTATTATTTAGGATTCCGATACATTATGTTATTCAACACTCTTTTGGCTACAAAACTCTATTTTCAACATAATCTCCTTTCAACACGACGGCCTTACGCCACCCTACTGGGAGGGCCTGTATGCCCGCATGGTGCCACTCTACTGGTCGTTCGGAGCCAATGTTTTGCTGCCTCAGTAACCTACCCACCATCCATGTACTGCTTCCCGCGGAGTGCATATTTAGTAGGGCCAAACAGATGGAAGTCGGAAGGTGTGAGATCCGGGCTTTAGGGTGGGTGAGGAAGAACACTCCAATGAAGTTTTGTGGGCTCCTGTCGGATGTGCCGACTTGTGTGACGCCTTGCGTTGTCATGAAGAAGGAGAATTTCGTTTATATTTTTATGGCGACGAGCATGATGAAGCCGATTCTTCAATTTCCTGAGGGTAGCACATTACACTTCAGAGTTGAGCGTTACATCGTGACGGAGCACACCAAGCAAAATAACCCCATCAGAGTCCAAAACGACCAAGTCATGACTTTACCGACGGTGCACATATGAATTTATTTATTTTTTTAAGGAGAGGTAGTGTGGCGCCACTCCATGGATTGCCGTTTTGTTTCCGTTTCAAAATGATGAACCCATATATCACCGCCTGTGACGGAGTCCGACAAAAAACTGTCAGGACCAGCTTCGTAACACGCAAGCAATTCCACATAGATTGTCCTTATCTGGCCTTTATGGTCTTATGTTAGGCGGCGAGCAATCTGGAAGGCAAACATCTTTGAGTACCCCAATTGGTGGACGAGTGCGTCAGCACTACCAACAGACACATCCAATTTTACAGTGACGTGTTTGTTTGCGATCTGTCAATCACCTCGAATGAGAGTGCCCACACATTCCAACAGTGCTGGAGTCACAGCTGGGTGCGGATGGCTGGCAAGCTGGCGACCGGACAGATTTGGATGATCTCATTGCGATGACGACAGAAGCTTCGTCCAACGACTCACTGTGCTTTTCTTCACTGCTAGGTTTCCGTAGGCATTATGAAAAACGAATATGAATATCTACGATGCTCTGGCTTTCAGCCAAAAGAAACTCAATGACAGCTCCCTACTTGGATCAGGCCTACATTATTGACGACATTTTGAAGGCTATATATGGTACCAGAACCAACTGGAACTTCATGAAACGATAGAGACTGAAAGGGGAATATTCCGCAGTGTCAAACAACAAATTCCACATTTTTTCAACCGAAACTGGCCGAGAAAAAATACGTGTTGCGTCACTCACTGAACACACCTCATAAATGAGGAGACGGTACAGTATTTATGGAGGTGATACATGATTGTTTTGTGTGAGAGGGATCACATGTCTGTGAGGAGCACAGTATTTGATGTACAAAATACATAGGGAGATCACATGTGTATACATACACTACTGGCCATTAAAATTGCTACACCAAGAAGAAATGCAGATAATAAACGGGTATTCCATTGGACAAATATATTATACTAGAACTGACATGTGATTAAATTTTCACGCAATTTGGGTGCATAGATCCTGAGAAATCAGTACCCAGAACAACCACCTCTTGCCGTAATAACGACCTTGATACACCTGGGCATTGAGTCAAACAGAGCTTGGATGGCGTGTACAGGTACAGATGCCCATGCAGCTTCAACACGATACCACAGTTCACCAAAAGTAGTGACTGGCATACTGTGACGAGGCAGTTGCTCGGCCACCATTGACCAGACGTTTTCCATTGGTGAGAGATCTGGAGAATGTGCTGGCCAGGGCAGCAGTCGAACATTTTCTGTATCCAGAAAGTCCAGTACAGGACCTGCAACACGCGGTCGTGCATTATCCGGCTGAAATGTAGGGTTTCGCAGGGATCGAATGAAGGGTAGAGCCACGGGTCGTAACACATCTGAAATGAAACGTCCACTGTTCAAAGTGCCGTCAATATGAACAAGAGGTGACCGAGACGTGTCGTAACGCCAGAAATGCATATCCTCCTATTTCCATCTATTGTACTATAATTTTTTTTCCTTATTTTGTTTTCTGAAGATATGAAATTTCTGTGTGTTTATATATTGTAATCGTTTATATATATATATATATATATATATATATATATATATATATATATATATATCGATGTATAATTGGTTTGTTTTGTAAATATTATTTGTATTTTTACACTGGGTTTGGCCTAGGGAAAACTATGCCATCGAACTATTACATCGATAGGTCGTGTGGAGAACCAAAGTGTTTACGATCTTTGGTAGTGTTAACTCTGCCGCATGGAGCGCGGGCAGAGAGAGTCTGGCTGCAGTAGGGCGGTGGAGCAGGTGGGTTGAGTGACGCTCCCGCGAGTTGCCGCGTATTTCGGGGTTTGGCAGCATGTAATTGCGTTTGACTTGCTATGATACTTTCTGACATGGTGTCGCGGACGGGAAGCATTAGCTGGCGAACATCAAGAGCCTGTTTCGCCTGGTACCCGTGTCGAGAAGAAGGCACGCCAACATCCAGTTTCTGCAACAGCGACGGCCGACAATGAGTGATTGTCGCCACCTCTCCGATCAATGACTGCAAACCTTCAATTAACCAACAAGAAAGACTAAAAGCACGTAAAGTTTTAGAACTGTATGGCAGACCTCAGCTTTTAAAACTGCTGCATCACAAAAATACAGCAACTTAGCATGAACCTTTGTCGCTCATTGTCCCAATTGCATTACCAAGCAGGGTCCCTTCCTTTTCTGGAATGAACCCGAGGTCGTTGAAATTCAAACGCCAGCATTAAAGTAATATCATTCCATTTCACTGCTTTAATTTCAACGTTCAGTTAAGGTATTCATAGCTGGCTACAATATTTACATTACACAAGCACAAATTAAGATGGTTGGTTGGTTTGTGGGATTAAAGGGACCAGACTACAACGGTCATCGGTCCCTACAAATTAAGAGTGCGAGTTTTGTTACCATATTTTAGCTTACCTGTAACTGCAGCTCAGCTTGGTACGTACTAAATTTTACTATTGTTAATTGTTCAGAATCATTTAATTCAAGTTCAAAGTTAAATCTCTTCTTTCTAAATGGCGTAGATTCAAGTAGCTTTTGAAATGATTGTCGAGGTAGCCCAAGATTAACCTTATTTTATTGAATTTCGTAGTGCTGCAGAAACAAAGTTCACTATTAATTTCAGTCACTAAATTAACTTCCAATTTCTCAGTTTTATTAATTCTTTTGCTTAATTAAGTCTGAGTGTAGAGAAATGTATTACTTCTGGCAAACATTCAGTTTTCACACAACACGTGTTAACCTTCAGTTGCCACGCTTTTGGTGCTAATTATATGTGCAATAATCTTTCATTTTCAGTTATTATAGTAGTTGTCCATGGGACTGGCGACCGTAATTTTCCCCAAATCTCAAATATCTAATTAACGCCAATTAATTGTTAACGTAACGACCGCACATTTACTTTCTTTATTAACTTTACCCCTTTTCAAAACTAATTTCCACCAATTTCATTTGCACTTTTCCTTTAATTTAGATGTAACCCTTTCCTCCCTCTTTACCGACAGATTAACTATGGTGACGATTGCTTTTCCCAAATTTCCATTAGGTACACGGGGTTTAATTTTTCACTGTCATTAAGGTCGATAAGTGAGGGGGAGGTTACACGTGGCGACCTGGTGACAGGACAATCTTCGGCTTTGAGGTTGTTCTGGACACGAATTTTGCATTGTGCAAATCTCGTTACAAAGTACTGGTTACGAACAGGTCGTTACGCCAGCGAGAATAAGTAGTGGGTGGAATCGTAATTAGATTTGAGATTTGTCATTTATATTGAAAATTTGTAAAATGAGTGAAGGCAACAATTAGTAGAATTTGGTAGACTTGGATACGGAACAATCAGTCGAACAGTGGGAAACGCGCACCGCAGAACCCATTGTTCAGGAGCAGGCGGCTAGCATTAAAGACGCGACCGCCGAAACGCAACAAAGAGCAGAAATGGAATTCCAAACGTTAGAAAATGTTTCGGAATCGGAAGTGAAAATCAAATCTGATCCCCTTGATGACGAATACGGGGGGAGGAAGCCGCTACGGAAGTAAAACCGGTAGTTTTCGGGAATTTAACTGAATTATTGAATGTTTTGACTAACGAAATCAAGAGTCAATCGGCAGAAATTAAAGCTCAGTCTGCCAAGCAAGAAGCTCTGTCTGAAAAAATTGACAGGAAGCTAGACAATCAGAAGAAAGCTATTAATGTTGTTAACAACAATGTTGGAGTTGTTAACACAAAAGTTGATAAAATCAAAGAAGATATTGTTGTGAAATCGGTAATCTTAAACAGGAAATGATAGGCGTTCAGGCGGAAATTGCGAGCATAAATACTCGTTTTGATTCCGAAATTAGCAGAATCGAGAAAAGTGTAGGAGAAGCAGTTGCTCCGATCATCGAGAATAAGGTGACGGAAAAAATTCAGTTACTAAAAAAAGAGGATCAACAGAAGGTAGAAACTTTAAAGGCTTTAGTATCCGAAGTAGATACTAAAGCGAGGAAGCAGGCTAATACCTGCGAAGAGAAAAAGAGGGAAGTGGAAACGCTTGCGACAACCACTTCCAAGTAATTACGAGTGTCGGAATTAGAAAAGAAACTTGACGAAAAAGAGAGCTATGTGCCAGTCTGTGCACATAGTTCGGAATTGTTGACTAAAGAGGAGCGGTTCGACGTATACACGCGACGGATTTCATTAAAAATTGTGAAAGACTTTTACCCAGATCATGGACTAATGAGAAAAAAATTAATGCGGTTATTGACATGTTGGCTGGTGTTGCCAAGCGTTGGGGCTTAAACCTCAACATTACGAATCTGACTTTTGATGAGTTTAAAAATTTGTTTCTGGCGGAATACTGGTCAGAGCAAAAACAACAAAGTGTCTGGCGCGAATTTGTCGTATCGAGGCCTTTCGATGCGAATTCGCGTGGCTCGATGAACGAGTTTTGTGAGGGCTGGATCCGCAAGTTGGAATATTTGCGTGATCGCCATACGCAATCCGAGATAGTCTGGGAACTCTACAAGAAGCTTCCAGATGATACAAAACGCTACGTAGGAAGCAATTACAGGACAATCAATGATTTCCTGGAATGAGTTGAGGACGAGGACAATTGGCGCAATAATCGCGACTGTGGTAGAGGCCGTGGTAACAACAACGGGTACCACAACAACCATAACGATAACCATGGGAATAATGCATACTGCAACCATGGCAGCAATAACAATAACGGTTCGGACCGTAATAACAATCGGTACAATGCAAATAATAACAGGAATGTCGGAAACCAGTATCATACTGACGTGATACGGGCTTCACAGAATAGTAATAACGCCAGAGGGTGTGATAAGCCGCCTGAGCAGCATCCGGGGAGCAGATCTGCTGGGACGAGACAGGGAAACCGTTAGCCGCGCCGGTGAGGGGCCGACCGGGCGTGGAGAAATTTTGGCGGCCCAATAACAGGAGAAAACCCAGGTGTCGTCGTTATGAAAATTCCGTATGGAATAATCAACGGCGGGAGAGTGTGCCAATGTTAAGAGAAAGGAGTGCGCCCACAAGTAGTAGATCAGCTGTAGACACGGCAGTAGAAAATACATTCACTGTCAGTGAGAACAAAATAAGTAGTGTTCCGGAAATCGATTATAAAGTGGCAGCTGTAACACCCACTGCGGAACTAGAGATTGAGTTTAAGGATGATTCGCAATTGTTGAGAGAAGATCAGATGTCGGATAACACGTCCGTCATCGAGCGAGGAGATGCAGAGAGGAATGACGTCTGGTTGAGGCAGTTCGGTCGCTTATACGACGAACTAAGAGATTATAGGGGCCTGCACAGGAGAAGTGTTTATGGGGAGCGCGGGCAGGATTTGCCGCGTCTCGTCCCGCAGGAAGATAGTGTTTGTGAACTGACAGAAAGTTCTGGCCCTAACCAGCAGACTTTACCAGAAATAGTTGATGTTAATGGGGAGCACGAGCAAGACTCGTCGTGTTTCGTCCCGCAGGTGTTGGATGTTGAAGTAGTAACGGAAAGTTCTGGCCCTAACCGGCAGACCTTACCGAAAGTTATAGTGGTAGAAGCAGCCGACCCATCCGACGCAAAACTCCAGTTTAAACATTGCGAGAGTATTAAGGAGAAAGATTACAAAAATTTTAGTAATAGCCGGACACGATTGGTAGAAAAGCACGTAGATTACAGCGTGTATGAGGTTAGAGCTGACGTTATACGGTCGGACGGTAGCAGTGTGGGTTGCGCAGATCCAGAGGAAGTAATTGCAGATACTACTGGGCACATTCCTCCAGGTAGATTGGCAGATGAGATCAATCTGACCAAAGAGGAATCAACGATGGTGACAATTAGTGAAGTGATAGCAAAGCAACACTCACTAGTTGACGAGTTACAGGAAAAGGTTTCGGTATTGGAGGCGAAGCTACAGACTAAGCCTCAGGACAAACGTGTTGAAATTAAAACTGTATGTGAACAGAGGCTGAAAAAACCGCCAGATAAGCCGGATTTAGGATCAAAGCCGGATGGTTTTTTCTGGAATGACCTGGATATAGACGAGGATTTATTGTGGGAAAATAAAGAAACAGTCGAGGATAAGTGTAGACTGTTAATATGCACGGCCTACAAATTAACGTGTTGATTGAAACCGGTGCAGAATTGAGTGCTGTGTCTGGGAAAATATTTGAGTTACTGAAGGACAGACCTGGTATCGTAGGTATGCCAGTAACAGGAGTGAAAATTATCGGTCCTACTGCGAAGGCCAGCAAACCGGTCACAAAACAGATTTTTATCAACTTCGAGATATGTGGGGCACGATTTGAACAAGAGTTTGTCGTCGTACCAGACTTAACTACGGAAGTAATTATCGGGTTAGATTGGCTATTAAAGTACCGTGCAGTGATTAATTGCGAAAGCAAAACTTTGACACGTACGTCACAAGATAAAACAATAGTAGTTAGTTTTGACGAGGCGGGAGATAGTGTGCATAGGCAATACCAGCCTATACACATTTTTAACTGGTCGGATGCCATTGACGTAGGCATGAATTTGAACTACCGTAATGTGAGGATATCCTGTTAGATGACAGAAGTAAAAGTTTAGTGGATGAGATAATCAAATTCCCTCCACGGATTGACATTAGTATTGGTGCGAAAAAAGATCGTTTACGAGAAATAATGAAGCTAAAAGCCGATGCTCGCATACGTCGTCATGACGCTAAAGCGCGTTATGCTAAGTTTGTAATCGGAGACCTAGTACTTGTAAAAACACCTGACAAATCGAGCGAGATAGACAATGAAATCTCTAAATTTAAGTTTGTTTTTAATGGACCATATAAAATCATTGGTGTACCTCACACAAATGCTTATTGCTTAGAGTATCCAAGCTCTGGAAAACTATTAGGTATACGAACATTGTAGACTTGAAATTGTACCAACCTAGGATTGATTAATACCACAGAATGGGTAATTTGTACAGTATGTAAATATAAAGTGTAAGATTTAACGATTTGCTAGTTTGCCATGCTTTTGCCTGACCAAGAGGTCATTAAAGAAATTGTAATTAATAAGTAATTATTTTGATTACATGATTTAAGAGTAACTGATTACTAATCAATTGAAAAATCCAAGCTGCTAGTTTAAGTTTTCAGCTGAGTCACAGTAGATTAAGGAATGTAAATATGATTTTGTAACTAGCTGTAAGATTTAATGAATATGTGATTTACTAGTCATTGCCGATGTACTTAGACGCTGTTTTAAGTTTCAGGCTAGTACATGTGTGTGATGATGGACAGTGTTGAGTTATCCTCTGTGATAGTGTTAATGGACTCCTTGAGATTACTCGGTAGTGAGTTTTTCCGAAAGAATTCAGTGAAACGGACGTTCTGGAAATGCAGTTACACAGGCGAGTGAGATCAAGCGTGCCGCACAGGCGGGCGCAACAGTACGGGCGAGGTGGAGCCGCTGTCGGCTCTTGTGCCGGTCGGCAGTCTTTGTATTTGCGGGTACGGAAGGCCGAGTTGTTTTTCTTCCCGGACAGCAGATGTGACAGAATTCTGCTGTCAATATGTATGTTTTTTTCGATCTACTGCGTATTATTTTCTTGTTTAGCGTTAAGTGGACTCTCATGACGAGAATATTAATTATGAAAAGGTTATATAAAAATGTGTATTCTATGTAATTAATTATTAATTTGCGTATTTTGATCTACCTGTTTTTATGACAATGTAATCTGATTAATTTTGTAAATAGTATTCCATTTCTTGATACTGTTAGGAATTTTGCTGATTTTAGAATAGCTAAACCATTTTCTGTTTTTTCTATGAATTTTAATATATTGTCAACCTGTTTTCTTTTGTGTAAGATGACAGAGTGGAATGAGGTTGGGAGTGTCTCCACTCAATTATTATGGTCTAAAAATTGGTTTATGGTTAACTAGCCTAATGCTAAATTTTCTTGATGTTTTGAGCATATGCATTTCCGTTGTTTTTTTTCCTTTTTGGGACATTTTCTGAGTCTGTTTAGGTTACACAAACATCCTCAGACAATGTGGGGCACGTATAACGCCGGAAATGCATATTCTCCTATTTCCATCTATTGTATTATAAATTTTTTCCTTATTTTGTTACCTGAAGATATGACATTGCTGTGTCTTTATATATTTTAATTGTTTCACTATTTGTATATACATATATATTTATGCATTTATGTCGATGTATAATTGGTTAGTATGTAAATATAATTTGTATATTTGCGCTGGGTCTGGCCTAGGGAAAACTGTGCTATAGAACTATTACATCGATAGGTCGTGTGGAGAACCAAAGTGTATAGGATCTTTGGTAGTGTTAACTCCGCCGCATGGAGCGCGGGCAGAAAGAGTCTGGCTGGAGTAGGGTGGTGGAGCAGGTGTGTTGTGTGACGCTCCCGCGAGTCGCCGCGCTTTTCGGGGTTTGGCAGCATGTAATTGCGCTTGACTTGCTATGCTAGTTTCTGACACGGTGTCACGGACGGGAAGCATTACCTGGCGCACATCAAGAGCCCGTTTCGCCTGCTGACCGTGTCGAGAAGAAGGCGCGCCAACATCCAGCTTCTGCAACAGCGACGGCCGACAATGAGTGACTGTCGCCACCTCCTCGATCGACGACTTCAAACCTTCAATAAACCAGCAAGGAAGACTGGAAGCACGTAAAGTTTTAGGACTGTATGGCAGAGCTCAGCTTTTAAAATTGTTCCATTTGCCTCTTTAAATTACAGCAACGTAGGATGAAACTTTGTTGCTCATTCTCCCAATTGCATTACCAAGCAGGGTCCCTTCCTTTTCCGGAATGAACCTGAGTGTCGTTGAAATTCAAACGCGAGCATTAAAGTAATATCATTCGATTTCACTGCTTTAATTTCAAAGTTAAGTTAAGGTATTCATAGCTGGCTACAATATTTAAATTACACAAGCATAAATTAAGAGTGCGAGTTTTGTTACCATATTTTAGCTCACCTGTGACTGCAGCTCAGCTTGGTATGTACTAAATTTTCCTATTGTTAATTGTTCAGAATCATTTAATTCAGGTTCAAAGTCAAATCTCTTACTTCTAAATTGTGTAGATTCAAGTAGCTTTTGAAATGATTGTTGAGGTAGCCCAAGACTAACCTTATTTTACTGAATTTCGTAGTGCCTCAGAAACAAAGTTCACTATTAATTTCAGTCACTAAATTAACTTTCAATTTTCTGGTTTTATTAATTCTTCTGCTAAATTAAGTCAGAGTGTAGCGAAATTTATTACTTCTGACAAACATTCAGTTTTCACACAACACGTGTCAACCTTCAGTTTCCACGCTTTTACTGCTAAATATATGTGCATTAATCTTTCATTTTCAGTTATTATAGTAGTTGTCCATAGGACTGGCGACCGTAATTTTCCCCAAATCTCAAATATCTAATTAACGCCAATTAATTGTTAACGTAACGACCGCACATTTACTTTCTTTATTAACTTTACCCCTTTTCAAAATTAACTTCCACCAATTTCATTTGCATTTTTCCTTTAATTTAGATGTAACCCTTTCCTCCCTCTTTACCGTCAGATTAACTTCGGTGACGATTGCCTTTCCCAAATTTCCATTAGGTACACGGGGATTAATTTTTCACTGTCATTAAGGTCGATAAGTGAGGGGAGGTTACAGTGTAACCAATGGCACCCCGTACCATCACGCCGGGTGATACGCCAGTATAGCGATGACGAATACACGCTTCCAATGTGCGTTCACCGCGATGTCGCCAAACACGGATGCGACCATCATGATGCTGTAAATAGAACCTGGATTCATCCGAAAAATGACATTTTGCCATTCGTGCACCCAGGTTCGTCGTTGAGTACACCATCGCAGGCGCTCCTGTCTGTGACGCAGCGTCAAGAGTAACCACAGCCATGGTCTCCGAGCTGATAGTCCATGCTGCTGCAAACGTCGTCGAACTGTTCGTGCAAATGGTTGTTGTCTTGCAAACGTCCCTATCTGTTGACTCAGGGATCGAGACGTGGCTGCACGGCCCGTTACAGCCATGCGGATAAGATGCCTGTCATCTCGACTGCTAGTGATTCGAGCCCATGGGATCCAGCACGGCGTTCCGTATTACCCTCATGAACCCACCAATTCCATAATCTGCTAACAGTCATTGGATCTCGAACAACGCGAACAGCAATGTCACGATACGATAAAACGCAATCGCGATAGGCTACAATCCGACCTTTATCAAAGACGGAAACGTGATGGTACGCATTTCACCTCCTTACACGAGGCTTCACAACGACGTTTCACCTGGCAACGCCGGTCAACTATTGTTTGTGTATGAGAAATCGGTTGGAAACTTTACTCATATCAGCACTTTGTAGGTGTCGCCACCGGCGCCAAACTTGTGTGAATGCTCTGAAAAGCTAATCATTTGCATAACACAGCATCTTCTTCATGTCGGTTAAATTTCGCGTCTGTAGCACGTTATCTTCGTGGTGTAGCAATTTTAATGGCCAATAGTGTATTTATCACTAAGTTCAGAGTGATATTTCCAAAATCCTGATGGCTCTGCTAGTTAACATGCCACGTTGTTAATACTATTGCATGTTGTAACCCATTTGTTTTATAATTGCATCGTATTGTGAGTGCCAAATAACAAATCTTTTAAGATAATAAATCTTACAAGGAAATTACTAGTAATCTGCACCTACTGAATTTAGTATCCTGAACCTACTACACAGTGATGTTTGTTCCATAGTCATAGCCTTTCAGACAAGTACTGACACTAAATATGTTGACGAGATATTTTACTACAGGGAGTGCTCTGGGACTGTCCCAGAATAGATGTGATGGTGTATAAGTCGTTATCAGCAGTAAAGGAACAACCGGGGCATCAGTCCATTTTGTTAGCGGGGGTTGGCTGCATCAGGGGCAGGTATGCACTCAGGGTCAAAGCTGTTGTTCTCCTTTGATGACAGGTACTTAACCTATTGTTCTCCTTTGCTTGAAAGGTACTTAACCTATTGTTCTGCTAAAAGGATCCTTCTTTTTCATTGACAGGCACTTAACGTATTGTCCCCCCTCCCCGCCTCCACCCCTTCCCCGCCGCCCTCAGGAAACCTCCCTCCCTCACTGTTACAGGTACACTTTCATGTCTTGGTTATTGGAATAGCTCCTCCCACTCCTATCAATTTGATTGACTACTTAATTAAATTGAGCAATTAACTAACCTCTTCCCTTTCCTGTAAACTCCCTCCCCTTCCACCCCAGCCCTTGGAAATTGGCAGGAAAAAGACTCAGTTGATCGGTCATTTCGAGGGAATTCACTTGTAGTGTGTGGAATATTGTTTAAACACTTCAGACAATGTGTAGAACATTATTTAATTATTTATGGCAGTGTATGGAATATAGTTTATTTATTTAGTTAAGGAATTTGTCCAGAAATCGATTGCTGTGTATGGAATATTGTTTAAACAATTTAGACAATATGTGGAATACTGTTTATCTAATCAATTTAGGGGATTCAAGGTAGTGTATGGAATATCTGGAAGTTGGTGGCCATTTGGTGGCGAGGAAGGATCTCATAACAGGAAATTGAGGGGTATATTATTTATTTATAAAAAATTCAGTTTGTGGGGTTGGATTTCTCTTGCTCATCATTCTCTGCTGTTTGGAAACTTGTAGGTCTTGTAAGAAGTAATTACATGTAGCAAACATGTTGCATAACCTAATGTTCAGCACTGTACTCTGGCTGTCTTAGCCTAATGTTCGGTCCTTTGTCAGCACTTAACCTATTGTTCTGTTAAGGCGTTTTCCATGTCACCACCATTCCCTTAAACTATTGTACACCTTTTATACCAAATTAAGTAATTAGTTTTGTCATCCCACCATTTTCTGGTACACTTCTCGAATTTTACATGCTTTTAAACGCCATTTCTGGCACATTCTTCTTTGTCACCCACCCCCTTAAACTATTGTACTGCATTTTACATACAAATTATGGAAATTAACCTAGTGTTCTGCAATCAACCTGCTGTTCTACTCTATGTCACCCACTCATGCACACCCTCCCCTTAACTATTGTACCGCTAACACCATGTTGATATAAAAATTTATGCAAATCTTCACATTTATGGGGGGTTTTTCTTAATTCACAGCATCCTATTGGTCGGTGAAATCGATAGAATATAGTTTAAACAAATGATCGCTAGTAAAAAACACATCTCGCCATTCCCTGTCCACTGGGCCACACAGGACGCTACTGCACACGCTCCCAGGAGTTGGGATGCACCGGCGGCCCCCATGAAGTGACGATGCAGCTGTCAGCTGCCAAACCACACACGGGTGGCAGTTCAAGTCCTGCAACGATGAGGCAGCAGCATCCCTTTCATACTTGACACCTGAGAAATTCCTGTCGAAATACGTGTTCACCTAGGCACCATTGTGGCACGTTGATGCAGAGCTTTGGGTCCAGCACTATAGAAATCTGTTCCAATACTTCCCAGAATAGCACAGGGTTCATTTTTCCTAGCAATGCTAACCTGGGTCTAGCTGTGCACCCGTGCTTACCTGCCAAGCGTGGCTGATGCATCACTGCAAAATGTTCGTGCTGTGATCAGGACCTGTTTCGAAAATAGCCCAGAATAACACCGCTTGCATTTTTCCCAATGGTCCTAACGAGACATCACGTGTCCTCTTCTTGGAAATCGTGACGTCCTGCTGTCAACAAATATCTCAGAAATGTTAAACTTTCTCACCGCTAAAAGCCTTAATCATGTCTGTGTATGCTCGCAAAAACACAGTTAATCATAAAAGCAACCTTGTTGTTTGGAAAGAGAGCACTGTCTAAGCACAGACAGGGGGAAATCAGAACAATTATGCAACCAGAATTCGAAGCACTGTCCTACAGAAGAGAAAAATCGCGGGAATTTTCAGTACCCTACAGCTACAGGTCTGGAGATGTCCTAATGCCACAGTGGCGGATGAGTGACGGCATCCACGTCAGAGATGGTTGGTCTGCTTCAGCTTGTCTTTGAACACTAGCTTTCTCAGAACTTTCCGTAGATACCTTGTCTCCATCTTGTTCACATCAGTTTGTAGATGCTCCTATGCCCCAGCACAAAAGACGTCTTGTGAATGAATGGAGTATACTCATTGAATCTTACTGAATTTACCCTCCAAATTACTAAAGCTGCCAGTGTGGGAGCACTGTCCACTTTTTTTTTTCTTTCTGCAGATGAGGCTTTCAGCGGCAAAACTGTTTGTACAGATCACCATATTGTACAGACAATTAAACCCTGCAAAGCGGCCTGCAGATCGTCAAATACAGAAAGACTCTTACTCAATTACACTGCTCTGCCACTGAGGATGGAAGCTTGAATATTAGAGCGTTAAACTGATCTCCAACCTGACAATATATCACCGCATGCAGCGTCGATGTAGTAAACATACAATTCGTATCCTGTGCCATACAAAATAGACCCTTTTGCATCATGCATATAGCTATCGACCGCCAGACACTCGTACATATACCGCAGAGACAGACAGCATAAGCACATGCACCGTAGGTACACTCCTCGCTGCACTAGATATATCCCACAAGGTCGGGCTGTCATTCTCCCCCCCCCCTCCCCAATGGGTGACCACAGCGCACTTAGCGGACCGAAGTCACTCTCAGAACTGTTGTAAAAAAGGCCATTTATGCAATACTTCTTGATATCAAGCACATAGCAATAACGCTTGCAAAGCAGTACCACTCGTGCAACATAATTCCGAATATATAGACTGGAAATTATTTCTCTAGAAACCCGAAACTTCAGTGAGGTGTAGCGTGCTGTAAACCACTGAGTAACTAGAAACTTATCCCGTCTGCAAAGACCTTTACGTGAAAACTCGAAAGAAATAGAGGAAACTGATATTTCCTCTCGCGAATACCGATGTCTTTGATGTAACAGATTCCAAATCATCCTTATAATTTACAAAGTCAACTAAGGTGTTTCTCATGTCTAGAGAACCAGTAAATGCGTTCTCCACCTGTCTTTCACCTGCTAGATGCACACTACACAATCGATGTTGCCTCAACTAAATAAAGGTGCGAAATGTGCAGAAGTAGTCAACCAGACAATTTACATGAGAGGGAATAATGGTCCAGCCTAAACACACGTCTATATTAAATCTTCTCAAATTTCCACGTGAGCACGAAAGCTGTCCAACACACACTAAGTATTACTTCGCTATTCGGCCGTCTAGAGGACGACACGGTGAGGTCAGCTACATTCCTACACCCCCAAAGACCTCTCCATTCAGACGGCACTGGTAGCGCCACTCTTATGCTACTGGCGCGAAATTTGAATAGATATCATCTGTCAGATGTAGAAACATGCATACCAACTTTCATGTCGCACCACTCCTCCTTGATATTGCGATTTTCTTGCGTCAGTGTATATGTAAAGAAAATAATGATATACAAAAGAAATTGCTCTTATCTGCTTCCACCCTACAATAACTTTCATGGCGAAAGGATTAGGGTCGTTTATAGATTATAATTCTGATATAACAAATTAACTCATGGTTCATCATCATAAACAATACACTTTTCAATTTATTTTTTAAACAAGTAAAGAGATAGCTTATCTGCAGAGAGAATGAAATCACACTAATACAATGTATTATCGTATACCTGACTAGTGGCGTGTGTCTGCTTATAGGCAGACATACAACATATTTATACTAAGAGAAACGAGGTAAACGACTTTTTATACATACAGCTCGTTGGATTAGACAGGATTAGGAGCATCTGATTTCTGATATGCAGAGATGCATCATACTAGCTAAATTCGTTGTTTTATTCACGACTAGGAGCTGAATACGTCGCACAAATACATCTGACAAATACTACTAAGAGAGGGGAGGAGAATGATTTTTTTACATGCCATTCATTGTTTTTTGTACATGACTACTAGGATCTGATGGCTGATACACAAGGTTAGATTATACGAACACAGCTGATTTTTTTTATGCGTGACTAGCATCTGTGACTGCAGAGATCATACTAACAGAGAGAGGAGAAAGATGTTATATACAATATTTAAATAACAGTAATTGTTTTCTTTGATACATCACACTAATACTACTATGGATATTTATATACAATATTTACACTGTGTAGGGACTAGCAGCTGCAGATGAAGAAGAAAGAAACACATATTCACACACACATATAAAATCACACACAGTATAAAAATGTGTAAATGGTAAAAATAATCATGATACATACAATTTTCATTTTCATGTATACATTCATACACACAACTATGACAAACGCAGTCCCAATCTCATGTACACAGATGAACCATTTGTCTTCACAGCGCAACTGACACACTTTTAGTTGCAGTGTGAAGTGCATCTATGCACCTCATGACCTCGCAACAGAAAGACTACTTTGCGCACAAGATGTGGAGACGAATTCTCATCACACAGGCACTCCTTGTAGTCTTCGGTCATAAGAGCCTGTAGGCTGCATGCTGCACATCTTTAGTCCATCACTGGATGGTACCTCCATCCATATGGTACGTATATAATATATGTTTGATCTGAGAACCACAAACTCCACAATCTGCGATCCATTCGTCTAATCTTTCGTCAGGCCAATAACTTTCTTTTTTGTGGCGTACTAACGTCAACGTATTCCTTCAACCAGGAACGCTACTTGAAGAAGTGCAGCGCGTAATTCTACCAAGTTTCACCCCAACCTGAGACACTGGCTGAGGTTTCTATAGCGTGAAATGTTTCTCTGCTTATTCCTCAGGGTTGTTATCAGCTTGGGACGGAACGATGTCGCGTGACTAGCTGCTCCAGACAAAATGGTAAGTTGATGTGCACATCTTGCAAATTGGTGAAATATTCTAGGTTCACCCCCAGGACATATCCTACACCAGCATCAGCAACCACCTGACAGATCTCATCTTTCGGTGTGACGATTTCATCTTTGGATAGCCATCAGAACACTCCAAACGGTAGAGTTTGTCGCATGGCATGCACGTAGAGATTGTTTACATCCAAGTAAAGGATGTAACTCAAATCGTCAGATGGCCTGTTCTCTGCCTCACTCAATTTGCGAGTTATTCCCCTTGGCGTACCTGTGTAGCCACTGACAAAGTCCTCTGTCAATCCTGAATTTTAAAAGCAGCAACATGTCAACATTGGTCGACAGTTCAGTACTTAGACATTTCCTTTTTTTACGAAATGATCCATGAGAAACTTGGCACGTTGGAACAGAAGGCAGGGTTTAGAGTGTATGTGCCCAGGCATACACTTTAGAATTTCTCAAAAACGTCTGTGAGCAAGGGTACATCTGTCTCCATGTACGATCTAGCATATTCTTCTAAACTGGAGATATTAAACTTCTGCCAAACATTCACAGCATACCTATAGTCAGCATCCGGTATGGCTCTGCCTGTGAATTTGCTGGTGAATGTCATGTTGTCTCTTTTGTATCTTGCAGTGATTTGGATTCCCCACTTAGCAGAGATGTGGATGTGTCGGAGGTACTAGGGCTGTGAGCAGCGACTGTGGGATCCCGACGTAAAGGGAGCCTCTTCCGGAACAAGCACATCACGTGGTGCCTCCCAGTGGCGACTGTTAGCCACTGAGACTGTGGCCTGGGCTCGCGGTGTGGCTGTACTTTGCAGTGCCATTGCACAGCAAGTTGACTCAGTCTGTTTTGCGGTCTAGAGTGGTTACTAATCACCTCAGCTCGTGGTCTTGCGGTAGCGTTCTCGCTTCCCGCGCACGGGGTCCTGGGTTCGATTCCCTACCTCGAGATGACTGGGTGTTGTTGTGTCGTCTTCATCACCATCATTCATCCTCATTACGGTAGGAGGAAGGGAATGGAAAACCGCCTCCGCCAGGACCTTGCCTAGTACGGCAGTGTGGGTCTCCCACATCATCCCCTACGCTCCTCAGAGTATGAGACCTCATAATCATCATCAGTGGTTACTAAGTTGGAACGTTTGTATTTCTACGCCGACTTCGCTACGTCCCAGATTGTTAGTGCTTCGTTCACTTCGTGAACTCAGTCTATTGCGAACTTACAGGAACCTGTGTTCGTTTGGACTCATATTTCCCTCGGACATATACTTAATGCTAAGGAGGGAGTCATTTCGTCAGCCACAGATGATGCAGAGTTGTTGGTGGTTGTCCCTTCTGTGCTACACCTCCGTATATCACAAATCCTCCACACTGGCCACTGGGGAAAGTGCTGAATGAAAGCAATGGCACAGTGTCATGTGTACTGTCCAGATGTAGACGCCACCATTGAACATACACTCCGCAACTGCTACGCCTGCGTGCATAACTATTCGGTCCAGGCACAGCATTTTAAGACATTGTCCCTCCCTGACCACCCATGGCAAAGAGCACACACATATTTCGCTAGCCCTTTCCTGGAAGCACTGTGCTTCTTGGTCGTTGATGCCCTTTCATATTTCCTGTATGCAATGCGTATGTCTACAACATCCTTTGGGACTACCAGTATCGTGGCTGGTACTACAGGGTGACAGATGTTTGAGGTGGTAGTCGCCAGGAGCAGTTGGTCCGTCACCACAATAAATTTTGTCCATAGCATGAAGTCACAACCCTGAAACCTCCTCAGGAACCAATGGGGCAGCATTGCTGGATCGATTCCAAACCCATACCAGCCTCTGGACTTGCCCTTTCGCCCTCCTCCATCCAGCCCGGTGCAACGTGTCAATGGAAAGCAGATACTGACAAGTGATGGGATCCTACTGAGGTGAATTCCACCGTTCATGTTTCCTGTCCCTGCAGCTGGTGCTGCCCATTTCGGATGTATGTGTTCTTGAGATGAGGCGCAGATGGTGGACGACCCATTGACATTACACCCATCACAAATGATGGCTACTTCCTTATAGGACAACTCAAGTTACGCGCAAGAGGTCGTTACTGGGGCCTAATCCATGCATGTGGTGTCACATCCCGATCTGGCTGTGGGGAACGTGCCACTCGAACCATTAGAGGTGATTAAAGTTTCGTCCTCTCCCAATCCTCGATGCCGTAAGCATAGGTCAAGCCATTTCCTGCCCTATATCCCGATTAAAGGGAGGGGGGGAGAGTTTCGCATCTGACAGTGATTCAGATTCCTCATCAACCACAGACGTGGACATGTCAGAGGTACTGAGGCTGCGAGTGGCGACTATGGGCCACCATCGCAGGGGAGCCACTGCTGAGAAATGGATGTCACATGGTTCTACCCACTGGTGACTTTCTGCTGCTGAGCCTGTGGCCTGGGCCTGCAGCATCGCTCATTGCTTGCTGCACTTAGCAGCTGTTCATATTGTATTTGTACACCAACTTCGTACATCCCAAACTTTTTACTGCTTCATTCACTTTGTGAACTCAGCCTTCTTTGGACTTGTAGGAACGTGTGTTCATTTGCGACTGGTATGGTGCACCAACTAGAGCAAGTGACGATAAACAGTCTACCGACGCCATGCATGATAGAAAAGTCACTCTCCATTGAATAGAGGTATTCATAGAGAAAGACCCCTTTTCCCCTCACAAGCTGAAACTCCACATCATCAGGATATGTAACTCGGGTGGTATGAATGTCCTCCCGAAACCTGTCACAGCATGTTTCTGAAGAGGAGTACACATGAATCATAATTAATTCAGGAAGTGGAGCAATGTTCTTAATATGATTCTCTTGGAGAATGAAATGTATATTTATACATTGTCAGGTATGGCAATGATCTTATCATTCACCATCCTGAGATCACCAAACTTCTCAACAAGAAAATGAACACTGTACCCGCTCAAATTATGGAGGAGGAGAGATATGTGTCATGACAGTTTATATTTCAAGTTGCATGGATTGTAAGCTGCACCACATATCTCTGAAATATGATTAGAATTTGTCAATACTGGAATCATATGAGCATACAGTCTGAAAGGCTACTGCATACAGTACGTGTTGTTCTGTGAAAGTGGTGCGAGAGGCTGTGGGATCACCTTCATAACGAATCACAGGAAACAACACGCACTCAAACTCAGCATACAAAGGGACAGCATTCCTTGATGGGTGTTCATAAACTTTAAGAACTTTTCATCTCCAGTGAGCATTTACACACTTGGGCAAGTCGTCACGCGTCTTTTTAAGTACTCGAATTTAGTAAAAGAGTTGAGGCATCAGTGGCAAAAATGCCTTTCCACAGATTTGTTTTGGTTCAAAATGGCTCTTAGCACTATGGGACTTAACTTCTGAGGTCATCAGTCCCCTAGAACTTAGAACTACTTAAACCTAACTAACCTAAGGACATCACACACATCCATGCCCAAGGCAGGATTCGAACCTGTGACCGTAGTGGTCACGCTGTTCCAGACTGTAGCACCTAGAACCGCTCGGCCACACTGGCCGGCAAATTCCTTTTGACAATTGCTGAATTCAATATTGAGAATTTGTCCTTCCTTTAAAGTTTCGTTTTACTACTAAATTATGACATTTCTCGAAGGTTGCAAAATATTTGTATCTCTCTCTTATATTTTTCATTGTTCTCCGAAATATTGTATTGTTTGACAAGTTGTAGAAATCTTTTTCAAAATAATTTTTTCCTTTAGTGCCAATTTCTGTATTTAAACCTATATAGTTTTTCAACCAATTCGTTTGGTTAAAATATAAAAGTTTTGAATTTCTGTTAATGTTGTCCCTAAAGACAAATATTGTTGAAGATTTCTACAGTGAATAACATAATTATATTTAATATCTGCAGTTTTTAATAATTTTGCTTCTTTAGTTACTGGCACAATTACATTTCTGGTAGCAAACGGTAGATCTGTATGCAGATTATGTTTTAATTTTTGGGTATTCTAAATCTACATCAATAATACAACCTATTTTAGAAGTGTCTGAAATTCTACTTACGTTATTTAAGAATCAATCGAATTTGGTTCAACCTATTGGAAACATCCATAATATAAATATTGACTCATGGCAAGCATAAATTGTTTGCATCTAAATGTATTAAAATTTCGATATGATAGTTTTATGGTTATGTTTAAGATATTTACTATTTGCTTTAAGAAATCTTTCACAACGATGTGACATATCATCTCTTATATTTTTTCAACCACATAAATCATATCATTATCATCTAATACTTCAGCATGTTGTCCCATAATTTTAAACATCAACTCAAAAGAGAAACCTGTTATAGAAAAATAACAAGAATTGTCTAAATTATAAGCTTTTATACAAGATTTCTTAAATTTTCGAAAATGCCAGACTATGACTGAAAAAGAGTTTTTAAATATATATCATGATATTCTCCTAAATTTTTTACATTTCATTTTTCCCAAAGTAGATTAGCATGTTTATTATCTTCTTCACTAATATCACATTAATTTAATTTATCATAAAATTCTTCTTTTGTTGAAAGTCCTTTTTCTTCAAATTTTTCCAATTATCTATGTAATCATAAGCTTAACTGCTCTTGTAGATGGTAAATTTATTAGATCTTCTGGGAAATTTTTAAAAATATTTCTCATTGTTACATTTCTTAAATTTGAAGAAAGTTTATCAAGGCTTGAAGCCATATCTTTAAATCTATCATCAAATCTTACCTTCAGTTTTCTATTTTTTACTAAAACTGTGATACCTATTTCCATTGTTTGGTGTTAAATCTATTTCTTTTTCATTGTATCCAAGTTCCTTACAAATAAATGATAATCTTATCCTGATAAATTCTGTAAATAAACTGTTACAAAAGTTGACCGTTTTGATTCCAAATTAAAATTATTGCACAAAGAATTAATATATTTTCCTCTTAAATGACCATGAGATAAATTTTTCATATCTTTTTGTATAATGTTTGTACACAAAGAACAAATTTTAGAGCTTTTATGTCTTCATTATTCGTCAGAAAGTGAAGTTTTTTTTCTTCTGCCACAAAATACATTCTTCCTTTCTCTTCAGCTTCATTTTTCATAGATTCTACAAAATTTTTATGGCAATTTGATCCTCTATACACTACAAGATTTTTTTGCTGTTCATTTATATATGCAATATAATGAAAAAAACTGGGTGGTTCATGTTTTTTATATTTTATAGTATAAGTTGGTTATTTAATTTTACATTTAATTCATTTTGATTTAATTGCTCATTGTAAAGTTTATATATGGCTTTTAAATTTCTCCTGCAAAAATCATCAATAGTATCATCTGCTGTTAATTCAGGATGTTTTTGTTTAATTTCAATAACGAACTTTCGAAATGTGGTTTTATAACAGAAGGAACTTTTTGAATATATCATATAATTTTTAAAAATTATGTTTGTGAGCCTTTCTGTGGCATTTCAACTTTTAATGGTTAAGTAACTAAAGATTTTTTGACTGATTTTATAATTTAGCTTTATTATTAAAATGTAATAAATATGAATCAGAAAATAGATTTTCATCCATTATGATTTGATCCAAAATTTGAAACAAGTCTAGTTAAATCTTTTATCCGAAAGTAGTGTTAATAACTTTCTTCTTTAAAATATAATGAATTAATATGTATTTCTTTTTAGATTTTGTTACTTTCAATGGATACATTTAATGTTTTTCAACGAAAGGATAAATATTAATAGACAAATTAATTACAGACTCAGGTCTGAAATATCATCAACTGAAACGGTAAACGAAATATTAGGTATTTCAACCTTCAAGCTCTACAAGGGTTTTCTTGTAACTACTTGTTATATCTGTATTTTACATTTCTCTGTCTACAGGTTTTAATGCCAAAGTTGTAGACCACAGAATGATTTTTGATTGTTACCTTGCAATTAATAGAAACTTTTCTTCTTTTTTATGATAGTTCAGTATAATATGAACCTCTTATGGAACATATCTATTAACTGCTAACTGTATTCTAACAGTTCTGTTTAATGTCTATCCTAACACATGTGTTCGAAAATTAAAGATATGTGTTAAAAATATTTTGTTTCCCTTTCTTCATTTTCTAGGTATTTCTTTTTCTCTAATGGTCCTAGAATTCTTTGATTGATGCCCAAATTCAACAACTCTTTTATTAGTCCTCATTCTGTACTCAGAATAAAATAAACAGTTTATTTTCAAGCCATAATATAATTTTTAATTTTCTGCCACTACTTTCATGTTCGGCTTCCATGCATCTAAGAAATGGTTTGGCTCAATTGATTTTATATTAATTTCGAAATTTATAGTTTGTAACCTATTATTAAATTATTATCAATTACATAATAATTAACTGTTTTTATATTTTGTTGTTTTTCCAGATCTATATTATTAGAAAATGAGACTATTTCTTTTAATTGTTTAGTTTCATCGTTTTTAAAAACTTCACCAATCTTTTCAATATTAGTATAAGGTAATTGTTTCACATTTTTACTCTTGATTCTTTTCTTACTGATGCTGATATGTTTGCTATAAAATTATGTACATTATCTTTTATTAATTTATAATGTACTCTCAAGTTATTTACTTTACAATAGTGACAAAGTTGGGCTACAGTGGACTTTTTTTACAATAGTCAGGAAGTACAGCCACAGTGAAGGTACTTAATTGTGCACTCACTTATAAGGAAACAATTAACAGAGTTAAAAGAAATGAAAAATAAAAAATCAGTGAATGAAAATAAAAATTTAAAAAAATGTATTAGATTTTTTAAAACTGAAGAAACAAATTAATTTTTTATTAGGTTTTTATATTCATAGTTTATATTTTTTAAATTTGTTTCATGTGCAAGATAGTTTATTTGGTTAAAAATTTATAATCGACTGATATTCAATCATTTTCATATTCAGTCAAATTTATAATTTTTCTGATTTTGTAATTATTTTGTATTCAGTTAAATTAGTTGTTGGGATTCAGTTAAATTTATATTTGTAATAGTAGAGGATGTCTGAGGAAGTCCCACTTACCATAGTCAGTTAAGACCACAGACTTTCACTGATTTTGGTAGTATTTGGGTTGGTAGCCCCAAATATTATCTACTGTTTGCAGGCCTTCCATAATTGGCAGAGAACCACAAATGCTTGGACATCCTCCTGCATTTGGTAGAGAGAGAGAGGTAAGCCCATACTCGTGAATATGTGTAGATTTGTCTCCCTTGATTGCAGAGGATGCCTGAAATGAGACCCAAAATCCATTTACAGTCTCTCCCAGAAGGTACAAGGATATTTCAAAAAGCCACCTTGGGTATTGTTGGCCCCTTTCCACTAAGTACCCATGAAATGTGTATGTTTGAAATATGACTGAAATTATGTAGCTGACAGTAGTCTGAAACGCAACTGTTTGAATGGAAATGGCATGTGAAAATATATTTTATCTAATCACTTCTGTGCTTTGCCCTGTACTGAACTTTTCTGTCTGTGAGAATGTAAATTACATTGAGCTGCAAGAAAGTAAATTGTCAATAACTTTAAACCAAACCAAAACTGCATGAATTTACATAACACAATAGCTGAATCTGATGCAACACTATTGTAAGAAACAAAAGTTTATCAGTTTGAAAATAACAGTCACTGTGCTTAATGAATGCTATCCCAGAAATAATAAAATTTCTTTTTTTTATCTGGGCAGTCGTAATGCTCTTCACACTGTTTTCTGTTAGTACTTTAAATTGTATAGTTAGCAAACAGCAATTCTGCTATGCTGTGGCTTAGCATAATTTTAATTACATTGAATATTGATTTGTAATTGACCCTGGTAATAAAGTGAAACTTAATCAGTTTGAAAATAATGATCCCTGTGCTTAATGAATATTATCGCTGAAATAATAAAATTTCTTACCTTTATCTGGGCAGTGGTAATGCTCTTTGCACTACCCTCTGTTAGTACTTTAAACTGAATAGTTTTCAAACACCAATTTTGCAAAGATGTTGCTTAGCATACATTTTAATGAAATCGAATATGATTGAGACAATAACTTGTTGAGAAAAATAGTTGATCAAAAAATACATCGATCTGGGAGCTGCAATTGACTTGGGGTAAGTAACAATATGGCACTAGCTTTAAGACTTGTATTTTGACTCTCTGAAAATTAAAAATAATCACAATTATTTATATTTAATAACCTGATCATATATAAACAATTAGCTTTACAAAATCATTGGATGTGAATGCTACACATTGTCTCAATCATTACTTATGAATATGCAAATTGCATTAGCAACAAAACAACTTTCTTTACCTTAATTATTTCCAGCTTCTGTTGGAGATTCCTTTTACATTTAGCAATCATCATAGTATCTTGCAGATAAAAAATCATTACTGCCCATAACGAACAAGTATATATCCAGCACATATAAGATAAAATACATCTTTACACTTGAGATTCCTTCATACATCTCTTGATCTAAAGTTACTCTAACACATTATCTATAACACCTTGAACCAGCAATCGCCATTGAGCAGTGACGCTACCACACAATCGATAGTACATTTGACCATCTCTGGTTCAATATAATATTTTCTTACAAAACTTGAATTAATTTACCCTGTGTATACCACTTCAGCCAGTATAATAAGTACATCTTATCCATTATTGATCACTTTTCTAGGTACCATTTGTGGACATGATAGCAGACTCTATTGCTTGCTCCTTTGTAAATCAGTTAGTTATACCTTACAGACCACCTAACCATATCCTGACTGACCAAGGAATACTTTTATGTCAGCCTTGTTCACACAGGTGTGCAAGTTACTGCAAGTCAAAAAATGGCATACAACACCTTTTCATCCCACAGCAAACAGTCACCTTGAATGCAGCCATGAAACAAACATTCAGATAGTCTCATATAATGTCAGAAATGTGTAGAATGGGATAGATGCGTTGTTTACGTTACTTTCGTGTACAATAGTTGTATAGATGAACTAACTGATGTAGACCCTTTGAGGCAGTTTATGAAAGACCCATGAATTCTTCGTTTGAACTCGACAAATACACCCACTGCTGAAATAGGCGAAGTAAAGCAGTTAGCCCATTACCTTAAAGTGACCTGGAAGCATGTAAAACAGACTAATTCTAAAGCTAGTCAGAAACAGCTGCAACATAGCAGCAATGGGATTACACTTCCACAGTACAAACAAAGAGCTCTTGTTTTGCTTAGAAACCCCATAATCAAAATACAAAAAACTAAGAATTTCACACATCAATATGAGGGCCCATACCCTATATTGCTGGTAACTTTTCCTGTAAATGCGGTGATTCAACAGTCTTATCGTACTGTAATAGTACGTTTTGATTGCCTAAAACTGTATTATGGTCCAGATGTCCCACCTCCTGCAGTACAACCAAATTCACCTCCAATAGTCCATCATAAAGCAAGCGTATTACTGTAAAGAAAGAAGGAAAGAAGAAAGACAAGCCATTGCCATCACGCCCACAGTATGTGTTTCATAGGCACCCCTATGCCCTTACGTCCAGGTACTCGTTTTCTTACGAAAACATAAGACATTTACGTTGTCAAAACTGGAAAGATGTGGGAAATGATTCAGTTGCAGCCATGATGAGTAGGTAGATATGTGTAAGTTATTCTGTTTTTATTGGCCCAGTCACCCTATTCTGCATTTTATGTATGAAAAGAAGTTGTGCTAGAAGGACATGGTAAGTTTTATGACTGTTCATTATTGTTTACTATGAGATTAGGAAAGCTGCTTGCACTGTCCCATAGCATGTAACGGCACAATGCTGTTTGTAAGTTATAATGTTAAGAACCAGTAATTAGAGCAGTGGTAATTGACAATGTACTGTTTTGAATGTGGAGTAATAGAAACTATTTAAGTGAGAAAATAGTTGAGGATTAGAAGTTGTTTCAGTTGCATTATATTCGGTTATTCGATTAAGAAAATATGTGAAAGTACTTGTAGATCACATCTACATGAGCTGACGAGTAAACAGTAATAATATGCTAGAATTGGAATAAAGAGCACATTGAAGTATTATGTTAGATGTTGAATAAGCCAAATTGTGCTTAGACATGTTTGTATATCATGGAAGACAGGTTTGCAGAGACCCATTTCCTTTAATATCAAGTGAATTTAATTATTGATTAATCATTGTGCAGTACAGAAAGTAATTTTGATTCTGACAGACACTTTGCAGTACCAGTGCATTGAATGACATTGTGGAAGATGGTTACCTGAACACTTCATGATGTACTAAGTCAAAATCGGCTCCACAAGCACACACATATTTTGGGAAAGAGAGAGAGAGAGAGAGAGAGAGAGAGAGAGAGAGAGAGAGAGAGAGAATTCTTATTGCTTAACTGTCTGTCCATGCACGAAAATACTGCGTTATTTCTTGTCAATGACGACTGAAGTTCATTTTCTTTTACAATTTTCAGAGCCAAGTAGGAAAACTACTATGAATTACTGATTGAAAACAAAATTATTTTAAAATAACATAAGAGTAAATTTTCTTAACGGTAACTTGTTTATACGATGTAATGAAATCCATGTCACAACACAGCTTGTTATCTGCTTATGGGAAGCTGTGGCTAGCTGTAAATATTACCTGAGAGTACTGGGATATTGCGATGGTCAAACAAAAATAAGCAACCCGTTTGTTTCATTGATCGATATACACACTTACCGAAGACAGTCAGTGAAAAGTAGGGCAGTTGCTTGGAGATCAGTTATGGAGATAAAGTCATGCACAGAACGACAGTATTTATTTGAATTAATTAGAGGACAAAGTATGAAACATCATTAGCAAAGAATCAGCTCAACCACGCCATTGTTTTACTCGTAATGAAATTTGGTAGAAAATCCGAAGAAATTCTGGTCGTATGTATAGTACACAAGCGGCAAGACGCAGTCAATACCCTCGCTGCGCAGTGCCGATGGTACTGTTACCGACGACTGCGCCGCTAAAGCGGAGTTATTGAACGCAGTTTTCCGAAATTCCTTCACCAGGGAAGACGAATGTAATGTTCCAGAATTTGAAACACGAACAGCTGTTAGCATGAGTTTCTTAGATGTAGATACCTTAGGGGTTGCGAAGCAACTCAAATCGCTTGATACGCGCAAGTCTTCAGGTCCAGATTGTATACCGATTAGGTTCCTTTCAGATTACGCTGATACAATAGCTCCCTACTTAGCAATCATACACAACCGCTCGCTCACCGATAGATCTGTACCTACAGATTGGAAAATTGCGCAGGTCGCACCGCTGTTCAAGAAGGGTAGTAGGAGTAATCCATCGAACTACAGACCTATATCATTGACGTCGGTTTGCAGTAAGATTTTGGAACATATACTGTATTCAAACATTATGAATCACCTCGAAGGGAACGATCTATTGATACGTAATCAGCATGGTTTTAGAAAACATCGTTCTTGTGCAACGCAGCTAGCTCTTTATTCGCACGAAGTAATGGCCGCTATCGACAGGGGATCTCAGTTGATTCCGTATTTGTAGATTTCCGGAAAGCTTTTGACACCGTTCCTCACAAGCGACTTTTAATCAAGCTGCGGGCCTATGGGGTATCGTCTCAGTTGTGCGACTGGATTCGTGATTTCCTGCCAGGTAGGTCGCAGTTCGTAGTAATAGACGGCAAATCATCGAGTAAAACTAAAGTGATATCAGGTGTTCCCCAGGGAAGCGTCCTGGGACCTCTGCTGTTCCTGATCTATATAAATGACCTGGGTGACAATCTGAGCAGTTCTCTTAGGTTGTTCGCAGATGATGCTGTAATTTACCGTCTAGTAAGGTCATCCGAAGACCAGTATCAGTTGCAAAGTGATTTAGAAAAGATTGCTGTATGGTGTGGCAGGTGACAGTTGACGCTAAATAACGAAAAGTGTGAGGTGATACACATGAGTTCCAAAAGAAATCCGTTGGAATTCGATTACTCGATAAATAGTACAATTCTCAAGGCTGTCAATTCAACTAAGTACCTGGGTGTTAAAATTACGAACAACTTCAGTTGGAAAGAACACATAGAAAATATTGTGGGGAAGGCGAGCCAAAGGTTGCATTTCATTGGCAGGACACTTAGAAGATGCTACAAGTCCACTAAAGAGACAGCTTACACTACACTCGTTCGTCCTCTGTTAGAATATTGCTGTGCGGTGTGGGATCCTTACCAGGTGGGATTGACGGAGGACATCGAAAAGGTGCAAAAAAGGGCAGCTCGTTTTGTATTATCACGTAATAGGGGAGAGAGCGTGGCAGATATGATACGCGAGTTGGGATGGAAGTCATTAAGGGAAAGACGTTTTTCGTAGCGGCGAGATCTATTTACGAAATTTCAGTCACCAACTTTCTCTTCCGAATGTGAAAATATTTTGTTGAGCCCAACCTACATACGTAGGAATGATCATCAAAATAAAATAAGAGAAATCAGAGCTCGAACAGAAAGGTTTAAGTGGTTTTTCCCGCGCGCTGTTCGGGAGTGGAATGGTAGAGAGATAGTATGATTGTGGTTCGATGAACCCTCTGCCAAGCACTTAAATGTGAATTGCAGAGTAGTCATGTAGATGTAGATGTAGATGTAATACTTTGTTAGTAGCCTAACTTTAGCCAGGTAGAAGGTACAGCCTCATTCACTTCAAAATGGTTGGTTCAAATGGCTCTGAACACTATGCGACTTAACCTCTGAGGTCATCAGTCGCCTAGAACTTAGAACTAATGAAACCTAACTAACCTAAGGACATCACACACATCCATGCCCGAGGCAGTATTCGAACCTGCGACCGTAGCGGTCGCTCGGTTCCAGATCGTAGCGCCTAGAACCGCACAGCCACTCCGGCGGCCTCCTCATTCACTAGCTACATATAATTTTGCTCTCTAGAGGACACAGTTCATCGTGTGTTCACGAAGGAAATTTATAACCAAGGTAAGTCTATATACATAGTTCATAGTAATAGGTGTAGTGTCTTGCAAGATAGTACTATGGAGGTAGTTACACTTTTTGGGCAACTTTTAAAGAATTGTGGTATTCTTCAGGAAATGATATCGACATTAAGGGTAGGTTCTGACTAATTGTACTACAGTGAGTAATTCATCACCGAAATTTTTGTGATATCATGACTGAATTTTACTTTATTCCTCAGTCGTAATATTTGCAACTTGGTTGAAGGCGACAATTTTGATTATAAACGTTATGAAGTACTCAAAGTACAAAGCTAAAATTCTAATATATTATTTTGACCTGTAAAAGATAATTTTATTTTCAGTTGATCTGTGACTGAGTGAAGTATGATCCTCTATAATCTTGTAGCAACATTGACGAATTCGTTAACATTTTAGGACACTTCGTTGTCGTCAATTTTGCAGGCTCGGAATTTCTTGTCAGTCACCCATAGCAGAAATAAATAATGGAGGCCCATACGTTAGCAAGGCGCCGCTGCTGCATGCACTTCCATGGCTTGACCCGCTATGTGAGAAGAAAAGCGAATTTCCGAATCGTGCGTGAAATTGTTGACGTTCCATAAATTCCGTAAGCAAAATTTGTGGTAGCATCCAAATTTCGTCCGTGTTTACTATTTCCGCAATCGGATGCTACGATGTAATTCCAATTTAACTGGAGAACGTTTATCATTTACACATATGAGTTCCTAATTGGAGTATTTCTGATGTGCAAACAATAAAAATAAATAATTAAAACTGGATGCCGACTTAATGAGCACTGAGCAACCGGACGAAAACTTTATATATCACATCGGTAATGTTACAATCAACGTCAATTCTTATTTTTTTTTTTACTATAGTCGACATAATCGTCTTTAGAGATTCAGTAACTGTTTAGATGATAAAGAAAATTCTCATTTATTGTTGCATGTCAGTAGCACAATTGTCGCTTACTACCGTGATACGGTATAAGTCGTAGTGCCCCATACCAAATATAGTATTTTCAAAGATTGAATGTTTTTCTTATGATCGAGCGAAGGAGTACCAGCGAGCTGTCGATGGAGGCGCCCAGCACGAACGCGCTACGTAGCCCTGCTGAAGTCGCACATACCGATGTCTGATACGCTCGTGCACTGCGCTACAAGCTCTGAACTAAGCGATGCTGTAGTGCCATCACGTAACGCACTTAAGACTTTAGCCATTAACGTTTCCGTGCACAGTTTAATAGATGACCGTTGCTGCATTCCTCTCTTATACACCAATCCTAGGTAGTAATTTACACCCGATCTGAAGAAAATATTCGTGATTTCAGAGTAGCTTTACCAAATGAATGTCTCAGTCAGCATGAACTCCGTTACGGTTTAGTCGTTGCGCCATCCGACATTCTTCCCATACGTAGGGCCACCTGTTGTTAATATAGGCAAGCCCCGAACCACGCAGCTGCAGGGGTGAAGATGATCAGAATTCCATTCGTGTGAGAGGGACCCCTAAAAGGATTTTGTCACTTAATGTCCGTGACTAGTTCCCTGCCACGCACCCCCAAGATGTAAATACCTGAGTGGCCTGAATTTCTTGTTAACATGCCGAACGCGAATGGAGACACGGTCAGAAGGCGACAGCACGTCAGGATAGATACAAACGGAAGCCACACATGTTATGACAAACTTTGCTAAACTCTGCTTGAAGTTAAGTACAACATGTCTCAAATGTTATGGTTGCGTGGTTAACGATTGTTGCATTATAACTGAAAGCGCAAGCAGCAACAGTAAGTCCGCCGCTCATGGAGTTCCATCACTACCGAAGAAGATCATCGATCTAGATTAAAGGAAGTTGGGAAATTTGCTGGAAAGTCAGAGCAATACGAACAAAGCAGTGACACAATGGGGATCGAGATACAGAAATTATCAACTTGTGTAGGAAGACTAGTTACGCATTGATACGATAACATCAACAACATTACTCGCCACTGAAGAAGTTTTTGAGAGCGCCAATTGAAACAGAGTTTGTTAACAGCAGGATGCAGAAGGTCATGTTGACTGTTACACCAGTTGACATGCTGTTGAAATATGAATTTTCCCATACACCTGAGCCAGATGTTTGTATTACCTTCACTCAGTTTTAAAGACGAGGTGAAAAAGAGATTGTTATGAACTTAATAACTGAAAGCAAATTGCTCCCACTGTTGCTCTAGCTACCGACTATGTTTCATGCGTTTAGCTTAAGGTTTTTATGTTTTTGCACCTGTGTATCTTCGTGCACTGTATTTTATGTATTCTGTTTTCATCATTCCTAATCATCTCTGAACTTGTGTAATGTATAATGAATTACTAGGTCTACAACTTTGCTTCCGCCTTTTTTTCTCAAAGTTCGGGACTTTATTGTGAAAAACTTAGAAAAAAAATTATGATTCATAGTAAGCCCATCGCTGGCCACTACATTCTCCCATCTTTCGGATAGTACACGAATCCCGTGGCGGAAGAACTGGGCGTCTTTTTTGAGGTATCCATGAATCGATTGAATTTTGCACTTGTTCATATGATCGGGATTTCTGGTCAGCCAGACTGTATGCCAGGTGGTAGTCAGAGAGAGCAACGTATAGAGAATACGGCGGGAGGGATAGGACTTCTCATTTTAACGTTTCCATGTATATTTTGACGAGTTTTTCGGCATGGGGTCGAGCACTGACATGCTGCAAAATTACCTTTACGTGTCTATTGCTGTATTGTGGCCGTTTGTGTTTCAGTGCTGGGCTCGAACGCATCAATTGCTTTCAATAATGATCTCCTGTGATTGTCTTCGTCTGTTTCAGTAGCTACGAAAACGTTCTGTCTTCCACCGCCATGCCAGTCTTCGACATCAAAATCACCGTTCTTAAGGTGTTGAAAACATTCTCTGCACTTTCTTCCACTAATAGTTCCCTCACCTTTGGACTTAACCAGCATTTTAAGAGCCACAGCCGCAGATTTCTTCATGTTAAAGCAGAAAATTAAAACTTCTCGCAAATGGCGAGAAATGGGTGCGTAAGTTGACGTACTTAATCGAGAATGACCTTATGATGCAATCACAAATCAACTAATATTTTTATAGCATTATGTTTACAGATGCCTAAGCTTATTGTATGACACCTATGACCAACAACCCGAACCCCACTAGCCGCTAATGCCGTCTATTGCAAAACGGCGGAAGCAAAGTTGTAGACGCAATAAATAACAATAGGAATGAAACAGCTGATTGCAGTTAGGTATTGATAGGCGAATGAAAGCGTACTTGCTTATGTTAAACAAAATGAATAGCTGTTCACTCGAAGTAAGTGGGAGCTTGTGTTTAAAATACATCTAAGGGAATTACACTTCTCCCAATAGAGGTTTTACGCCACCTGTTGTGAATAATTTAGTCATTACTAATCCATCCTTACGGGGGGCGCTCAATAAGTAATGCAGTACACTTTTTTGTCGGCCAATTTCGGTTGGAAAAAAGCGGACTCGTTGCGGGACATAGTCGAATATTCTCGCTTCAGCGCCTACAGCTTCAGGAAGTTCCGACAGGTGGCGGTACTATACATAGCCTTCAAAATGGCGTCTGTAACGGAGGTGCGTTCCAGACTGAGAGCTGTCATTGAGTTTATTCTGACGGAAAACCAGAGCATCGCAGATGTTCATAGATGCCTGCAGAATGTCTATGGAGACCTGGTGGATAGCAAAATCACGGTGAGTCGTTGGGCGAGGCGTCTGTCATCATCACAACAAGGTCGTGCAAACCTGTCCGATCTCCCACATGACAGCCGGCCTCATGCAGTTGTGAATCTGAGAAGTTGGAACGTGCGGACTCTCTCATTCGAGGTGATCGACGGATCATAATCAAACACCTCGCTGTACAATTACATGTCTCTGTTGGAAGTGCTGACATACTCGACCACCAGATGGGACAGTTAAAGCTGTGTGCCTTCTGGGCTGCTCGCCGCCTAATAGTAAGTATTGGTACAATCTGCATACCAGTCCAAAGTACCGTTATCCAAAATAGCGACCGTGACGTCACAGACACATCCCCAGTGACGTCATCCAAGATGGCGGCCGTGAAGCCACAGACACAGCTCCAGTGACATCACCCAAGATGGCGGCTGTGATGTTACAGACACACCCCCAGTGATGTCATCCAAGATGACGGATTGTGGCGGGAAGTTTGAATTTTGGCGGGAAGAAGGTCAATTGGGCTACCTCCACTAACATAACCCCCCACCCCCCCACCCCCCACCCTCGAGGGAATGGCCGGAATTTCAAAGTCCAACATCATTATGCGTCCCACCTGGGAAAATGTCGGGAAAAATGGACTTTTCTTTATTATGTAACCAATTTCAAGCATGTGTGTTCGCCACCGGGTCTAGACTCCAACTGGCTTAGTTCATATCATCGCCACCAGAGAGCGCCACTGTGATGTCAGATCATGACGCAAGTACCGTTATTCAAGATGGCTGCACCCAGTGTATCCAACACGTGGCTTGGTACACAGTAGAGTTGGGCAACACGATTCTTTTTCCCGATTCGATTCCTACGATTCAATCTCACATTGCGAATCGGTTACTACGATTCGTTCACGATTCATTCTAGTCTTCGATGGCACGATTCTTACGGAATGCAAAAAGTTCTACATCTTACTCACAGATGGCAGGACATGTCTAAAATTGTCAATGGGGTTAGAATCGAACTGTGTGATGATGAGATATGCCACAAATAGTTTATTTATGAGTAAACATGCAAAAGACGTTGCAAGTGTGATTCTCGATTTATACGTGTAATGCCTTAATTGTTGAAAGGTCATCTTTGATTTGATTGCATCTATTGTTTTATTTCAGTATGCCAGAAAAGAGGAGTCGATTTGTGCGGAAGATGGTGCAAAATTACGTGGTATGCCAGTTTGGTTGTGTGGCTTGAACGTATTTAACTACAGACCTCTGTTTTATAGTAACAAAATCTAGCAGTGAGGCAGACGTGGTTTGCCTCATATCATCCTAAGTTTTCCTGTGCTAAATGTCTTTCCAAGTCCACATCACCCTTGTAATTCATAACGCAGCTAACAGCCCTCCCACACAGCAAATTTAGCTTAACTTTCATTTCTTCTAAATACAAAGCATAGGTATTTTGCTTTTAATTTGTATGAGAACTTGCCGCTGTCACTGCTATTTACGTAAGAAGACGACATACTTCTAAACAATAGGATTCAATCGTATACCGCGACGTTAATTCACTAACATTTAATATGAATCTGAACACGGTAACATTCGAAAATTAGAATTTTAAAGACGGTATTACACGGCGATCCGTCAAGAAAGGTATTGGTTAGAGAGCTTACATTCGCTCTGTAATATTGGTCTAGTGCGACAGCCATTTAGTGGCGGTACTGGTGGAACTAACAGAATTAGCAAATTAGCAGTGAAGTAATGTCACTGTATACGATTGCATCCTACACTTTAGAAGTATGTCGTCTTCTCACATAAATAATAGTGGCAGAAGCAAGTTCTCAGACAAATTAAAAGCAAAATACCTGTGCTTTGTATTTCGACGAAACAAAAAGTTAAGCTACATTTGCAGTGTGTGAGGGCTGACAGTTGCTTTATTGTGAAATATAAGGTGCTGTGGAATTGGAAAGAGCACAGAAAAACGTAGGATGATATGAATCCGCCCATGTGCACTATATAGGGATAGTAAATGGGAAATGCCTTTACGCTCGTTCCCGTCAGCCACCGCCAAATGTCAGCTTGGTTTTCACGAGTAATATTACGGCCCACGAACTTCGTTTGTTCGTTCCGAGCTTCCTTTGTTCACACGCATCCTCCACTTGACTGCCACCTGGCGGTCGTAATCATTCGGCACGATTCGGAAGTTGCCTTCGAAGCATAGCGTACTAAGAATCGATGAATCGTTGGAACTTGGAATCGTGACGACTCGGAAACACGCAATCGTTCTTACGATTCTTTTGAACGACGATTCGTCCGTATCACTATTCGATTCTTACGACTCTTTGTTTAGAGTCGTTCAATTGAACGACTCATTCACGAATCGCCACAACTCTAGTACACAGAGGACTGCCCGGTCGCCGCAGCTGGCGCATGGGCCCGCGCTAATAGCGCGCCGTGGTCCTGCCTGCTGCGGCAGAGTAACTGTACATCACCGTTTGACCCCACAGCCTCAAACCCGCATCTTTATACTCGCGCCGTACGTAGTCTTCTGTAAATATGCTAACTAAACCAACACCCACATCACGCATCTAACCTATCAATTACCTAAGTACTCACTTCCATTTCAATTTTAACCATATTCAATAATTCAACTTACAATTTCAATATTCAATTATCAAATGAGAAGTTCCACAGTTTCTCACTATTAGCGGGGTGTTCATTCATGACCTAGCACCCCACCCCCCCACCACCACCCTTAGAATGCTGCACTCCTATTGACCACGTGATTCGATTTCATATAGGTATGAAAAGGTGTTCACTATACTTTCAACTACCTAGTTTCAACTACTTTTCAAGGTCCAGGCCGCTACCTCTTCCTAGGAACCGCGGCCGAGCTTGAATTCTGGTAGTAAAGGAAGGTCACTTGCGCTTTCGCCACCAACCTAAGAAAATTGTTGCAAACGAAGCTGACCACCACTAACCTAAGCCTCCAGGGCGCAACCTCTCCGTAGCGGTTGCTGGTAAAAGGACTCAGCCCACACTAGACTGATGGAGAGAGGAAGGAATGTACTTTATTTATTTGGGAGCAATTTATTTAGGGATGGAGTATATGTATCACAGAACACACGCTCAGACATGCCCCACATCATACAGACCTGCAAACTACTCCTACATAACTCATCCATAACGCTCAACACACACCTCTGCTAATTGTAAACCGTCAAAAATAACACACTGCACAACCTACAGACATGCGAACCACTCGTAAGTAATCCAAAGCATTTACGTCCAGATAGCCAAACAACTCATAAACTGTCAAAATAATAATCCATCTAAAGGACTCTGCTTGCTAATCGTCAACTGTCGAAACCATACACCAGCCTTTATTTAAAGAATTAGAGGCAGCAACACCACCAAGTGTATTCGCCACTGAATCCATATGGTTCAAATGGCTCTGAGCACTATGGGACTCAACATTTGAGGTCATCAGGCCCCTAGAACTTAGAACTACTTAAACCTAACTAACCTAAGGACATCACACACATCCATGCCCGAGGCAGGATTCGAACCTGCGACCGTAGCAGTCACGCGGTTCTGGACGGAAGTGCCTAGAACCGCACGGCCACTGAATCCATAGCCCAACTGACTTAGTTCATATCCATGCCACTAGAAGACGCCGTAGTGACGCCAGGTGATGACGCAAGTGGCGTAATCTAAGATAGCATCACCCAGTGGGTTCACCACGAGCTCCAGACCCCAACTGTCTTAGTACATTTCGTCGCCGCCAGAGGACGCCTCCGTGACACCAACTGATGACGCAAATACAGTTATCCATGATGGCGGCAAACCGAGTGTTCTCCATAAGGTCTAATACTCAGTACCATCAGCGGAGGACGCGGTCGTCCTTTTCGTGACGTAAACCAATATGGTGAGGGAAAATGTGGGAAAACGACTCAGCCTGCTCTTGGCTGCTGGGGAGAGTAAGGATGGAGTGCACTCTATTTATTTTGAAACAACTTATTTAACGATAGAGTATATCCATCACACTGATACAAAAGATCCACCCTGATGTGCCTGGAGCCATGTTGCACAGCCCACAGACACACAACCAACTCGTAATTTCAGTACACAATAGCAAACTGCTCCTAAATAATTCTTCACACTGATGTGCAGTCACGCTCAGTATTCGCAATCTGTCCAAATAGCGCATAGCAGGGCCTACAGAGCCGCTCGCGAAATAATGCAATCAACGTGTACAAGCACAGTCCACCGCCCCCAGTTCAGTAGAGTACACAGGAGGTAGCGATAAGTGACGCATCAGTCAGATGGCAAACTGCGCACAGCCCCTGCTCGGCTTCCGCAAGCATGAGGTGGCGGCACCCCCATTAGTACAGGTAAGAAATGGTGTTCGCTACGCTTTCAACTACCTAGTTTCCACTACTTTTCAGGGTCACCCAACCGCTCACTTCCGCATCCGATATACAGGCACATAGATCGATGTATGTATTGAAATGTCTTAGGATTTTTGGTAGGTTAGCGATTAAGACAGGTAAATATCCTCTTACAAAGTATTTATTAACATTTGCATATACATTTACACACAAAAAACAACTCTATTTTTGTTAGGTGTAGCTTTAATAATGTCCACTTTAATTTTTAACTTATAATTTAAATCCACATCTGAATCATCTATTTCTTTCTCCAACCAGTAATTTGACAAATACAGAGAAGATATATTCCAGAATTCTAATACATATCTAATTTTCTTCCTGTAAAATACTTGTTTTATGGCTTTAACTATTAGTTCTGTTCCTTCCTGCAGTTCATGTGGGCGAGAGCATTCGTGGATTTTAATTTTTCCTCGTATCTCCTCCATGACGCTGCTGTTAAAGCGTTCCACGTCCTCCTGTGTTATGTCGGCAACTCTTCTGCTCCACATTCTTGCGCGATTTCTGTATAGAACTTTAAGCTTACAATTTTTGCAAACGAGTGGCCATTAAATGTAGTTATTACATCAATTTTAAACTCGGCAAATGGCTGTTCTGTTGCTAGGTGGACAAAATCCAGCTCGCCACACTTAGATAGAATATAACCATCCTTTTTAATCCGATCCAAATGGAAATAGAGCTCAATAAACACATTTTTCGTATATCCCTTAATATAGTAAACTTTCTCAATTCCACTGATTTCGGCCAGTACATCAACACGTGACCAGTTTGCATGGCTGTTTACTGTAAATGCCAATATTTTGTATTCCCCCGTCGTAGTCAGATTTTTCCATACAGAATGTTTAAATCCATACGTAAACCTGGCCTGCACATCGGCAATAGCTTCTTCCTTTTCCAATTGCAGCTTATATTCTTGTTTTTATAGCAGTTCAAATGGTTCAAATGGCTCTGAGCACTATGGGACTTAACTGCTGAGGTCATCAGTCCCCTAGAACTTAGAACTACTTAAACCTAACTAACCTAAGGACATCACACACATCCATACCCGAGGCAGGATTGGAAACTGCGACCGTAGCAGTCGCGCGGTTCCAGACTGTAGCGCCTAGAACCGCTCGGCCACTCCGGCCGGCTTTTATAGCAGTTGTCTTCTCCATGTACTCCAGTCTCCTTTTCTTTACTTCGAGTTCCTCCATTTCCAGTTTCCGTTCCCGTACACTTAGTACATTAACTGCACTTAAAGGAGTAATTTCTTTAATTGGGAATGGTTTAAGTCTGTTTGATACATTGGTCCTTTTTCTTAAGACTTGGGGTATAACATTATTTGTAGGAAACAGTCCCAATTCGGCGATATCTACACTCCTGGAAATTGAAATAAGAACACCGTGAATTCATTGTCCCAGGAAGGGGAAACTTTATTGACACATTCCTGGGGTCAGATACATCACATGATCACACTGACAGAACCACAGGCACATAGACACAGGCAACAGAGCATGCACAATGTCGGCACTAGTACAGTGTATATCCACCTTTCGCAGCAATGCAGGCTGCTATTCTCCCATGGAGACGATCGTAGAGATGCTGGATGTAGTCCTGTGGAACGGCTTGCCATGCCATTTCCACCTGGCGCCTCAGTTGGACCAGCGTTCGTGCTGGACGTGCGGACCGCGTGAGACGACGCTTCATCCAGTCCCAAACATGCTCAATGGGGGACAGATCCGGAGATCTTGCTGACCAGGGTAGTTGACTTACACCTTCTAGAGCACGTTGGGTGGCACGGGATACATGCGGACGTGCATTGTCCTGTTGGAACAGCAAGTTCCCTTGCCGGTCTAGGAATGGTAGAACGATGGGTTCGATGACGGTTTGGATGTACCGTGCACTATTCAGTGTCCCATCGACGATCGCCAGTGGTGTACGGCCAGTGTAGGAGATCGCTCCCCACACCATGATGCCGGGTGTTGGCCCTGTGTGCCTCGGTCGTTTGCAGTCCTGATTGTGGCGCTCACCTGCACGGCGCCAAACACGCATACGACCATCATTGGCACCAAGGCAGAAGCGACTCTCATCGCTGAAGACGACACGTCTCCATTCGTCCCTCCATTCACGCCTGTCGCGACACCACTGGAGGCGGGCTGCACGATGTTGGGGCGTGAGCGGAAGACGGCCTAACGGTGTGCGGGACCGTAGCCCAGCTTCATGGAGACGGTTGAAAATGGTCCTCGCCGATACCCCAGGAGCAACAGTGTCCCTAATTTGCTGGGAAGTGGCGGTGCGGTCCCCTACGGCACTGCGTAGGATCCTACGGTCTTGGCGTGCATCCGTGCGTCGCTGCGGTCCGGTCCCAGGTAGACGGGCACGTGCACCTTCCGCCGACCACCGGCGACAACATCGATGTACTGTGGAGACCTCACGCCCCACGTGTTGAGCAAGTCGGCGGTACGTCCACCCGGCCTCCCGCATGCCCACTATACGCCCTCGCTCAAAGTCCGTCAACTGCACATACGGTTCACGTCCACGCTGTCGCGGCATGCTACCAGTGTTAAAGACTGCGATGGAGCTCCGTATGCCACGGCAAACTGGCTGACACTGACGGCGGCGGTGCACAAATGCTGCGCAGCTAGCGCCATTCGACGGCCAACACCGCGGTTCCTGGTGTGTCCGCTGTGCCGTGCGTGTGATCATTGCTTGTACAGCCCTCTCGCAGTGTCCGGAGCAAGTATGGTGGATCTGACACACCGGTGTCAATGTGTTCTTTTTTCCATTTCCAGGAGTGTATATCCGACGGTATTGTGGAGAACAGGGTTCTAGACTGAGAAAAATAAGTTTCTCCTGCTTTAACATAACACTTCTGCGTAATATTTATATTGTCTTTGTTGGAGTCAGAGTTAAGAATCTCCACGTAGTTTACAGGTAGATAACTAAAACTTTATGCAGACAGAGCATAATATATAAGCTTTTCTCGGTCTTGAGAGTCCGGCAGACTTACTTGCAAATCTGTCAATTTTCGGGTGTTCTTATTACCACAGTAGACAAATTATAGAACGTTGTTAAACACCACACAGCAACTGTTCTGTAAATTATTAGTTAGCTGACACCACATGGATGCAATTGGCACAGAGTAAAGTGGGGCACATTGTAAATACTGCTTGTTGGTCTCCAATACACTTAAACAGCTTTGCACTGGGTCGAACACACGACCCGTTCTGTAGTTGTATATTGTTGCCTCCAGCCTGGTAATGTCATGCTTCTTAGCCAAAGAAGACGTGAAAGTTTCCCGTAGTCGCGTGTCTGGACACTTTGCAAAATCTATAAGATGGTTACCTATAACTTTGTTTACTCCTGGACTTGTGATTTGACACATAAATTTGTTATATTCCTTTACCCTACAATTGGAGCTCATCCACGTTAAACAGTCTATTCCAGCTGTTTTTTCGTTGTCCACAATCACATTGCTGCTTCCCTGATGGTCTCCTTCCATGCAGAAGTCGTGTGTTGATATTAGGTAGTCGCACATCTCCATTTTATTAAAAATTCCGGCAAAGTCTTGCGTTATGTCTAAATCCAAAAGGTAATAATCGTCAACAAGTAGCTGCTGCAATATTCTGGGCAACTCCTCCATTAGAACATCCAATTTAACGTCCGCTAATTCCACTTCATATGGTATAGCCTCATTCTTTTTTAAACGGTGCAGCAGAAGTACAGTATTTAGAAAAAAGCTGCTTCTTGTATCCCTCAAATTCAGCAAGTATATCACGTTATGTTATAGGCGCATTGCAATAGTCTGGTATTCCATCAGTAAGTTTGGGTTCAACATTTTCAACACCTATTCGAGGAATAACACAAGACTTCGGCACTGCAGTTATACAGGTACTAAAACAATGATCTATATCTTCTATGTGAATGCTACATGTTTGAAGCCAGTTAATGTTGTCACTGTATACAGCTTGAACATATGGGCACCATCTATTTAGTCTCTCTATTGTATTAGTTACTGCCATGTCTAGATTGAATAAGTTATCAACATTCGAATGCTGTATGAAAATACTATGACCCTCAGCGCTTTTAATTCTTAGTGTAGCATCGTCATACATTGATAGAATACTCACAGTTAGACTGCCGCAGTACATGTCCCAGTAGGAGTGGGATGGAGCGTATTCAGTAGTCATATGCTTCTTGATGTATTTTTTTACACGACGGAGTTCATCCCACTCGTAGTCAGAAAACCTAACTTTAACATTTTTGGGCACATTTTCGAGCACTATCACAGTTGACAGGCTACGGTCTTGTGAAACTTCATGTCCTATATGAAGACGTTTTGAACCACTAACTGTTAACACATAGCTTGAGGCGAACAGTAAAGGGTGTGGTGCACTGGAGGTCGGTATTTTCTCATCCACAACATCCACACCAGCACGGTTAGCCTGCTGTTCTTGCATTGATGGTTTTACGTCTCTTGTGCAATGATCAATGGACGGCGCGTGAAAAGGAGTCCAGTACTGTGAAGCCACCTCAAACGCAGTCTCTGGCACTGACATTAGCACCTTGCTATCCTTTTCCAGCATGCTGAGAAGCTGTACTACAGGATCCTGCGTGGAAGAGTCCGAGGTCACCACGTGTGCGGACCCCGACAGGTTGGAACCTGTTGATGCTAATGTCATGGGGGCAGCAAGTGAACAAAGAAGAATATTCATAAGCATAATATGCTGCTGCTACAGAAATAATAATAATAATAGTAGTTTTGCGAAATAGATACTTACTTTTCTGCTGCTTCTCCCTCCTATTTTGCTGCTGCTGCTGTGGTGACTGAAGCTTCATCTTGACTGACTGACTGACCTGAACAGAGGTCGAGTAGCTGCTGAGTCCCCCTTATATACCATCCACCTGCGTCATCATGATGCTGTGTTCATATTGGCTGAATCGTGTGATCACATGGCGTATCGATGTGCCCTCTAGCGGTGAGCTCGTGAAATACATCAGTTCTTTGGTCTGCTGGATCGGAGGCAGTCGTCTCTTGTGGGCTGGGAGCTTATATGGTGCTTTTAGAAAAGGCAGACAGTTCCAACAATAGCACATGTTTCCATGAGATGGGTAATGCATCTTTAAAGCATCTCGCTGCAAGGCATTTATTTGCAAGAGCGTATTCTTCCTCTTCATATGTTCGAGCATTAATGCGCACTTCCATACCGCATGTAGGAGGCTATGGGGCAGTCCTCGACTGTATGCTTACAAACAACATAGCTGTTAAACTCATCCCTCTCAGACACCAATAACTCATCGATAGAACATATTCGGCACGGTCACGAGGATAGGGGGTGAGCAGCTGATCTTCAGTGGTATATGTCGAGCATACGAATATGCTTAGACCGAAGCGAACTGACATCAACTGGACGTCTCTGCCGTCAGTCCCATGTGCTCGCTAACTGTCAGACGACGCGGCAGCTGTCAACAGCCCCAACGTGTTCACAAACTGTCAGATGGCGTGGCGTGTTCGGGATGTCAGAGCACTCTTGAATAATGGTACTCGCGTCATCAGCTGACGTCAAGACAGCGTCCTCTGTGTACCAAGCCACGTGTTGGATATACTGGGTGCAGCTATCTTGAATAACGGTACTTGCGTCATGATCTGACACCACAGTGGCGCTCTCTGGTGGCGACAGTATGAACTAAGCCAGTTCGAGTCTAGACACAGTGGCGAACACACATGCTTGAAATTGGTTACATAATAAAGACAAGTCCACTTTTCCCGACATTTTCCTAGGTGTGACTCATTATGATGTTGGAATTTGAACTTCCCGCCATTTCCTGGGGGGGGAGGGGGGTTATGTAAGTGGAGGTAGCCCAACTGACCTTCTTCCCGCCAAAATTCAAACTTCCCACCAAAATCCGTCATCTTGGATGACGTCGCTGAGGGTGTGTCTGTGACGTCACTGGGAGTGTGTCTGTGACGTCACAGCAGCCATCTAGGATAACGGTACTTTGGAATAGAACGATGGTTGTTCCAATACTATAGTAGACCATACAGAACAACGAAGGATCATCTGTGCGAAGTGGCTTGCGCAATACGAGGCTGGGTGTGGCAAATTTTTGTCAACCAGCGTCACACGCGATGACACATGGGTTCATCACTTCGAACGGGAAACAAAACGGCAATCTATGGAGTGATCCACACCATGTCTCCTGCTAAGAAAAGTTCAAAACCGCACCCTCAGCCTTTGAAGTCATGGCGACTGTCTTCTGGGGCTCTGAAGGGGTTATTCTGTTTGATGTCCTACCTCGTGGTGCTACAATCAACTCTAAAGTGTATTGTGCTACCCTCAGGAAATAGACGAACGGAATTCAGCGTGTTCGTCACCACAAAAATCAAAACGGAATTCTCCTTCTCCATGACAATGCAAGGTCTTGCACAAGTCTGCGCATCCGAGAGGAGCTCAAAAAACTTCATTTGAAAGTTCTTCCTCATCCACCCTACAGCCCGGATGTATCGCCTTCCGACTTCCATCTGTTTGGCTCATTGCAGTCCATGGGAAACAGTGTGTGGATGATGGGGAGGTTACTGATGCTGCAAGACGTTGGCTTCTATGTCGATCACTAGAACGGGTACCATAACGACAAACATGCCTCCCCAGTAAGGTGGTTTAAGGCCGTCACAGTGAACGGAGATGTTGAAACAGAGTTTTGTAGCCAAAATAGTGGTGAATAATATCGTGTATTGGAATCCTGAATAGGACCAGCCTATTTTAGAAAAAGAAGCGTTGCATAACTTATTGAACGCCCCTCGTACGTGCACCAAGTAAATGCCGCACTGTTCTTTTAACAATAGTTGCGACGGTAGGGTAGTCGTCCGAATACGAAATGTGTTAGAAACAGGTTGTTCCCACAAGGACTGGCAGTAGTTAACGTTGTCGATATCTGGGCGAGCAGTCTTATGAATCGAGCAGATGTCATCAAAAACCATTATAGTTAACCTCGTGCCTACCTTACATTGTTCGATGACGGCACGGTAGCTCAGCGTGTTCGGTCAGAGGGTTAGCTGCCCTCTGTAATAAAAAAAAACTGAGTTCGCCGATCAACAACGAACTAAGACGGGTGTCTTACGACGTCCGCACCGAGCAGATGCAACTAACGAATGCAAACAAAATTAGATTAAAAAAAAAAAAGTGGTAAGCGTGACGGATTGCCGTCCTACGGTCCCGGGTTCGGTTACCGGCTGGGTTGGAGATTTCCCCCGCTCAGGGACTGTGTGTTGTGGTGTCTTCATCATCAGTTCATCCCCACCCGGTGCGCAGGCCGCCCAATGTGGCGTCGAATGTAATAAGACCTGCACCAAGGCGGCCGGGCCTGCCCCGCAAGGGGCCTCCCGGCCAATGACGCCAAACGCTCATTTCCATTTTTACCGGAATACCTCCTTGCTACTTCCATGTTATTTGACTGTCGTTTGATTCTGGCATCATGCACGTAATATCTATCACTATTCAAATTGGCTCTGAGCACTATGGGACTTAACAGCTGAGGCCATCAGTCCCCTAGAAATTAGAACTACTTAAACCTAACTAGCCTAAGGACATCACACACATCCATGCCCGAGGCAGGATTCGAACCTGCGACCGTAGCGGTCGCGCGGCTCCAGAGTGAAGCGCCTAGAACCCCTCGGCCACTCCGGCCGGCCGTAATCTGGTAAACCAGAGATATTTTAGTGGTGAGCAAAGACCGTCAGACGCACTCAGTTATGCCGCTTGATGCCGTTCAATCTTCCATTCACACCAGTAACTATTTATGTTCTACCTTATCCCTTAGAACTGAGGTGAACGACAGGGAGAACACACTATTTTTGGAGCCTGCTAAAACACCTCCTTGCCCTTGCGCTATCGTTGCAATAGACGAACCTTGGTTCGTCCCTGTTGGCAACAGATTACTATACACTGTGCCACAACTCAGTATTGTTGTCCTACTTTGCTACGATCATGCTTTTATGTCGCCTACCTACCGAGTCACTTTGATAGTGGATTACACTTCAACAGCTCCTGCCCTCATCTCGTGGTCGTGCGGTAGCGTTCTCGCTTCCCACGCCCGGGTTCCCGGGTTCGATTCCCGGCGGGGTCAGGGATTTTCTCTGCCTCGTGATGGCTGGGTGTTGTGTACTGTCCTTAGGTTAGTTAGGTTTAAGTAGTTCTAAGTTCTAGGGGACTGATGACCATAGATGTTAAGTCCCATAGTGCTCAGAGCCATTCAACAGCTCCTCCTGTGATGTAGTCACACCCACTACCAAGCTATCTGCCCAACTAAGTAATGCACATATCAGTTGTATGAAACAGATCCCACATTACTTATCTGAGCCCCCCTGGTATTGATCCATCCCGACAACCTGCCAGCACTACCAAATAATACCAAAGTCATTCTTTTGAAATCTATCAATGATCTATTCGTTCGGGAAAAAGGACAGATCACCCTTGACCGTTCGACTGCGCACGTTACTGAATGGAGCTCTAAGGATTATTTACAACAAATGGTTATCCCTAGTGCCACATCTGTACCTTTGACTCTGGTTCTTGTATGCTTTGTTATCTGGGTTGTGTATGCCTGAAGATACCACAACCGTTGCAAAGCACACCCTCCGGCAATATCTGAACAGCAGCCGTCTGGCAAGAATCATGAATCATGGGTAAACCATTTCAGGTACGATATCTATCAGGCATGACCCTTCTCCTTTATACACACATCAAAAAAAGTTTTGCATCACCCCAGTTCACAAAAGACCTGAAGATAGACGTTGACTGTGGATATTGTATCACAGACACAGTCCCTTTGACTGTTCAGAGATGTCACTAAACCCGCCCAAAGATGTAAACAACCATGCATGAGCAGCGCCTATTAGACGGAGGGGGTCTGACAGCCAATCAGTTCCAGTCATTCCACCAGGAAGGAGGTACACGGATCGTGGTGTCTGTCCTTCAGCCATGCCTAGACGGTCAATACCGCGGTTCGATCGCGTCCGCATTGTTACTTTGTGCCAGGAAGGGCTCTCAACAAGGGAAATGTCCAGGCGTCTCGGAGTGAACCAAAGCGATGTTGTTCGGACATGGAGGAGATACAGAAACACCTGTCTATGAAATGCCTCGCTCAGGCCGCCCAAGGGCTACTACTGCCGTGGATGACCGCTACCTACGACAAATGGCTCGGAGGAACCCTGACAGCAACGCCACCATGTTGAATAATGCTTTTCGTGCAGCCACAGGACGTCGTGTTACGACTCAAAGTGTGTGCAATAGGCTGCATGATGCGCAACTTCATTCCCGACGTCCATATCGAGGTCCATCTTTGCAACCACTATACCATGCAGTGCGGTACAGATGGGCCCAACAACACGCCGAATGGACCGCTCAGGATTGGAATCACGTTCTCTTCACCAATGAGTGTCGCATATGCCTTCAACCAGACAATCGTCAGAGACGTGCTTGGAGGTAACCTGGTCAGGCTGAACGCCTTAGACACCCTGTCCAGCAAGTGCAGCAAGGTGGAGGTTCCCTGTTGTTTTGGGGTGGCAATATGTGGAGCCGACGTACGCCATTGGTGGTCGTGGAAGGCGCCGTAACGGCTGTACGATACGTGAATGCCATCCTCCGACCGATAGTGCAACCATAACGGCAGCATATTGGCAAGGCATCCTTCTTCATGGACGACAATTCCCCCCCGCCCCCATTGTGCACATATTGTGAATGACATCCTTCAGGATATCGACACAGACACGAACCCTATCGAACATGCCTGGGATAGATTGAAAGGAACTGTTTCTGGACGACGTGAGCCACCAACCGCTATGAGGGATCGACGCCGAATCACCGTTGAGGAGTGGGACAATCTGGGCCAACAGTCCTGTTGTAGCACAAGAAAATTGAATCTTGCAACCAACAAAAGTAATAGGTCCTTGTAATAACTCCTGTTGACCAGTCTCATTTGGTGTAATTGAAAAGGTGTCCACGGTCTTGTACACTGGAAGTCCGCTCCTTCTTCTACACATTCTCCTCCTGTACGGCATGGCGATGCGTAGCGTGCGGCTGCCTCGAGTCGAATGAGCCTGCAGCTGCCTCAGTCCCGGATGCTGCTAATGAGAAGAACTCGGCGCGGCTGCATTTATATTGTGTACGCGGTGTTATGACGCTATTGCATTTACATTGTGTGCGCGTGTTAAAGCGCGTGACCTTGGTGTCTCGCGCTGTACGCTGCTCACTGCGCGTGACCTTGATTCGGACTTAGAAATTTTCAGCGTACCTTATATTTACTTAACCCGTGTTGCAGAAGAATTCACTTCCGGTCTGTTTTATTCTTATGGGATTTAGCGCTCTTATCATTCTTTAAAATCAAATGTTACTTCCGGCTTTTAATGAGCGTGCTGTGTGCGCTCATTAAAAGCCGGAAGTAACATTTGATTAAAAAAAATGATAAGAGCGCTAAATCCCATAAGAATAACACAGACCGGAAGTGAATTCTTCTGCAACAGGAGTTAAGTAAATATAAGGCACGCTGAAAATTTCTAAGTCCGAATCAAGGTCATGCACAGTGAGCAGCGTACAGTGCGAGACACCAAGGTCACGCGCTTTAACACGTGTACACAATGTAAATGCAGTAGCGTCATAACACCGCGTACACAATATAAATGCAGTAACGTGGTACGTGAGACCCACCCACCGTCCCCACACCTACACACAGTAGACCACCCAAACACTACATATAGTGTTAAACTAAGTTATTTATTAACCTAATTTATTCACCCTGAAAAGGAGACCTCACTTACCGTGAGGCCATTCTCTAGGAAGGCCTTCGGCTGTGCATCTGAGAAGGACTTTGAGGTTTTTATTCTATTGAGGTCATAACATCTTAACCTAAAAATGAACAAAATGTTAAGTTCTTCTAATTCATTAAAAAAAAATTTCTCGAGCGGTCTGGCGCGAACAATAACGACCACAATCAAACTTTAAAGACAAGAATATTTTATCAAGGACAACTCTATTACAGAGGGAACCAAAAAACCGAGAACTAAAACAAATAGACAACCCGCCCACCTCCCCATGGGACGTAACCCCTGCAACCCACAGGACAGAATGCAATAAACGACCGAAAGTGAATTAGGAACCAAAAAACAGAGTTGTGCAACACGGGTCTCGTAATACTAGGACCCATGTTGTGTTCCACAGTCAGCTGCTGCTGGCCGAGTGACTCCAAGCCGAGAGCAGCGCGGTGGAAGTCGTTATCAGCGCTCATTAAAAACCGGAAGTGCATTTTGATAGAATTAAATGATAAGAGCGCTAAATCTCCATAAGAATAACACAGACCGGAAGTGAATTTTTCTGCAACACGGGTTAAGTAAATATAAGGTACGCTGAAAATTTCTAAGTCCGAATCAAGGTCACGCGCAGTGAGCAGCGTACAGCGCGAGACACCAAGGTCACGCGCTTTAACACGCGCACACAATGTAAATGCAGTAGCGACATAACACCGCGTACACAATATAAATGCAGTAGCGTCATAACAGCAAAGACCCTTGATGAACTTGTGGATAGTACGCCACGACGAATACAGGCATGCATCAATGCAAGAGGACTTGCTACTGGGTATTAGCGATACCGGTGTGTACAGCAATCTGGAGCACCACCTCTGAAGGTTTCGCTGTATGGTGGTACAACATGCAATGTGTGGTTTTCATGAGCAATAAAAAGGGCGGAAATGATGTTTATGTTGATCTCTATTCCAATTTTCTGTACAGGTTCCGGAACTCTCGGAACTGAGCTGATGCAAAACTTGTTTTGATGTTTGTATTAAGATTTATGAATTAGGTAAATGCAACCATTAGTTGTTTTGTAATTGTAAGACTGAAAGTCCTACATGTATTATGGGGAAATGTAACTTTTTATGATGGAATCCTAGTGACAGGGAGTAGCAAACAATAAATTATGTTTTAATAACTCATGTGATCCAAATACTAACGTAATGTGTAATGTGCTGGTAATAGATCGTTAAAAAGAGGGCTTTGCAACCTGTTGCCACTGAATTGTGATACAAGCACTGTCACTGTAAACTACAAACAGTTTGTGTCACTGTTATCCGTAAATCTGCCCCCCTTTATAGTGACGTCCTCTTATGCACCTTTGCTAACGTGCCCCTGACATGGAGTGCTGCAATCTCCTGCGAGGCCTGTTCGTCACGCCTGACAACCCTTCTTCGGCAGCGCCATCACTGTTGGTGTTGACGACAGTCCCCATTGCTGCGCCCAGGCAATCCGCGTGCCAGCCAGCCGCTGCCCGGCTGTCACCCGTCATCTGTCCTCGCGCTGCCGTTTCGGCTCCACGCTTCCTCGCCACCATATCGCTCCCTTCGCTCCGACGGCAACGCATCAGTAAAACAGACCAAAACAAAGAACCACTTTCTCTCTATTTTTGTCTTATTCACGTGGCCAACTACTTTTGTATGAAATTTACTTAATACTGTTAGATGCCGGCCGCTGTGGCCGAGCGGTTCTAGGCGCTTCAGTCCGGAACCGCGCTGCTGCTACGGTCGCAGGTTCGAATCCAGCCTCGCGCATGGATGTGTGTGATGTCCTTAGGTTAGTTAGGTTTAAGTAGTTTCTAAGTCTTAGGGACTGATGACCTCAGATGTTAAGTCCCATAGTGCTTAGAGCCATTCGAAATACTGTTGGATGAGAACTAAAAATGTCAACTATTATAACCTTTGTCCCTTTTGCCATTCGTTTAAAAGATTCTGTCAAGTTCGTTATTCGCTCCTCTAGATTTTGTCCCTTTACTGAATGTCGTCCAACCCTCCAACGGAGCCTTTAACTTTTGCCGCCTATTGTAGTTGCTGGATTAAAATAGCGCCTGTAGCCAGGCTCCTATGGACAGGGAGGGAATGTGACCTGAGGGGTTAATGAAAAGACTGAGGGATAAATTTTTCAAAATGTAATTTTTTTGCGTGTCATTGTCTAGAACTTCGCCTAATGATGAAACAGTGGCTGGGCCTGGGCTGGTGCAGTGCCGGATGTCACTCGATGTGCTCATACTCACGCTAAGTCACGTGGGTACTGCTGACAGGGGACGATATTCCAGAGGCAATGCTGACCGAGGGACGGCCAATGGACGGTCTGGAAATGGCCACGTCGGATAGCAGAGCGGGCTGGCGAGAGCGCCCCTGAGCCACTGAGATAGCCTGTTGCTTGCCACCTCTCCTCCTGATCGGACATGTTTCCCAGCTCCTCCTCCTTTTGGGCAATACACGGGTCAGAGTCACTGTGGCAGGTCTCTGTCATCACTGAGTGCAACACGTATGTGCCTCTTAGAGAATAGGTTTGGAGCCAACGAAACACTACTTTTGAATCTGCAAACTCTCTAGTTCTGAATTTCTGCCAAAATTATTCTGTCAACCCGGATGCCTACTTCTCGCTACCATGTAACCACGGCTATACCACGTAGAGGGCGATGTTGACACCACTGACTCCTCCTGGAATTGCGACAGCGACTTGACCTCGTCCCTTGTAATTGGCTTTGTGTCATTATCTTCTTCCAGCGACGCAAGCAATCGTCGCAGTCCCTCGGCCATCACTACGACTTGTGCTACATCATTTGATTCGTAATTTGAGTAACGTTATTGCTGAAAGCATCACCTACTGCATTCGCCTTCACGTTTGGGTCACTGATGACATTTTGTGTGGCTTGTAGCAGCAATATTCGCTGATTTCACTAGAGGATGTGTTTGATTGCCTTACCAACCGTTTCGTAACCGAAACGAACTGTGGCGACTCATTCGTCGACTTCTGATTACAATTTTCTTTGAGCACTACTCTTATATTTTGGAAATAGCGATTTAGCAGCCGTTTAGTGGCAGCATTCATTGTTAGCTACCATTACCAGTAAAGGGTATCCTTGTGCACGGTGGTGGCTAAAATAACTGGTGGCAGCTGCTGTGAATTTTGCGAGGCCACTGTCGCCAATGTTACTTCAGCGGAATGCAGCAGCGCCACGTCGGCTCCAACATCAGCAGGTGGGGGTACTGTATTCAGTAATGAGGCGCTTGTAGTGCAGAAACGATCTCAGACAATGTCCTCTTCTAGGCATCTGCGACACATTGTCGTCTGTGAGGAAGATAATACGGGAGGGTGATCAAAAAGTAACCTATTTCACATACGTGCAGTGACGTGCTGTTATATTTTTGACGACAGTTAGATCTATGGCATGTTGCCGTCCTCCATGATTGGGTAGGTAGCGAGGTTGCGCAGTTCAATATCAATTACCTCATGTTGTTCGGCGACACGCAGGTGGCATTGGAAGCTGATGTTTGTTGACCTGGACCTCCCTAATGACCTCGATACCAACGGGACATTAAAACCTAATCTTCCTTTGCTTCTTTGATCTGGAATCTTTTGTCATGTGCTTGGCACTGAAATCTCTGTGATGAAGATGACGCGGAGGAATAACAAAGCAACAAAATCGTTCGGATTCAGGGCTGCTATCGATGGCCCGTACGGCATATCATGCCACGCCGCCAACGTAAGATGTCCCAGTAACGCCAGTAGCGGTCAGAATAGCTAAGGGTGACAGCTGAACTTGAAAGTGGAGGAAGGTTGCTTTTTGTTTTCCAGATTCAAAAATCCACCACATCCCATCTTGTATAAGAGTACAGTCCCCTAAAAAACTTTTGAGAAAATTATGTGTGCTCATAACAAAATCTGTAACTTTAACTTCACGTCCAACATGTGCTAGTAGCATAGACGCAGAAATAATGTTCTCGGAAATGCATCCGCTGCACTTTGATACTGAAGCACAGGGTCAAACAGTTTAATTGTTTCTTCAGTCTGAAAACTTCTGTCATGTTGTTGATTTGGTGTTGTTCTGCTGTACTATGCCGGCCGAAGGGGCCCGCGCGGTTCTAGGCGCTGCAGTCTGGAACCACGAGACCGCTACGGTCGCAGGTTCGAATCTTGCCTCGGGCATGGATGTGTGTGGTGTCCTTAGGTTAGTTAGGTTTAACTAGTTCTAAGTTCTAGGGGACTAATGACCTCAGAAGTTGAGTCCCATAGTGCTCAGAGCCATTTGAACCATTTTTTGCTGTACTTATTTTGCTATACTTTCCTAGAAGTGTAAACCAATATATTGTTTTCTCTTAAGTATATCTCGCATAAAAATCGTGAAGTTAAAATTAAGAAGAGATTTGAGTTTACGAGGAGGCTTACCAACTATCTTTCTTTGCGCACACCATTTGAGACTGGACCAGGAAAGGGCCCACGTGACAGTAGTACACACGATACCCCCCACTACACACCGTAAGGCGATTTTTGGAAAATATTTTTTGATGTAGGTATATTATGAATTACATAGTTACCATTTCAAAGATCATCTGTTGGTATATGTATCGCATTGGCTACTAGTACGAGGGGCGTTCAAGATGTAATGTAACAATATTTTTTCTCGGCCTATTTTGGATGAAAAATTGCGGAATTTGTTGTGGGACATCGTGGAATATTCTCGCTTCTGCCCCTATAGTTTCGTGAAGTTCCGCTTGGTGGTGGTGCTACACGTAGCCTTCAAAATGGCGTCTGTAACGGAGGGTGTTCCAGGCAGAGAACTGTCATTGAGCTTCTTTAAACGGAAAACCAGATCATCACCGATATTCATAGGCGCGTGCAGAACGTCTATGGAGACCTGGCAGTGAACAAAAGCACGGTGAGCCGTTGGGCTAGGCGTCTGTCATCATAGCAACAAGATCGCGCAAACTTGTCCTGTCTTCCGCGTGCGGCCGCACACATCTGTGATTCTGCAAAGTTGAAAAGTGTGGACACTCTCATTCGAGGCGATCGACAGATCACAATCAAACACGTCGCTGCACAACTGGACGTCTGTGTTGGTAGTGGTCACACACTCGTCCACCAGTGAGGGTTAGTCAGAGGTGTGTGTCCGCTGGCTTGCTCCCCGCCTGACGGAAGACTATAAAGAGCAACGAAGGACAATCTGCGCGAAGTTGCTTGCGCGCTACGAGGCCGATCGTGTCAATTTTTTGTCTAACATCGTCACAGGCAATGAAACATGGGTTTATAACGTCAAACCTGAAACAAAACTCCAATCCATGGAGTAGTACCACACCACCTCTCCTCAAACAAAATGTTCAAAGCCGCACCCTAAGCCAGTAAAGTCATGGCAACAGTCTTCTAAGTCACTGAATGGTTTTTTAAATTTTTGATGTCCTCCTTCATGGTGCAACGATCAGCTCTTAAGTGTATTGTGTTACCCCCCGGAAATTGAAGAAACAACTTGAGCGTGTTCGTGCCAGAAAAATGCAAATGATCTCCTCCTTCTCCATGCCAGTGCAAGGCCACAAACAAGTTTGCACGCCACAGAGAAGCTCACAAAACGTCATTGTATCATTGGACTGTGCATCTTGTGACCTTACTTAACGATTATGTGTTGAGTAGTTGCTCTCAAAACGGCATCCCACACGAGCAAACCAGTTGCGAATTTATCTGATCTTGTTCGCACCTTAGATAATTGGACTATGCATGGCTTTGTTTACAAGGAATAGCTGAATGTAGTCATAGGGTCAATCCGTGCATGTTTGCTTTCGGGCACAGAAGTTAACTCGCTGCAAATGATAATCTGTATCTGTGATCCTGTAGTTTTTTTTTTTTTTTGTTTTTTTTTTTTTTTTTAAAAGTTCCTATGGTACGAAACTGCTGAGGTCATCGGTTCCTAGGCATACACACTATTTAATCTAACTTAAACTAATTTACGCTAAGGACAATACACACGACCTTGCCAGAGAGGGGGACTGGAACCTCCGAAGGGGGGAGCCGCGCGAACCGTGGCAAGGTGCCTGAGACAACGAGGCTAGCCCTCACGGCGATTCTGTAGTCAGATAGTCTATACATTAGCTTGAATTGCGAATTAATGAAATAAATAGACATATAGAATAAAAGATAAATGAAAAGTAGTATTAAGGGTTCTAGTCTAATGTCTGTAATTGATGTAGACTGCAGAAAATTATGTTGAATAATGTATAGTCAAGAAAGTAAAGCTCAAATAAAGGGAATGTGATCCTACGATAATTAATTATAATACAGACAGAAATAATCTTACTAAATGCAGTAAAGTTCGTTGAGAGCGTTACGAGAATCCTCAAACTAAATTGTCATCCAAGACGCGCGAAAACTAAGTCCATTTCATGATCCCAATGAAAGAAATATTCAGAATCACTAGCTAAAAATAGTTCAGAATTCAACATGATGATTTAAAGATTAATACATGCGAGATAACGAGTACAAGCTCATACTCTGTCTATTCTCAGGTCCATAATGCAATCGGAAAGCAGTTAGAGTGTTGTAGCGGCCGTTCATTGCCCAGAATGTCACCTACACGACCGAAGATCGCACTATACCAAAGGCCAATCTCCCTTCTTCAAGAACAAACGTAAAAATATCTAGAATAGTTCCCTCGAGCGCGCCACTCGAAGGGTATCCATCTAGACGTGACTTTAGCAGCGTTCCGTCACTTTCTGCTTCTACACTGGCTGAAGACCATCCTCACCAAAAACACATCGTTCTTAAGTTCCATAGACATGATCTGACTCAGCTTGACTACTCCCCACACTAAACTAATCTATTACAACAATATTTAAATAAATAAATGCTATGAACTTACAGTCACTCAGATTATATACAATAAATATAAATAACAATTTTTCATAAATAAATAATGTAGTACTCTTGTGCAAGTGCGCCCAGACAGTGTCTGCAAGTTATCATTAAATATTTTTTTAAAACAATTATTTATCTGTACTTGACAGAAGAGTCTTTTGGCTCGGAGTGGCTGCGTCGTTTGAGGCGCCATGTCACGGATTGCGCGATCCCTCCCGCCGGAGGTTCGAGTCCTCCCTCGGGCATGAGTGTGTGTGTTGTTCTTAGCATAAGTTAGTTTAAGTTAGCTTAAGTAGTGTGTAAGACTAGGGACCGATGACCTCAGCAGGTTGGTCCCTTAGAAATTCACACACACACACACACACACACACACACACACACACACACACACATCTTTTGGCACACTTTACAATCATGGTGTCAGCTAACACATGCGATCGATCACTTCATAAATTAACATGATATTGTATTAGCAATTTTAATCGATATTAAAACAAATATCTTGCAAAAATAGTTACAAATTCGCTAAGTAAACACACAAGTATGGCAAGAAATGAGGCATTTATACTACATTCATTTGCTGTGTTACTGTGGAGAATACGATGTTCTGACAAATATCTGCATAATAAAAATGATGTATAAGACGTTATAAGTCAACAAATAAAATTGATACCGATATGTAGCTCTCAGGTACGACAGCTATAGTACAATGCTATCATATGAGATATCGTTTGTTGAAATCGCATGAGGTGCTTAAAAGTTGTTAATTCGACAGTTCATTGAGAAAATGTTTAGTCACTGTAAATATTAACTTCTGTAGTGTCAAAGATATTGATAATATTGTTGTGTCATTGGATACACCTCATTTTTGTGGGATTTTCTGATATATTGAGAGTTGCTTTATTATTTGACTATGATTTATTGTTGAATTTCCAAGAGCTGTAAGTAGCCGTATTTCAGACTGGCTGAAAGTCTGCCACTGCCAGTGAATTTTTTCTTTTCTAAGCATCCGACCACTGTCAGTATTTCCTGTATTGGGATTTAATCACATCGGGCCCTTCACTGACTCCTCTGCACCTGTGTTGGCCTGGAGTGGCCTCTGCGCGAACCCAGCGCAAGAGTTAGCCTTCAGATGCACAAAGGAATCAAAAAGGAGTCTAGCCAGCAAAATCGCTCACCTGCACACGCGTAACGTTATAAACCACCACTTAATGTGGCACATTAACTGGGTAACACTGCACGTTAAGTCGCACCAAATTCAACTGAAAGGTCTCTGTTGGATTCCTTTCATGTTAATTTCTTAAAACTGTTGTCATTTACGGCATACATTCCACTTCTAAATTTACTGTGGTGTTTCTGACTATCTGGGAGGAGACTGAGCAGTGGAACGTGTTACTTTTACACATAATCAAGAACGATCTGTCACACTACTACACTTTATAACACAGTTTATATGTAATTCATGTCACACAGTCTCATACGGAACCTACATCCGCTTTCTTTTATATACTGCATATGATAAGATACTGTCATCCCCCTTCCCTTCTGTGTGAAAGGATGAATGAGCAAATGTGTTTCTAGTTGCATGCTTGATGGTAGCAGGCAAGCCTGTCCGCTAGAGAACAGTAGGACCAACGTCGGAACAGGTAGCTACGCTTTCTAAAAGCAAAGAGGTTTCTATTCTTAGTATGGTCCTGTCCGTCCCATGTCATGTTGGTATAGGAAGCTGCCTCTCTGGTCACCTCTGTGAGGCACCCTCAAGAGAGGACCCACGGCAGTCTGCCCGCGGCGAGCGTCTGAAGTGGTAAGATATCCGGCTAAGCGCGTCTCTGCTAAGTCCGTCGGATAATGGATTTCTTAAGATCAGCCTAACTGAAAAGTTAATTACTTTTATTTCAGGTTTAGATCTAAAATAGCTAATGTGATCTTAAATTGCAACGCAGTGTAATTCGAGTGTGAAGTTCAAAATATCTTCCAGTAGTTGCTTTGTCACTACTTTGTGAGTAAAGTGGAACCACGTGTGGATGATCCGTAACTCTAACTAAGATCATTAATCTTAAATGCGAATGTGGTGAGATTATAACGTCTCGTCTTGACAATATTTTTCAATATAACAACTTTTCTTTATGTTCAACCCACGTGGGGTGTACTTTGTGAGACCAGTACCACGTGGTTATACAATTGTTTGACCCGTCAGGTTAATAGTAAGACGATAGTAACCAGTTCGAGGTTTCTCCTATGTAATTTGTGTTTCGATGTAATTTATTTTAATTATAAAAATTATTGTGGAGTTACACTCCTTGTGTAAACCAAGTTGACCACGTGAAGCATGTAATGTAGTCATCAAAGTAGCCATCAGCTATTCTTTTCGGGAAGATTTCACAGAGAGTTAGTGTGAATGTAGTATACCAGTGAGTGGTAATTTCATGACAGACAGGATTGCGCTACGACCGTAACTTCTTTGGGTGAAAATTGAATAGGTTGGTTGTGGTTAATTTCCTCTTGCATATGTTTCAACTTTCTTCATGTGTTATTTTATGAATGCACTGTTGTATGCAGTCTCCCAATCTTGGCTCCATATTTGATGTGTTCTATAAGATTACAAACTCACATTTTCACAGTCCTAAATAAGACACCAGTTTAGTTATGAATCAAGTTTAATATGCTGAAATTTTAACGGAACAATGGTCAATGTTAAAATAAATGTCCAAATATAAACTGATTTATTTCTTTTTATTTAAATTTTCTTTATATATATATATATATATATATATATATATATATATATATATATATATATATCACCGGTTATCGTAAGATGACTACTAAAAGATTATAATTAAAGTTAGTCTGGTTCGGAATTTGGTAAGCTAGACTGGATACCTGGTGAAACAGTTGCTCAGTAATGCAAGGTTAACTTCCTCAGATAGCTCACGGCTTTTAACCCGCTTTTATTGTCTTGAATATCAACACCGCTTTCAGAACAAAATAAAAGCATCAACATTATACGACATACTTGAATAACATAATAAATACATACATAACATAATAAATAGAATAGCCTACTCGTGTGTCAGAACAATAGTGTACGTATCTTTGTGGTGGAGTATGAAACAGCATGTACCTGCTAGGATATGGCATACCATATACATTTCCGAAAAAAAAAATCAATACACCTGAAAATATGACTTCGAATTTGATCCGATGACAGCGTATGCCACATGGTATATGCCGTTTGAGGTAGTAGATGTAATGATAATGGTTTCACCGATAGCGTAGTGGCCTAGCTATCAGAGCGTTATCTGTGTCTATCCTTTACTGGTGCATGCTCACAGCCAGAAGGCTCAGTGTGGTGCAAATATGTGAAGCAGCAAGCAACCATGTCATTCGTACTTCCTACAGCCAACTGAGCTAGTTTGAAATGGGTCATATTGTGGCCTTCCGAAGGCGGGATGGTCCTTTCGAAGATTTGTTACGTAAGTTGGACGTCCTGTGTCAGCTGTGTAACGATGCTCGTATCAGTGGTCACGTAAACACCCTCACACCCGCAGGCGAGGTACTGGACGTTCATGAAGCACAGACGGCCGCCAGGGTCGTCCTATTGTAAGGGTAGCATACATAGCTACCACAGTACTGATAAGAGGGCCTGTCAGTCCAGACGCGTCAACACGAACTGTTGCGGACCGGTTAGTAGCCGTGGACTATGGGCATGCACACCTCTAGCCCGTCTTCCATTCACGCCCCTGCGTCGACGTGCACGGCTAGACTGATACCGTGAGAGGATCATTTGGAAGATGGAATGGCGCGCCATGGTCTTCAGCGATGAAAGCATATTATGCCTGCACGCAAGTGATGGTCCTTTGTGCGTACGACGTAGATCTGGTGAGTCCTGTCACGTAGAGTGCATTCTTCAAAACACACTGGACCCGCACCAGGCCCTACGGTCTGGCGTGCGACAAGCTACAACTCTCGCTCACTTTCGGTGTTTCTGGAGGGGACGCTAACCAACGCTCGACGCTTGCAGAATGTTGTTTGAATCGTTGTTTTCCCGTTCGTGCAACAGGAAGGTGATGTGTTTTACCGACAGCATAATGCTCGCTCACGCACTGTCCGTGAAACTCAACGTGCTCTGCAAGACGTGCAACAACTCCCCTGACCAGGAAGATCTACGGACTTGTCTACAATTGAGCGCGTATGACATATGATGGGACGAGAAGTGACTCGTGGTACTCGTCAACCAAGAACCCTGGCAGAACTACGTGAACAGGTCGAGAAGGCGCGACAAACACGTATCCCAGGACAGTTTTCGCCATCTGTACGATCGACTGAATGGCGGAGTCAGCTCTTGCATTGCCGTTCGGGGAGGCTACACGACGTACTAGTACGGATGTTCCAGCATTAGTCGATGCCTGGTACCTCACAACCGCTGTGCTATTGATCCGTAAATGTAATCATTTCATGGACTCCATATGCACTGCTGAAACAATAAATCTAGAGTGAGTTGTAAACCCCTGAAATGGTGTACTTATTTTTTTCCGGCAGTATATTTGTTTTATTCGTAAATGAAAAAGTTATTTACGGTCTGCCAACCTCCTCGCACCAAGATTTGTGCGGCCAATATTTACTTCCTTGTTGCACTAAATTGTGCGTCCATACTTTAGTACGTACGTCTTAAATTCATCAAAATTACGCTTTACACAACCAATATAATCCACAAAATTCTTAAGACTACAAAAGAAACTACACTTATTTACACACAATTTTTTTCACACCACTTTCTTCATTCACAAGGAGAAACCCTGCCACTATTACCACTTGTAACATTTTTCTCACCGGTGTGAGTATCTTTTGAATCTCACATTTTTTTAGCTGTTTCAACTACTCAAATTCGAGCCCTCCTTCCTCGTTCACCAACGGACTCTTACGTTTAAAGACAAAATTTTTAACTACCACTGGAACACCTCTTTTAGACTAGAGAAACGCACACTATCTTTCTTCATCGACATCGTTCATTTCACTTAGAGGCTACACGTCTTTAATTTCACCTCTCCCTAAAGATTGCTTCCTCAAATGATCAGATTCAGCGTCCCTTCCTTTTTCCTTCAACTTTTTTGTACACATTATTATCTCAGACCAACACTCAATCTCGTTATCCGTTCCTAGATTCTTCTGATCTACCTTCAAACCATTTGTAGCATCTAAGTCTTCCTCAAAAGTCGTCGTTTCATCATCGTATTCAGAATCAAATATACTGTCTACTTCCTCCGAATGAACGATATCCGTAGCTGCAACACTCTCACAGTTAATCACACAACTTAAAACTTCGTCTTCCTTACACAAAACATCACTACTAAATCCATTAACACCCGCCGATAGCACAGTAGATTCATTACCTAAAACATCCATTACATCCGTCGATACGTTACAGAAATCATCACCAATAACTCGGTAAACCTTCTCCAGTACATACCACACGTTGCTGCTACTGAATCGCTCCATATCAGAATTATTCACAGTACAGCGAATTCCGTCAAACTCGGATCTACCTTGGTCTCCGCTACAGTTTCTCTACTCGCAGATTTCGCCGACACTTTGCGAAATACGAAAATTTGTGGTAAGTTCCTATGGGACCAAACTGCGAAATCATCGGTCCCTAGGCTTACACGCTACTTAATCTAACTTAAACTAACTTACGCTAAGGACAACACACACACCCATGCCCGAGGGAGGACTCGAACCTCCGACGGGGGCAGCCGCCCGAACCGTGACAAGGCGCCATAGACCGCGTGGACACTCTGCATTCTGATCGACTGCCTAACACATTACTTCCAGCGTCATCCTTCCACATCCACTCACAATACATGCTTTCAACAATAGCCATCGGTTCACTTCCATCAGTGGAAATAAATGCACTAATTTCTTCCGCTGAGATATCTAAATCAATAGCTTCAACTTTCGCAACATCAGCTCCTAAAATATCACCTTTACCTCAGTTTAACAATAAATCACCTACTTCCGTCGATACTAATAAAATTCATAACCAGCTGACGACAATACCGCTACGTCGCCCTGACAAATATCTTCACATATTTAAATCAACACACCACAAAATCCATCGACAACTGACGAGATTACAGCTAAGCCGCTTACACAGATATTTTCACATATATCCGTCGACACAAAATCATCTATGTTATTTTCACCTACATTACTATAATTTTTGCTACTGACTAATCCCTCATCAGAATTCATATATACCACGTCCACAAAATTAAGACCCAATCCAGCCTCTCTTCTGATCACAGAATTTTCCGTCAAACATACACTAATTCCATCATTCAGTCTCCTTTTACAAAATAAAATCTTCAGCCCCATATCATCGGTATCGACTCTCTCAACACATTTTGCAATACGTCTTGCGCCCTCCTCATGGTTGAGCCGCTTAAAATTATTCCCCAAGTTATTTTTATTTCTTATAATTCCCATCTTCGTCTTTGGTGAATTTTCGACAACCAGAGAATTTTTGAAATTACTTGTCCTTTCCATAAACGGTTTATTTCGCCATCTCCGGACCTGAGGTGCGGTGATCTCTAGTTTCCCGCCCTCTTATTTTGATGTTGCATTTCATGAGGCTCCTGCCTCTCAGATATTTGTTCCCAGTTTTGGTTGCCATTATGAAAATTCCTGTATCCATTTCCCCTTCGAAAATTATTATTATGGTGACAATCAATTCAGTTATGATCATTACAATTACTTCTGATATTACTATTGTTCCAATTCTGGTACCCAATCTACTGTTTCCATTATATGGCTTGAATTTCAACACCTGTTCAAGTTTCTCAATAACACATATTGTTACGGTGTAAAGTCAGCGCCGGACGCCAGTCTGGGATGAAACGGAAGAGAAGGTTATGAGAATAGGTGAGCCAATCGCACGCTGACCGACCTCCCTCCAAGACGACAACGCGACAGCAGCGGCCCCTACATTAAGACGACATAATCGCCGCGCTCGACAGCTGGGCCCCACTTCGACAGCAGCTTCATACACAGCAGATTGCAACCCTTCTAAACACAGTACAGCATTCGCTCGCCAACCAAGCGACAAATGTAGCGCAACATGCAATAACTGTAGCTCCAAGTGCCGTACCGCCTTTTCGCCATCTTAACGAAAAAGAAAAGGACTGACTCGAGTGGTTGCAACAGTATGAAGCCCACATCATTGCTCGCGAAGTATCAGATACTGTGAAACTACATTAATTTTTGTCAGTGGTAGTAAGTGCAGTCTTTCGCCTCATTCAGAAGTTGTTCCCTAACGCCACTCTGAGTGAACTTCCCTATGATCTGGTTGTAGGTCCTCTAACTACACTCCTGGAAATGGAAAAAAGAACACATTGACACCGGTGTGTCAGACCCACCATACTTGCTCCGGACACTGCGAGAGGGCTGTACAAGCAATGATTACACGCACGGCGCAGCGGACACACCAGGAACCGCGGTGTTGGCCGTCGAATGGCGCTAGCTGCGCAGCATTTGTGCACCGCCGCCGTCAGTGTCAGCCAGTTTGCCGTGGCATACGGAGCTCCATCGCAGTCTTTAACACTGGTAGCATGCCGCGACAGCGTGGACGTGAACCGTATGTGCAGTTGACGGACTTTGAGCGAGGGCGTACAGTGGGCATGCGGGAGGCCGGGTGGACGTACCGCCGAATTGCTCAACACGTGGGGCGTGAGGTCTCCACAGTACATCGATGTTGTCGCCAGTGGTCGGCGGAAGGTGCACGTGCCCGTCGACCTGGGACCGGACCGCAGCGACGCACAGATGCACGCCAAGACCGTAGGATCCTACGCAGTGCCGTAGGGGACCGCACCGCCACTTCCCAGCAAATTAGGGACACTGTTGCTCCTGGGGTATCGGCGAGGACCATTCGCAACCGTCTCCATGAAGCTGGGCTACGGTCCCGCACACCGTTAGGCCGTCTTCCGCTCACGCCCCAACATCGTGCAGCCCGCCTCCAGTGGTGTCGCGACAGGCGTGAATGGAGGGACGAATGGAGACGTGTCGTCTTCAGCGATGAGAGTCGCTTCTGCCTTGGTGCCAATGATGGTCGTATGCGTGTTTGGCGCCGTGCAGGTGAGCGCCACAATCAGGACTGCATACGACCGAGGCACACAGGGCCAACACCCGGCATCATGGTGTGGGGAGCGATCTCCTACACTGGCCGTACACCACTGGTGATCGTCGAGGGGACACTGAATAGTGCACGGTACATCCAAACCGTCATCGAACCCATCGTTCGACCATTCCTAGACCGGCAAGGGAACTTGCTGTTCCAACAGGACAATGCACGTCCGCATGTATCCCGTGCCACCCAACGTGCTCTAGAAGGTGTAAGTCAACTACCCTGGCCAGCAAGATCTCCGGATCTGTCCCCCATTGAGCATGTTTGGGACTGGATGAAGCGTCGTCTCACGCGGTCTGCACGTCCAGCACGAACGCTGGTTCAACTGAGGCGCCAGGTGGAAATGGCATGGCAAGCCGTTCCACAGGACTACATCCAGCATCTCTACGATCGTCTCCATGGGAGAATAGCAGCCTGCATTGCTGCGAAAGGTGGATATACACTGTACTAGTGCCGACATTGTGCATGCTCTGTTGCCTGTGTCTATGCGCCTGTGGTTCTGTCAGTCTGATCATGTGATGTATCTGACCCCAGGAATGTGCCAATAAAGTTTCCCCTTCCTGGGACAATGAATTCACTGTGTTCTTATTTCAATTTCCAGGAGTGTATTATAAGCAACAAGTGAATATAGTGGCAGCTATGTACCAATTCTTTCGTTGCAAGAAAAGGTCAGAACAAACTTATAGCGAGTAGGTAAGAGATTTGCAAGGTATGACAAGGAAATTCAAATTCAAATGTGCTTGTGGTGCTTTATACTCAGATGTTATGTTGCGTGTTGCGATTGGGTACAATGTATCTGATGTCAAATATTGAGAACAGATTTTGAAACAGTCAGACCTATCATTTCATCACGTCGTGAAAATTCTATATCAGTATGATTTAGGTGCTGTATCGGCCGATAAATGTGAGCAGCCACTAATTTGTCACGTTGAGTCATCCCTTGCTCACGACTGGCCTAGTAGGCAGGAACAGCGTGCACATGCCACGCCATGTAAACAGTTCTCTAAACAGGTGGATACATCAGTGAATAGAATTAAGTCATGCCCTTGGTGTTATTCACGGCACAAACACGAAGGTTGCCTGTCCAGACAAGCACACTATTATGCTTGTGGCAAGAAAGGTCGAATACAATCCGTTTGTTTGCAATGGAACAAATATAAGAAATCTGACCACTCACAAAAATATACTCACAAGGCCCCTGTAATCAATGCAGTTATTCAAAGCCTGATGTAGGCATTAGCAAAACTAGCAAGCAAACAGTTTCTTCAATGCTACACCAGTCCAATAAAATTTTTGTTCATTTGCACCTTAATGGAAAACGTGTGGAATTTCAATTGGACATGGGTGCCTCTGTGACATTGCAGAATCGTAACACATATTAACTGTTAGACACCCCACGCCTCTCTAAAACTAGCACGCACCTGACAGCCTGTAATGGACAAGACATTCCCATTCTTGGAAAATGTACTTTCCCTCCCATGTATCGCTCGCATACGTGAACTGTGACTTTCACTGTGCTACAATCACGCGATTGTGTGAACATGTCTGGCCTTGATTCGTTTGTTTTGCTTGGCTTTCAAATTCAGGACAATGTGTTGTCTGGCAAGGCTAAGAATTTTGTTTCACATGTTACTATGAAAAACAATGCTCAGCCAAAATTTTGCCAGGCCAGAACTGTTCCCATTGCATTATGGGTCAAAGTGGCTGCCGAACTTAAAGAATTGCAAGATAGCGGAGCTATTGTGCCTATACAGGCCAGTCAATGGGCAAATCCACTGGTTTTGCTTCCCATACCTTTAGGTCGCTTTCGCCTCTGTGTTGTCTTTAAGTCTACAGTCAACCTAGAAACTGTGATTGATACTTATCCATTGCCACGCCAAGAGGATCTCATGGACAGATTAGGCGCTGGTAGCTACTTTTCAAAAATTGATTTGCGCGATGCGTATCTTCAAATACCAATAGGTGAAGAATCTCAAACCGTGTGTGTTGTGAATACTCATTTGGGCTTTTTTAAATACTCGCGTTAGCCTTTTGGCCGTGCTTCCGCGCCCGCCATTTTCCAACGATATTTGGAACAGCTGACTGCTCAAGTACCAAAGTGTTGAAACTATTTGGACAATGTTGTTGTAGCAAGTCGTACACCTGAAGAACATATTGCAAATCTGCGTGCTCTGTTTCGTGTGTTTTCTGATGCAGGACTAAAGTGCAGACTGGACAAGTGTGGTTTTTTTAAACCTGAATTGCAGTACCTTGGTCATGTCATAAACAGTGTACATCCTCTTCAGTCAAATTTGTTAGCTGTACGTGACCTGTCAGTTCGTCACAATGTCACATAATTGTAATCAGGCTTAGGGAAAATGAACTATTTATTTGCGCTTATACGGAATGCTGCACAAAGCGCAGCTCCATTGCATAGCTTGTGTCGCAAGAACGTCCCTTTTGTTTGGACAGATGAGTGCCAAGAACCTTTTTAAAAACTTAAAGATGCTTTGCTCAGTTATCGATGCTTGGTTCACTTTGATCCTGACAAACCAGTTGTGTCGCAAGTTGACGCTTCCTCTTACGGAATCGGCGCAGTGCTGTCAGGTAGAACTGGTGATAAAACAGGCGTATTGCTTTCCCATCAAAAAGTGTTGTCCAAAACTCAGTGTAACAATTCAAAAATAGAGAACGAGGCATTGCCTATTGTGTATGGTGTCACCAAATTCCACCACTATTTGTATGGTAAAAAATTCTACTTAATAACAGATCACAAGCCATTGCAGTCCTTGTTTCATCCGATGGAGCCGGTTCCTGAACGAACTGCACAAAAATTGCACAGATGGGCTTTGTTGTTGTCTCAATACCAGTACGAGATTGTGTTTCGTCCGACAGCTCAACATGGTAATGCGGACGCACTTTCACGTCTTCCGATTGGCCCTGACACAGACTTTGACGCTTCTGTTGTCACATCGATGTTCACGATTCTGAATTGCTTCAATCCCTTCCTCTGAACTATAGGAAAATTGCACATGCCACGGAAGCTGATTCCGATTTGAACATTTTGCTAAAATACTTTCGCACATCTTGGCCTCGCTCATTGCATAGCATAAAGAAATCTGTAGTGCGACTATACTTTGCACGTCGGCATAGCCTCGCTATACAGCAAGGAGTGATTATTGTTCAAAATGACAGTGGACAGCCACGTGTGTTGATCCCCAAAGCTTTGCAAAAAGAAGTGTTGCAGTTACTTCATCGAGGACACTGAAGATTGTTCGTACGAAACAGTTAGCGCGTCGACATTGTACTTGGCAGGGTATGGGCACTCAAATAGAACAGATGACGTCACAATGTCATGCATGTGCGGAAAATCAGTTCGCTCCGCCACGAAAATTCTCTGCTTGGCCTAAGTCGCAATCACCTTGGCAACGTGTCCACAAAGACTTTGCGGGACTTTTTTGGAACATTCGTAGGGGCGATTGTGGTAGACTCATAGCAAGTTTCCTTTTGCTGTGCCAATGAACTAGGCAACGTCACGTTGCACAGTTCAGGCGGTGTCCTCTATTTTTTTTGGCTCTGAGCACTATGGGACTTAACAGCTATGGTCATCAGTCCCCTAGAACTTAGAACTACTTAAACCTAACCAACCTAAGGACAGCACACAACACCCAGTCATCACGAGGCAGAGAAAATCCCTGACCCCGCCGGGAATAGAACCTGGGAACCCGGGCGCGGGAAGCGAGAACGCTACCGCACGACCACGAGCTGCGGAATCTCTATTTTTTTCCTCGAAGATTTGCCTGAAGTCGTAGTGTCAGACAACGGCTCTCAGTTCACGTCAAATGAATCTGAAACATTCTGTGAACGCAATAGCATATAGTATTTAATTAGTGCAGCGTCCCATTCACAGTCAATGGGAGAAGCAGAACGTTTTGTTAGAACCTCCAAGCAGCAAATGGCCAAACTTCGCCCCGCACACACCAGGGATCAAGTATTGTAACTGTTTCTGGCCCCCCATCGTTCGCGTCCACGGGATGGATCATCGCAGGCGGAATTGCTTCACGGCCGCCGCCATCGGGCACTGCTCCACCTGCTCCATCCTTCTCAGCATCCGGCGCCGAGGGAAGGCTACAAGTATCCTTCACGCCGCATGATATTGTATTTTTCAGGGTTTTTGCAGCAGCAGACGGTGGGTGCAGGCGAGATCCTTCGTCGACTTGGCACATGCATGTATCTCATTTCAGGCCCATACGGACTGCAGCGCTGACATCACAATCACATTCACCACTTTCATGTACACGGTGATCCTTCTGTATCTCTTCCCCCAGATTCACGGATCCCGAGAACAGCGCTGCCACAGTAGCCGCCAGACGGTGTCATCAAGACACCACGGGACGACCGCCTCCTCTCGCCCTACCGACGGAGCTGGACTCACCTACGCAGCAGAGGCCGACACTTTCTGCATCATGATATGGGCCTCAGGAGGTGGACGCGTTTTCCGGGGGACGTTTCCACCAGAGCGAAGGCCGGATGGCGCGGTACGATCGGAAGTCTGACATCCCCTGCAGCCACAGCATCCGGTCCATCACAGCATCCACGCCCCTGCCCCCACCCCCTCCCCATTGTCGTGCTCCATATACGACGAGGCTCCGTCGCTTTGGGAGGGGGAGTGGGGAGGAATGTTAAGGCGTAAAGTCAGCGCTGGCACGCCAATCAGGAACGAAAGGAAAGAGAAGGCTGTGAGAATAGGTCAGCCAATCGCACGCTGATCGACCTCCCTGCAAGACGACAACGTGACAGCAGCACCCCTACATGAGGATAGCATAATCGTCGCTTCCGACTGGTGGGACCCCACTTCGATAGCAGCTAATGTTAGCCACTTTATTAGCTATCTGTATGTATCGCAAACTTGCGTTTGTCCATTCTGAAGAAGACTGATTATTTTGCATGGTTCCCTTTGCTTTCGACACATATCAAAGTTAAGTAATTGTAATCGTCTTTTGTCATAAAACTCATTAATACAAGTTTTTTGATTGTTTGTCCAGCGAACCGAGTATGCAGGATTCCTAGAAACAACACCTAAAAAATCTTGTATAGAATTTGTCTGTCTGTGGAGATCTCAACGTAAAAATTCCGGTAAGCGTCTCTTGAGCGTCATGATCTCTGTTAACACTCCCAGAGGATGCTGCCGGATTGAAACGTTGTTCGTTTAGGAACTCATTCCGATGGCGCATTTGTTTCGCTTCGCTCCAGAATTATTTTAGGAAATAAATCTCAGACACTTCATAGGTAGCAAATGAAGCACTCATTAAATTTTTCCATGATTATGCGTCGCCTTCAAGATGTCCTTTGGGCAACTTAAATTTAGCCTCTTGCGACATTCCTAGCAAAATCCATCTTTACACGCAGGAAGAAAATCAAGTGGAAGCTATTTTCCGGCATTTGCAAAGCATTTTGTCGTTTCTGAATTAATCCATGGAACACCTATCACCGTAGTAGCCTGATTCGCTGCTAAAGGGTTTAATTCTACATGTACTTTTTTTATCTTCTGTTCACGTTGCACAGCTTATTTATTTAATCCTGGTTCAAAATGTTCTCTACATTTAAGCTCCCCATTTTCACACTCTACTACGCTACCTGACAAATTGTCACTCGGTTTTGTAGCCAATTCCTCAAGTGCATTTTACCTCAGCACATAATTCTTAACATCGCCACCCAGCTCATCCTGCATCTTTCCCAACCTATCCCCGAAATCTTTTTTTACTGTATCGACTGTGGTGCTAACCAGGTTAATCTCCTCAGCAACCTTGCCCACATTTGCCATTATAACTTCCAATTTTGAGTCAGTCATCTCTTCTATATCAGACTTAATTTTTTCCACGTCACCTTTTACACTTTCTGCTACACTTGTCTCTACATTTGCAATTTTTGTTATTACGTTCTCAATTTTCGCACATAGCTCCTTTTTCATTGCCCCCATATAAGCATTGAAATCTGTCAGGATTTCCCAGAAACATGCCATTGAATCATCCCCAATTACAGTTCCCTTCTCTGAATTTGAACTACTTTCCCCACTAAAATAATCCTATGAACAGAACGTTCAGATTTAGGGCTAACTGGCCCACTCACATTATCTGAATTGCACGTGCTGGCTGATTGCTTAATCGTTGTAAGCCATATCTCTGACGATGATCCTGCGGGTTCATACTACTTAACGCTATCGGCGCATGTACTTAATTTTACGGTAATGCTGGCTGCTGCTGCCGAAAGTGTAGATGCTGCCGATGCCGTTACTAGTACTGATGCACTCGAAGTCGCCAGCAGTAGCCCGCTCTGTCGAGGCCGCCGCGGCTGCTCCGTTGCTGCTGGCCGCTGAAGACTGAAACTCAGTACGCCTCTTTGTAGCTTCTTCTTGTTTCTTGAAGTTACACCTTTCGCACACCTAACTTCTGCTACCGATCTACACGCACGCATCTGCTGCAAAATCATGCGCTCCGAACCCCCTCGCAAACTGTCTATCATTCAATAGATTTGGGATCTGTATAAGAAAATATAGTAACATGTTAGAACTAATCCTGGGCGAGTAAACTCAAATTCCGAACTTACCTAACAGTTATCTGCTGAGTAGCTGCTCGCTAAAGAGCATCCCACACGAGCAAACCAGTTGCGACTTCACCTGAGGTTGCTCGCATCTTAGGTATTTGGGCTATGTATCTACATCTACATCTACATCCATACTCCGCAAGCCACCTGACGGTGTGTGGCGGAGGGTACTTTGAGTACCTCTATCGGTTCTCCCTTCTATTCCAGTCTCGTATTGTTCGTGGAAAGAAAGATTGTCGGTATGCCTCGGTGTGGGCTCTAATCTCTCTGATTTTATCCTCACGGTCTCTTCGCGAGATATACGTAGGAGGGAGCAATATACTGCTTGACTCCTCCGTGAAGGTATGTTCTCGAAACTTCAACAAAAGCCCGTACCGAGCTACTGAGCGTCTCTCCTGCAGAGTCTTCCACTGGAGTTTATCTATCATCTCCGTAACGCTTTCGCGATTACTAAATGATCCTGTAACGAAGCGCGCTGTTCTCCGTTGAATCTTCTCTATCTCTTCTACCAACCCTATCTGGTACGGATCCCACACCGGTGAGCAGTATTCAAGAAGTGGGCGAACAAGTGTACTGTAACCTACTTCCTTTATTTTCGGATTGCATTTCCTTAGGATTCTTCCAATGAAATGGCTCTGTTTAACAGGACTAACTCGATGTCGTTATGACGTCGAGCTGTGAACGTCTCCTTTCATGCCAAGCAGCTAATTCGCTGCAAGTAATAGTATGTAGCTGTGATTCTCTAGTCAAATAGTCTATGTATTGCCTAGAATTAGAGATTTATGAAATAAACAGGTACATAAAAGATAAATGAATAATTCATATAAAGGGTTGTTTTATAATGCCTGTAATTGATGTAGACGGCGCAGAATTATGTTGGATAACGTTTATTCAAGAAAATAAAGCTCACTATACCGTCCAAATGGTTCAAGTGGCTCTAAGCACTATGGGAATTAACATTGGAGGTCATCAGTCCCCTAGACTTAGAACTACTTAAACCTAACTAACCTAAGGACATCACGCACATCCATGTCCGAGGCAGGATTCGAACCTGCGACGTTAGTAGCAGCGCGGTTCCGGACTGAAGCACCTAGAACCGCTCGGCCACATCTGCCGGCACTGAATATACGGAATGTGGTCTTACGATATTTAACTACAATACAGACAGAAATAATTTTATTAAATGCAGTAAAGTTATGTTGAGAGCGGTACAAGGATGGTAGCAGACTCACTAAGCTAAATGGTAATCCAAGACGCGCGTAAACTAAGCCCATTTCATGATCACAATACACGAAATATTCACAATCGCCAGTTCAAAATGGTTCAGACTTCAACACGATAATTTACAAATCAATACATGCGAGATAACGAGTAGAAACTCGTACTCTGTTTATTCTCAATTCCGCAACGTAATCAGCGCCCAAAATAAGTCATTTACACTACCGAATGTTGCACTATACCACAGCCAGGTCTACCTTTTTCAAGAACTCGACATAAAGTGCATAAAAAGCGAAATTATAGTAGCGGTCGCTCAACGCCCAGAATCTACAACCCAGTAAACTGAAAAATCCACTATATCTCCAGCAGGTCTCCCTTCTCCAAGAACAAACGTGAAAGTGTCTAGAACCGCTCCCTAGAGCGCACCACTCGAAAAGTGTCCGTCCAAACTTGACTTCAGCAATGTTCCCCCCACGGTCTGCTTCTGCACTGGCTGAATGGCATCCCCACCAAAATACATCGTTCTTATGTTCTACAGACATGTTCTGACTCAACTTGACCACTTTGTGCACTGAACTGATCTATTACGACAAGTTTTAAATAAAGAAACGTTGTAAACATTTGGTGAAACTCAGATCATTTACAGTAAGTGTGAATAATAGTTTGCTCATAACTAAATGAGCTAGTATTCTTGCATAAGTGGGCTCATGTTAAATGACAACAAACTGTCATTAAATATTATTTGAACAGCTATTTACATCCGCTTGATAGGAGAATATTTTCGTACTCTGTACGACAGTGGCGTCAGCTAACACATGCGATAGACCACTTATTAAATTACCACGATTTCGTATTAGCAATTGTAATCAATAGTTAATTAAATATCTGACACAAAGAGTAACATATTTATTAAGTAAGTACCAAAACATGTCAAGATATGTGATATTTATGCTCCATTCGTTTGAGGTGATGATGTGGAGAATATGATTTTCCGACAAATATTTGCATGATAAAAGAGATGTAAAAGACGTTGTAAGTCAGTAAATAAAACTGACACAGATACATAGCTTGAAGGGATGGTAGTTGTAGTGCAATGCTATCATCAGAGATATCGATTGTTGAAATCGCATGAAATGTTTAAAAGTTGTTAATTCTAAGCTTCTTTGTGAAAACGTTTAGTCACTGTAACATATTATTTTCTGTGGTTTTAAAAATACTGAAAATATTGTGCTATTGTATGCGTCTCATTTTTGTGAGATTGCGGATGTATTGAGATTTTCTTTATTATTTGGCTGTGATTTCAAAAAATGTTCAGATGTGTGTGAAATCTTATGGGACTTAACTGCTAAGTTCTCAGTCCCTAGGATTACATACTACTTAACCTAAATTATCCTAATGACAGACACACACACCCATGCCCAAGGGAGGACTCGAACCTCCGCTGGAACCAGCGGCACAGACTGCGATTTATTGTTGAATTTCTAAGGGTTGTAAGTAGACACATTTTAGACTGGCTGAAATAAGGCCACTGATGGTGCATCGTCTTTTCTTCTACGCGCTCGGCTGCTGTCCAAATTCTCTGTACCAGGATTTATCCACACCCGGGCCTTAGTTGACTCCTCTGCACCTGTTCTCGCCTGGAGCGGCCACGGCGCGCTCTCGGCCCGTCGGTTAGCGTTCAGATGCACAAACAAATTCACCTCCCCTCGTACTGATGATAGGTGGCCAAATTGGTCGCTTACATACACGTAACGTTACATTCCTCATCCACCCTAGAGCCCGGATCACGCACCTTACGATTGCTATTTGCTTGATCCATTGAAGGATGCAGTCCGCGGGAAACTGTACGTGGATGATGGGGGGGGGGGGGGGGGGGGGGTTACTGATGCTGCAATACGTCGGCTCTGACGTAGACCAATACAGGGCTACCGTTCGGGCATACAGGCCCTCCCAGTAAGATGGCGTAAGGCCGTCGCATTGAACGGAGATTATCTACAAAAAATAAGTGTTTTGCAGCCAAAAGAGTGACGGATAATATGGTGTATTGGAATCCTTAGTAAAACTTGCTTTCAGAAAAAATTATTGCGTTACTTATTGAACGTCCCTTTTTTTTACATACTTTCGTAGAAGTGTCAACCAACATATCGTTTTCTCCTGTGTGTATCTCAAGGAAAAACCATGACGTTAAAATCAAAGAGAGATTCGAGTTTACACAGAAGCCTACCAACAATCGTTCTTGGTGCATACCATTTGCGACAGGAAAGGGCGCAAATGACAGCAGTACACTCAGTACCCTCCGCTACACACCGTAAGGCGGTTTATGGAGTGTATATACAAGGTGGTCCAATGATAGTGACCGGGTCAAATATCTCACGACATCAGCATCAAACTAAAAACTACAAAGAACGAAACTCGTCTAGCTTGAAGGGGAAAATCAGATGGCGCTATGGTTGGCCCGCTAGATGGCGCTGCCATAGGTCAAACGGATATCAACTGCCTTTTTTTAAATAGGAACCCCCATTTTTTATTACATATTCGTGTAGTACGTAAAGAAATCTGAATGTTTTAGTTGGACCACTTTTTTCGCTTTGTGATAGATGGCTCTGTAATAGTCACAAGCGTATAAGTACGTGGTATCACGTAACATTCCGCCAGTGCGGACGGTACATTACCCGTGATACATTACCTGTGTTAAAATGGACCGTTTACCAATTGCGGAAAATGTCGATATCGTGTTGATGTATGGATATTGTGATCAAAATGCCCAAGGGGCGTGTGCTATGTATGCTGCTCGGTATCCTGGACGATATCATCCAAGTGTCCGCACCGTTCGCCTGGTAGTTACGTTATTTAAGGAAACAGGAAGTGATCAGCCACATGTGAAACGTCAGCCACGACCTGCAAAAGATGATGATGCCCAAGTAGGTTTTTTATCTGCTGTCGCGGCTAATCCGCACATCAGTAACAGACAAATAGCGTGAGAATCGGGAATCTCAAAAACGTCGGTGTTGAAAATGATACATCAACATCGATTGCACCTGTACCATATTTCTATTCACCAGGAATTGCATGGCGACGACTATGAACGTCGTGTACAGTTCTGCCACCGGACACAAGAGAAATTACGGGACGATGACAGATTTTTTGCACGCGTTCTATTTAGCGACGAAGCGTCATTCACCAGCAGCGGTAACGTAAACCGGCATAATATGCACTATTTCGCAACGGACAATCGACGATGGCTGCGACAAGTGGAACATTAGCGACCTTGGCGGCTTAATGTACGGTGCGGTATTATGGGAGGAAGGATAATTGGCCCCCATTTTATTGATGGCAATCTAAATGGTGCAATGTATGCTGATTTCCTACGTAATGTTCTACCGATGTCACTACAAGAAGTTTCACTGCATGACAGAATGGCGATGTACTTCCAACATGATGGATGTCCGACACATAGCTCGCGTGCGGTTGAAGCGGTATTGAATAGCATATTTCATGACAGGTGGATTGGTCGTCGAAGCACCATACCGTGGCCCGCACTTTCGCCGGATCTGACATTCCCGGATTTATTTCTGTGGGGAAAGTTGATGGATATTTGCTATCGTCATCCACCAACAACGCCTGACAACATGCGTCAGCGCATTGTCAATGCATGTGCGAACATTACGGGAGGCGAACTACTCGCTGTTGAGAGGAATGTCGTTACACTTATTGCCAAATGCGTTGAGGTTGACGGACATCATTTTGAGCATTTATTGCATTAATGTGGTATTTACAGGTAATCACGCTGTGACAGCATGCGTTCTCAGAAATGATAATTTAACAAAGGTACATGTATCACATTGGAACAACCGAAATAAAATTTTCAAACGTACCTACGTTCTGTATTTTAATTTAAAAAACCTACTTGTTACCAACTGTTCGTCTAAAATTGTGAGCCATATGTTTGTGACTATTACAGCGCCATCTATCACAAAGCGAAAAAAGTGGTCCAAACAAAACATTCATATTTCTTTACGTACTACACGAATATGTAATAAAAATGGGGGTTCCTATTTAAAAAAAGGCAGTTGATATCCGTTTGACCTATGGCAGCGCCATCTAGCGGGCCAACCATAGCGCCATCTGGTTTCCCCCTTCAAGCTAGACGAGTTTCGCTCTTCGTAGTTTTTTCGTTTGACTTTTATTTACTGAGGTATTTGGCCAGGGCACGGTCAATGGACAACCCTGTATAGATGTAGGTGTGTTATGAATTACATTGTTACCATTTCTAGTACCAGTCTGTTGTTGTATTTAACGCATTGGCTGTTACTACAAAACTCAAGTCAATGGCGGATTCTCAACACCTGGTATAATCTTGTCCACGAAAGTGTTATTCAATACCTTGGTTAAATGAAAAAAATTGTATGCAGCAAATCATTACATGGTTCAATAGAGTTCTTACACAGATGGAAAACCACAGAGAGGTATACACACTTTGTAAGACGTGTCCCCGGCAAGCACATTGCTTCGATTCATGTCAATCCTACGATGAAGGAGGATGTAGCCTGAATTTAGGCCGGCCGGTGTGGCCGAGCGGTTCTAGGCGCTTCAGTCTGCAACCACGCGACCGCTACGGTCGCAGGTTCGAATCCTGCGTAGAGCATGGATGTGTGTGATGTCCTTAGGTTAGTTATGTTTAAGTAGTTCTAAGTTCTAGGGGACTGATGACCTCAGATGTTCAGTCCCATAGTGCTCAGAGCCATTTTTGAACCTGAATTTAGAGAATCTGAATTCGAGGAACACTTTCTGTTAATTATGCCGTCAGCATCGTGTATCTCGAGCAGGGATCATGAGAATGAGATAAGAGAGATTAGCACACTTACGTCGCAAGATAGACAACCATTTTTCCGTCGTTTAGTACGCTAATAGCATAGGACAGAAAATCGATAATAATACTACGAAGTAGCCCAGCCATGGTTCATACAGTGGCTTGCGGAGTATATACATTATCTGATCGAATGTATCCAGACATATTTATGTAATGCTGACTTCACTACTAGATGTCACCACAGGCTGACCTACCAGCATAACAGATGGAAGCGAGTATTGTGGAGTCAGTAGAAAAGCAGTAACAGAAAAATCAGTCGGTGAGGAAAGTTCAGTGACTCTGAACGTCGACTAGTCTTTTGATGTCTTCGCAGTGACAAATGCATGAGGGACATGTTAGCCCACGTCGATTGCTGGTGATGTGATTGTGAAGTGGAAACGCGAAGGAGCAACCACTGCTAAATCAAAGCAAGGCAGACGTCACACACTGACGAACAGGGTCAGTTGAGCATTGCGGTGGCTGGTTGTAAACAATCGCATGAAATCAGTGCAAGAAAACACTTGTGAATTCCAAACTACTACCAGCAGTCCAGTTAGCACAATGACTGTACATACAGTGTTAAAAAGAATGGGGCATAATGGTCGACCAGCTCTTCATAAGCCACACATTTCTGTGAGCGATACTTGAGAAGGTGTAATGAGCAATGCCACCAGACAGTGGGTAACTGGGGTGCTGAACCACGCTGTACCCTGTGACAATCCGATGAAAGGGTTTGGGTTTGGCGAATGCCTGAAGTACGTTACCTGCAAGCATATCTAATGCCAACAGTGAAGTACAGTAGAGGTGATGTTACGATATGGGGATGTTTATCATAATCACGGTCTTGTCCTCTTAATTTACTTAAGAAAACGCTAAATGCGGAAGGATATGAAAACATTTTACAGCACTGTGTACTGTGTACAGTCGAGGAACAGTTCAGAAACTATGATGGAATGCGTTAGAGCGTACTTCGTTCCAGACCTCAGCGTTCTATATCACTACCTTCTCTGGTTTCGGCTCTTGAGGAGGAATGCGCTGCCACACCTTCATAGACATTCTGACACTTCATTGAAACTGTCCCCAGCATAGTTCAAGCCTTCATACGAGTATAGAAGAAGGGCGGAAACACCTCATATCATTGTCGACCCAATGAATATTCGAATAGTTTTGGTCAGATGGTGTATGTACCTGTATTCAACAGATCAATTTGGGTCACAAGTCTCTCAGATCGCATGGAAAAGGACCATTGTGTGCGGAGAGGGAAATCCTTCCTATTTAGGGGACTCAACGACTTCTCAGTATCCCCCATTCAACAGTACCGCATTGCCGCACGACTCTTTCTTTCTTTTTACGGTGTAATCAGGAATGGCTGCTTGTCTGCGGTGGTGGCCTAGACAAAAATCTGTAGCTTGTTACAGTGCAGAATCGGGATAACGAGCTTTTGCACCTTCCTTGGCATTCTAATTCCAATAGTGATGTGAAGCTGACTTTTCACTTGTAACATGTTCTGATTTTGAACGACCATCTTCTCTCCCACAATTCTGCAATACGACCGCCCTGATGCTCTGTTACTTGCGCCAGGTGACGAAAGCCTGGCATGTCTGTAGTGCTCGAAAGAACAGACCGGTCTCTCAGTAATTCAAATACAATGTCCATTGGCGCATGCTCATTACGTGGTCACTACTCTATCCACAGCACGCCGCTTTGAAACATTGTGTGTACTGCCTTTATTCAGTTTCCCATGACAATACAGCTCTTTTACACTGACGCGACAAAAGCCATCGGATACCTCTTAATACCGTGTCGGATCATCTTTTACCCGGCGTAGTGCAGCAGCTCGACGTGACATCGATTCAACAAGTCGTTGGAAGTCCCCCACAGAAGTATTGAGCCATGCTGTCTCTATAGCCGTCCATAATTGCGAAAGTGTTGCCGGTGCAGGATTTTGTGCACGAACTGACCTCTCCATTACGTCTCATAAATGTTCGATGAGATTCATGCCGGGCGATCTGGGTGGCCAAATCGTGCGGTGAAATTGTGCAGAACGTTCTTCAAAGCAGTCTCGAACGATTGTGGTCCTGTGACATGGTGCATTGTCATCTGTAAAAACTCCATCGTTATTTGGAAACGGAGTGGCCGAGCGGTTCTAGGCGCTACAGTCTGGAGCCGCGCGACCGCTACGGTCGCAGTTTCGAATCCTGCCTCGGGCATGGATGTGTGTGATGTCCTTAGGTAAGTTAGCTTTAAGTAGTTCTAAGTTCTAGAGGACTGATGACCTCAGAAGTTAAGTCCCGTAGTGCTCAGAGCCATTTGAACCATTTGTTTGGAAACATGGTCATGAATGACTGCAAATGGTCTTCAAGTAACCGAACACAACCATTTCCAGTCAGTGATCGGTTCAGTTGGACCAGAGGACCCAGTCTATCCATGTAAACATAGCATACACCATTATGATGCCACCACCAACTTGAGTCCATGGCTTCGTGGGGTCTGCGCCACACTCGAACCCTATCGTCAGCTGTTTCCAACTGAAATCTGGAATTCTCTGAACAGGCCACGGTTTTCCAGTCGTCTAGGGTCCGATCAATATGGTCACACGAGCCCAGGAGGGGCTCTGCAGGCGATGTCGTGCTCTTATCAAAGACACTCGCTTTGGTCGTCTGCTGCCATATATTATTAACGCCAAATTTCACCGCACTGTTCTAACGGATACGTTCGTCGTACGTCTCACATTGATTTCTGTGATTATTTCAGGCATCGTTGCTTGTCTGTTAACACCGACAACTCTACGCTAACGCCGCTGCCCTCGGTTGTGAAGTGGAGGGCGTCGGCCACTGCATTGTGTGTGATGAGATGTAATGCCTGAAATTTGCTGTGCTAGATGCACTCTTGACACTGTGACTCTCAGGATACTGAATTCCCTAACGATTTACAAAATATAATGTCCCATGTGTCTAGCTCCAACCACCATTCCACGTTGAAAGTCTGTTAATTTCCATCATGGAGCTATAATCACCTGGGACACCATTTCACACGAATCACCTGAGTACAAATGACAGCTCCGCCAATGAGATGCCCTTTTATTTTTTTTTACGAGATTCTACCGCTATCTGTTTACGTGCATATTGCTATCCCATGACTTGTCATCCCAGTATAAATTACATTATTGAGTAATATTCTCGAAGCTCTCAGACTAATATTTACTGCATTTTGGTACAAAACCCTGACCTGTTCTTCCCTCTAGGCGTGCCACACAATAATTGCGTAATGGCGATAGCTCACTTGTCACGCGCATGTAGCTCTAAACTGTACATGACGTGGGGGCACAACCGACATATGCATAAGGATTGTGCCAAAGACGTCTGTTTTCTGGAGAATTATCTGAGATTAGTATCGAGGCAGGGCCTCAGGCGTTGAGTAACAGCAACGCCGAGATTAGGTGCGGAGGCCGGTGCTGCAAACAAACTTATATGGCTGGGAGCCGTTGGCGGGTGGCAGTGGATGGCAGCGATGAGCGCGCGGAAGATGTCCATCAGGGCTGATTACGCGGCGGTGGCGCTGCAGGACCCCGCGCAGTCGCCGCTGCCGCTGCGGGTCCGCGTCTACCCGCGGCGCTGGCTCGTCCTGGCCATCTACGTGCTCTTTTCGACGTCAAACCTCTGGCAGTGGATACAGTACGCAATAGTCGGAAACTTGGTGCGCAAGTACTACGACGTCAGCAGCTATGCCGTAGATTGGACGTCTGTCCTCTTCATGCTGGTCTACATACCATTCGTTTACCCAGCGTCGTCCCTGATTAATGAGAAGGTGAGTGCTTTGCATACATCGGCAAGCTTTCGTGATCCTTGTCAATAAAAATAATATCTACTCCCCAGCCTGTATTGTGTAAGTCTCTTCATCTCTGAATAACTACTGTAACATACATCCATTTGGCCTGCTCACTGTATACATGCCTAGGTCTCCTTCTACAACTTTTGCACTCAACACTGCCATCTATTACCAAATTCGTTACTCTTTGATGCCTCAGGATGTGTCCTATCAACTGATCCCTCCTTTTAGTCAAGCTGTGCCATAAATTTCTTTTTTCCCGAATTCGATTCGGTACCTCCTCATTAGTTATTCGATCAACACAGCTAATCTTCAACATACCACCTTTCAAAAACCTCTGGTCTTTCCTCGTCTGAACTACTTATCACCCACGATTCACTTCCGCAAAAGACTACGCTCTACACAGATACCTTTAGAAAAGTTTTTCTAATACTTAAATAATTTATGTTATGGGTTAACAAATTCATCTTTTTCTAAAATGCTTTTTTGTCAATCTGAATTTCATACCCTCTCCACTTCGGCTATCATTAGATATTTTACTGCTCAAACAGTAAATCTCGTCTACAACTTTTAGTGTCTCATTTCCTAGTCTAATTCCTTCAGCATCGCCAAATTCAATTCGACTACACTCCATTACCCTCCATTTACTTTCGTTGATGTTCATTTAATAACATATTTTCAAGACACTATCCATTCTGTTCAACTGATCTTCGAAGTTCTTTTGTTTCTGTGACAGAATTGCGACCTGATCGGCAAACCTCGAAGTTTTTATTTCTTCTCCCCGAACTTTAACATCCCTCCCAAATTTCTCCATTGTAACTTTTTACGTTAGTCAGTGTACAGACTGGTTAACATTGTGGTAAGCTACAACCCTGGGTCCCAACCTACGACTGCCCTTCCACGACCTTCAACTCTTACGACTGCATTCTGGTTTCAGTAAAAGTTGTGGATAGCTTTCCGTTCCGTGTATTTTTAGCACAAACAGCTCCAGAATTTAAAAGAGTGTATTGTAGTCAATAGACGTCTTTAAATATACAAGTGCTGTAAACATTGGTTTGCCTTTCACCGCACTATCTTCTAAGATAGGTCATAGGGTCAGCGTCGCCTCTCATGTTCTTGCAGTTGTCTGGAACCCTGAGTGATTTTCCCAGAGGTCAGCTTCTACCAACCATTCTTTTCTTCTGGAAGTAAGTCGTGTCACTATTCTGCAAACCATAAATTATTAAACTGACGGCTCAGTAATATTCACACGTCTGCACCTGACTACTTTGGTATTGTAATTATTGCAATCTTCTTGCAGCCTGGGGGAATTACAAATGTCTAATATATCTTGTATACCAGATGGAAAAGTTTTGTCATGGCTGACTCTCCCAAGAATTTCAAGAATTCTGAAGGAATTTTGTCTGCGCTATGGGCCTCTTTCGGCTTAAGTCTTTCAGTGTTATGTCAAATTCTTCTAGAAGTAGTGGCATTGCCCGTGTCTTCTCGGTATCGGCATGTTAATATGTTAGTGGTAGAGGGTGGCTGGACTCTCTTCCTGTCACCACACCTTCCTTCCTTCCTTCCAACCCAGAACGGAATTTGTGTATTCCATCTGTGTGCGTCTAGTGTTGTCCCATGTGAAAGAGCTAGACCGTTTTCGAAATGTTTGCGAATCTTGTAACTGAGGTGAAACGTGAGTAGAAGTCCAGTACTCACCTAATCAGATGTGGAAAACCGCCTAAACACCACGTTCAGGCTGGCCGGCACAAGAGCACTCGTCGTTAATTTGCCGGGCGTTGTTCCAGCGATGGCACGTCTCCCCAAATCCCGAAAGCGGAGTGCTAGCCCCGCAGCTATCCAGGACTCAAAGTATCGTATCTCCCTTACAATATGCATTTACTTCCTCTTCCCTTTTTATAATACTGCCTCTAAGTTCATTTATCTTGTATAGCCCATCTATATGTTCTTTCCGCTTTTCAGCTTTCCCTTCAGTGCATGGTACTGATATGTCAGCTTGAGCTCTTGATATGCATATAGACCGGACGGAGTGGCCGAGCGGTTCTAGGCGCTTCAGCCTGGAATCGCGCGACCGCTACGGCCGCAGGTTCGAATCGTCCCTCGGGCATGGGTGTGTGTGATGTCCTTAGGTTAGTTAGGTTTAAGTAGTTCTAAGTTCTAGGGGACTGATGACCTCAGATGTTAAGTCCCATAGTGCTCAGAGCCATTTGAACCATTTTTGATAAGCATATAGCTGAATCACTTTTCTCCCAAGATTTCTTTAGTTTTGATATTGGCGGCATTTATTTTTCACCTAGTCACGCATACTTCTACAGCCTTGCATTTGTACTCCAGCTAATCCAGCTTAGCCATTCCTCAGTTTCTGGCAATCTCGTTTTTTAGGCGTCTCTGCTCCCTTCCGCCTGCTTCATTTGCTATATTTTTAAGTTTCGTTCTTTCATCTATTAAATGCAATATCCCATGTGTTAAACAAGGATTTCTACTAGACCTTGTGTTTTTTACCTATTTTATTCTCTGCTACCTCCACCATTTGATTTTCCGAAGTTTGAGTTTTGTCTTCTATTGCCTTCCTTTCCTCTATTTCAGTCAACCATCGCGTAATTCTCCTTCTGAAACACTCAACAACCTCTTGCTCCTTCAGTTCATCGATTCACATCTTCTTAATTTCGTACCTTTACACAGGTTACCAGTTTCACTCCGCAGTTCATAAACAATAAATTATATTGTAAGGGTTTACACCTGCCCCTGGAAATGTCTTACAGCTTGAAATGTGATCTCGAAGCCTCTGTCTTACCATTACATTATCAGTTTCAATTCTTCCAATGTCTTCAGGAGTCTTTCACGTATAGGCACGTACTTTTCCTTTTATACTCCTCAACATTTCGATCCTACTGCTGGCATCTTATTGGGAAATTCAAAAGGTTGAATATTGCCGGAAAACAGTTTCCTGTTGTCACGTCACGACAGCATCCTGTGCTTTTCTGAAAAATGAATTAGCGTGAGAGAGTTGTCAGGCTCTCACTGGCAGGTTATCGTTATTCACCCGCTTTTAATTAAGTTCTGGCATCCTGTGGAGCGCGGAAGGAAAAATTTCAAAAAAATGGCTCTGAGCACTATGGGACTTAACTTCTGTGGTCATCAGTCCCCTAGAACTTAGAACTACTTAAACCTAACTAACCTAAGGACATCACACACACCCATGCCCGAGACAGGATTCGAACCTGCGATAGTAGCGGTCGCGCACTCCAGACTCGAGCGCCTAGAACCGCTCGGCCACCCCGGCCCGCAAAAAATTTCAATTATTTAGATATTGCAGTCTGAAAAACTTGCCCTGCTGTGTGCCTAAAGCAGGCGGTATAATACATTCAGAAAAATGAAAATTCTCTACCAACTAATACTTTTTAAAAATTCAAAATTCTAGTCACGCACTAAAAAACACATTAATATATACAATAAAGCATTATAATAAACATATATCTAAAATCGTAATTAGCTAGAAAGAATATGAACTGAAAATAAGTGATGAAACAGAAAACAAAAATGAATGCATTAGATTGCTTCTAGTGTGGATTACTTTGCTGCTCTTCGGTTTACGGCAACGTCAGTATCTCTTCGAGTTTTGCCTGCTCAGAGTGGGACAATAACCTACGCTTACAGACACCAGTTGACGTTATGTAAATTTTATTCCTGTATAGATTATTTGTATTCTGTAGTCCTAAAGATAGCGTATGGGTCGGTAATTCTCGAGCATTCCATATGAGTTTCATACATAAATAGATTTGATTCTACTTATCTATCATTAAACCTTTAATATTGTAATTATAAATAACCGTTCAATTATTGGAAGACTCGGCAAAACATCGAACCGTCACAACAACAACATACGTTACTATTACTAGTTACTAATAGATTTATATAAAACTAAATTACGATATTACATATTTCACTACAAAAGAACCGCTACACGTCATTAATAACACGGTGTTTTCATGCTACTTGTGAGCATATATTCGCGCATTTGCTGGTCGTGGTTACTTTCACTTGTGTGTCACATAACAGGCGGCGAAAAACTGAGAACGAGTGAGGAGCTGATATTAATTAACTATCTTATTTACTTTAGGTTACAAACGTACTTATATACATGTATTACATAAGACACCGGAGGCCACATAGCACACCAAGCATAATTATCTCGCCTTTGTATTTCATTCGTGGATGGTACGTAGGAAGCTCTCTGTACGAGGCTGGATTTCTCTAATTCTAACGTTGTGGTCATCGCACGAGTATGTTTCTTAAGTCATTTTGGACCTTAGGTTCTCGGAATTTTGTAAATAAAGCTCTCTGCAATACACTAACTCATGTATCTCTCCCAGTGAAGTTTATTAGTTTAGTGACACATTCCCACCGGCTAAAGAAATTCGTGCAGAATACTGCTGTTTTCCTTTATAGAACATCTGATCAAAAGTATCCGGACAACCCTATGCAATGTGGAACTGCCGACTGCAGGTGACGAGAGGCGGATCCGATAGTATAAAAGGAGGCGGAGAATATCGTGTTGTCAGTAGAGAAGCAGTAACCGCAGAAAGGGTCAGTTAGGAGAGCTCAGTGATTTCGAACGTGGCTTGGTCATTGGATGCCATCTGAGTAACAAATCCATCACGGGCACTTCATCCCTTCCAAAGCTGTCTAAATTCCGAAGTCCGGCTGCTGATAGTCTCCGACCAATGGTGCGGGATGTAACAGAATGAGCAGGGGGACTATTACTTGTTCTCGGATGGTGGGCGCAGATGTGAAGGGGTTACGATGTGCTTGGTACAGAGTATAACGATCCTCCTCTGTTTTGGCCAGACATGGTCGACCGGAGGCCTGAGGACATCTACGCCTGTCCTCATGTTCCCGCGCAGTCTAACATCTGGCCACTGTCACATTCGAATGCCCTACAAATCTAGATATTGTACGATTCGATCTGTTAGCCAAATGGAGACTTACAAAGAGGCCACTATCAAACTCTGTCAGGTGCTGACAAAGCTGTCTCACACTAGTATGCAGCATCTCTGTGTCCTTCACCGTGGTCAGTCGCCATCTGACGCTGTTCAGACGTCTTAAATACCCTACCAGGCCTGGTAACAACACTAAACACGTGCAACTCTAATGTACTCTGGTGGCTGTTCTACATGTAACATAGAATTGCAACTCTAATCCTTTATCCATCAATGATGTGCACCCATGTTTCCAGGGTGCTTAAATTTTTGTCAGACAGGATATATATATATATATATATATATATATATATATATATATATATATATATATATATAGGGTGTCCCACTCAAACCTCCCTGATTTCAAAGACCCAGGAAAAAAAATCACAGTAGATCCGACAATGAAAATTGCACCACATTGTAGAGCATCTCAAAGAATTTATTTATTTATCATCAATATACCTCTACATGTGAACCATTTGTAACATGAAGAATATCGAGTCTATATACAATTTCTTGCCAAGTTCTTTGTAACATTTCCTGTGTTATTGTTGCAATTGCATTAGTGATACGATGTCGCAACGTAGGAATATCGTCCACTTTGGTCGCATACACACGGTCCTTCACGAATCCCTACATGAAGAAATCAAGCGCCGTAATGTCGGGTGAATGTGGTGGCCAGACAATGGGTCCTCCGCATCCGATTCAACGACTCGGAAATTTCCTATCCAGGAACTTGCGAACAGCCATTGACCTTGCGGCGGAACTCCATCTTGTTGAAAAACGATGTTGGGTTGCAAGTCTTGTATCTGAGGGTACACAAACTGCTCCAACATGTCCAGATACACTTGAACAGTAATCGGCGATTTTGTTTCTGAGAATCACACTACTGCTTGTGCGCGCTGCTGTGGAGTCGCCATTTTCACTTCATGCGACTCTGGTGATTCATCCCCAGATTTAAGACAAAAGTTTATCTAGCAAAATCAGATTGGGAGAATTTTGAAAACACATGTATAAAACGAGTAGCTGGCAACACTGCGCGGTAGCGTTCTCGCTTCCCACGCCCGGGTTCCCGGGTTCGATTCCCGGCGGGGTCAGGGATTTTCTCTGCCTCGTGATGACTGGGTGTTGTGTGATGTCCCTAGGTTAGTTAGGTTTAAGTAGTTCTAAGTTCTATGGGACTGATGATCATAGCTGTTAAGTCCCATAGTGCTCAGAGCCATTTTTGGCAACACTGCCACATCATGGAGCGCATTGGAATGTACGGAGGAACGCTTAATACTCTGCACAGCCGAATTAGCAGTTGTAGCTCACTGCGGAAACTCCTAGGACCTCAAATCCGCATCCACCATGGAACTATGGTCCGAATCCTGTCAGGTTCTTTTTTTTATTTTTAGACCTCCGTTCCCTAGTTCTCGTCGTTTATAAGAGGGACATCATATCGTCACATGACATTTTTCAACCTCTACAACAGCCATTGTTGGTCGGAACACGACCCACATGTCACCCGTGAACGAGGCTTTCAGGCAGGATTTGGCAGAAATCTTTGGGCTGGAATCGTGATAGGAGTGAATTTGGGCCCTTACCTACAGACGGACAATTTGAACGCGCCCCTGTATCGTACGTTTCTTCGCAATGCTTTGTCTGAAGTATTAGAAAACGTTACACTTGGTGTTCGGCAGAAGCTATGGTTTCAGCATGATAGTGCACCGCCACACTTTGAAATGAATTTGAGTAACTATTTAAATGAACCGTCTCCAGGGAAATGGATTAGTCTCCGAACTTTAATCGATTAGATTTTTATTTGTGGGGACATTTAAATGAATAAGTTTATAGTACTCCACCAAAGGATGTGCACGACCTAATAGTTCGTGTGCATGCCGCTTCGATAATGGTCGGTGCAGGTGTGTTGCGTAGGATCCAGCCAAGCGTGGTACAGTGAGTGGCGAAGTATGAGAAATGCAAGGTCGTCGCTTGAACATCTTCTCTGAAGTGAACGTTGCTCGTGCGTGTACATTCTGCTCTGCGAAGATAAGCCTGGATGTTAAAACGCACAGAATGAAATTATTGTGCGTAACATAATGCGAAATCAAGTGTAGCCTATCTATTGCATTTCTTGTACCTCATTGTCACAGACGATGCTACTGTATCCACTGTTATTTTCTATTGGCTTTATTTGTGTCATGAACGAAACAAAGTGGTTTGTAAGAAGTTCATGCTATGTATTAATATTTAAATAAAGTTAATAGTAACCGAAAGAAATACACAGGATACAACACTGTGGATGTGTAAACTGGATACAGTTTGATGCTTTAACTGGAAACAAAAAGTTTGGCGCGAACGAGACTATTGTATTGTATTGTATGTTAACCGGGGACCTAGAAACGACGGAAAGGCTCCGTCCCCGCCGCAGCCGCAGTGGTCCACAACCCCACGACGACTACCTCAGTCCACTTCACCCCTCAGCCGCCCCACACCGAACCAAGGGTTATTGTGCGGTTCGGCCCCCGGTGGACCCCCCAGGGAACGTCTCACACTAGACGAGTGTAACCCCTATGTTTGCGTGGTAGAGTAATGGTGGTGTACGCGTACGTGGAGAATTTGTCTGCGCAGCAATCGCTGACATAGTGTAACTGAGGCGGAATAAGGGGAACCAGCCCGCATTCGCCGAGGCAGATGGAAAACCACCTAAAAACCATCTACAGACTGGCCGGTTCACCGGACCTCGACACAAATCCGCCGGCGGATTCGTGCCGGGGACCAGGCGCTCCTTCCCGCCCGGAAAGCCGTGCGTTAGACGGGATGAGGAATCGCAAACCGACCGCCGAGTGCGGCATTTTTTCTTCACTCTTTATATATACAGGGTGTTTTAACTTGAGACAACCAAATATCTCGAAAACAACGCATCGTGCCAAAAAAGTTAATAACAATAAAGAGGAATTCTGTCTGTGCTACAACTGGCCACCACTTAACAATTAGCCGGACGTGGTGGCCGTGCGGTTCTAGGCGCTTCAGTCCGGAACCGCGGGACTGCTACGGTCGCAGGTTCGAATCCTGCCTCGGGCATGGATGTGTGTGATGTCCATAAGTTAGTTAGGTTTAAGTAGTTCTAAGTTCTAGGGGACTGATGACCTAAGATGTTAAGTCCCATAGTGCTCAGAGCCATTTGAACCATTTTTTTGAACTTAACAATTCCTTCTGCGTGGGCGGGGCCAACTTCGCATTTTCAATGTGAAAACCCCATTTTTATTGTATTCTACGCCAAAAAATACTGTCACTTCAGGGACGTTTTACGTTACTACAATAGTTGTGGCTTGTATTCCGCCGGTAGTGGCCAGCGCAAGGGTTACGGCGGTTGGATGGAAACACACCGAAATCAGTCACCCTCATGAGGGGGTTCGAGGGCGATCACCGAAATCAAGCGGTCCGATGGTCTGGAGACTCACCACAACCAACCCCGTAGGGAAGAGAAAACAACGTTGCCATATAGGTAGCATATTTGTCAGAAATGTCTGCGTGTAGCCTTATTATTTGTAATGTACAATCACATTTGCAATACTCGAGTAACGCTTGAACATCAATATCAACCGTCAGAACGCAAAGGTTTACGTTTACATCGTAAACTGAAATGGAGAATTAAATGCGTCGATTCTTAAGTTTTAAAACAGGCACACTTGATATTTGTCGATAATAGCGCCAGCTATCACAAATGGGGAACAACGGTTTGAGTAAACCGTACGTATACTTCTGGTAGAATCCGAATATGCAATAGAATGGGCGGTTCCTGTTTGAAATACAAAGTTGACCCCGACTACGCAGGAGAGGTGGTTAGGAGGTGGCCAGTTATAGCGCAGACGGATGTCCCCTTTACTAATATTAAATTTCCACCTCGAACATTTTTTTTCGTACGATGCGTTTTTTCGAGATATTTAGTCATCTCAAGTTAAAATAAACACCCTATATACGACAAAAATTTCGCCATGTATTATAACATACTGTATTATTCATGTTACAGCTTACATTTTGGTCTACTCCTGTATACTTTCGAGGCATATTTCTCATGTGTTTAGGTATAATTTGAAATTGCCTTGGAATCAGGGTTTGAAACTTTAACAAATGTATTAGGATTTATTGTGCTAATGGAATATCTTCCCGGGAATAATTCATCATTCTAGCGTGTCGCAGATAGCTGGTACTTCGCTGGTGGCTGAAAGCCAGAAAGTCAGAAGCTTTTAGCCGTCTCCTCTGTTGAAATTTCATCCTTTTTCAGAGAATTCTACACTTTACGTATGTGAATGTCTTTTCCTTAATCGGCATGTTCAAGGCACAATTCTCACTAAAAGAAGCAACTTCTTACGTTCAGCTGTTCTCCTACTGTCAAACTGCGATACTCTAATAGTTTCAATGCCATGTCTGATTAAGAATCAGAATTTTCGAAACATGTAGCGAGTGAAGTACTGAAGTAACTAAGGTAATCTTTCCGCATTTGAGAGGCCTGGGATTCACTTCCTCGTCCTGGCCAACCAGATGTAGACTTTTCTGACCCCCTAAATCGCTTAATTCAAATGAAATGACTTTTTTTTTCAAAGGGGCGGCCGATTCCTCTCCCTTCTGTGTATACTCAGAAACAGTGCTCCATCTGCAATGCCTTACTCTTTTCTTCAAGAGAAGTGACTGCAGCTCCCCTTGCCATGCTACAAACAACTCCATTTCATGACTCAGTGTACGTGACGTGGCTGTACGTTCCTGCACTGCTCAATAAACAATATGTACTATCTGATTAAAATTATCCGAACAACCTCATGAAATGCGGAATTAACCACTACAGGTCACGAGAGGCGGACCCGCCAGTATAAAAAAAGGTGGTGAGTGTTTTGTTGTTAGTAAAGTAGTAACAACAGAATGAATCGGACGCGACATCTCAGTGACTCCGAACGCGAACTACTTCCTGGATGCCACCTGATTAACAAGTGAATAACATACATTGCCACCTATATTTTTCTGTTTACTTCTTGTGCAGAATCAGTATTTGTTCCGCTGGCTCCGTGCAGTTTCTGCTTGATAAGTAACTTATTAATGGTTTGTCTAGAAATGTGCCTTTGTGGCTCAGTGGCTTCAATTCCAGACTACTAACCCACAATTTTAGGATTCGATCCTGGATGATCCTATTATTTCCTCAGCTACTTAACTCCGAGTAAGCTTGCCATTATATGGAATAATTTTTCGACCCGACATGCGTCTATACAATTACATAGAGCTTTGAGACTCAAAAATTTCTGAAGAGACACTGGGTTCGAGTGCATCAAAGAGAGCCGGCCGCGGTGGCCGAGCGGTTCTAGGCGCTTCAGTCCGAAACCGTGCGACTGGTACGGTCGCAAGTTCGAATCCTGCCTCGGGCATGGATGTGTGTGATGTCCTTAGGTTAGTTAGGTTTAAGTAGTTCTAAGTTCTAGGGGACTGATGACCTCAGATGTTAAGTCCCATAGTGCTCAGAACCATTTGAACATCAAAGAGTTCATACTATTGCAGCACACTTGCAACTTTTGTGCAGTGAAAGTGACAAGAGACGACTGGAAGACGATTCTCGCCTCTCTACACCAGCAGCAATTATTGCAGCAATATCTTACCCAAGATTTGAAAACAAGTCCAGTAGATCACCTGTATTGCTGTCGATGACCAAGGGAGGCTTGCAACAACATACACTTCAGAGATATACACTGAAGCACCAAAGAAACTGGTATCGTTATGGGTATTCAATCACAGAGAGATGTAAACAGGCAGAATATGGCGCTACGGTAGGTAACGCCTATGTGAGACAAGTGTCTGGCGCAGTTGTTAGATCGGTTATTGCTGCTACAATGGCTGGTTATCAAGATTTAAGTGAATTTGAACGTAGTGTTATAGTCGGCGCATGAGCGATGGGATACAGCATCTCCGAGGTGGCGATGAAGCTGGGATCTTCACGTAGGACCACTTCACGAATGTACCGTGAATATCAGGAATCTGGTAAAACATCAAATCTCCGACATCGCTGGGGCCGGTAAAAGATCGTGCAAGAACGGGACCAACGACGACGGAACAAAATCGTTCAAAGTGGCAGAAGTGCAATCCTTCCGCAAATTGCTGCAGATGTCAATGCTTGGCCATCAACAAGTGTCAGCGTGCAAATCATTCAACGAAGCATCATCGATATGGTCTTTCCGAGCCGATCGCCCACTCGTGTACCCTTGATGACTGCACGACACAACGATTTGCGCCTCGCGTGAGCCCGTCAGCAGCGATATTGGACTACTGATGACTGGAAACATGTTGTCAGGTCGGACGAATATCGTTTTAAATTGTTCAAAAATGGTTCAAATGGCTCAGAGCACTATGTCACTTAACTTCTGAGGTCATCAGTCCCGTAGAACTTAGAACTACTTAAACCTAACTAACCTATGGACATCACACACATCCATGCCCGAGGCAGGATTCGAACCTGCGACCGTAGCGGTCACGCGGTTCCAGACTGTAGCGTCTAGAACCGCTCGGCCACTCCAGCCGGCGTTTCAAATTGTATCGAGTGGAACGAAGTGTACGGGTATGGAGACAACCTCATGACTCGATGGAACCTGCATGTCAACAGGGGACTGTTCAAGCTGGTGGAGGCTCTATAATGGTGTGTAGCGTGTGCAGTTAGAGTGATATGGGACCTCTGATACGCCTCGATACGACTCTGACAGGTGACACGTAAGTAAGGATCCTGTCTGATCATCTCCATCCATTCATGTCCATTGCGAATTCCGACGGACTTGGACAATTCCAGCAGGACAGTGCGCCATCCCACACGTCCAGAACTGCTACAGAGTAGCTCCAGGAACATTCTTCTGAGTTTAAACACTTCCGCTGGCCACCAAACTCCCCAGACATGAACATTATTGAACATATCTGGGATGTCTTGCAACGTGCTGTTCAGAAGAAATCTCCACCGCCTTGTACTCTTAGGGATTTGTGGACGGCCCTGGAGGATTCATAGTGCTAATTCCCTCCAGCACTACTTCAGACATTAGTCGACTCCACGCTACGTCGTGTCACGGCACTTCTGCGTGCTCGCGGGGTCCATTCACGATAGTAGGCAGATATACTAGTTTCTTTGGCTCTTCAGTGTAACAACCAAAGAAATCTCAAAGAAATTGGGTCACGAGATACAAATGATATTAATGCGTAAAAAGAAGATTTTATTTGGAATGTGATTTGACAAATTAAGTTAGAGTAAAACCACAACGAATTATTGGCCAAAAACTACAGTGAAACTGATGATTTCTCAATTTGTGCTGAATTAGATTGTGAGTTGGAAGTCATATATCGTTGTATTAGAACAAATAGACCCTCGGTCACAAATATTAACTCAAAATTGACCAGGTTTCGACGCTACTATGAGCGTCGTCTTCAGAATTAGACTAACTGTTCTAAAACATATTAAGTATATAATACCTTAATAAAATTAAAGTTTGTACTGACGGGAAAAAGATGCAGTATTTACAAGTCACATATTAAAAAAGATCTAAGCCAGAAAGGCGACGTCATGAATAGTCGTAAGTAAGATGGCGAGCCGCTAAGGCCTGCTCGTACTTTAGTGAACAAGGGTTGCAACAAGACTGAGGTGTCCACGTTAGAAAGTGTGGGCAAGTAAACATGGTGTTGCTACGAGCGCCGTCTAGTAGCCGCAGAAACAATTAGGCTACTGTACATTCAAAATTAGACACATGAAATTGTGATGCAGCTGATTCAGGCATAACATAAGCACTAATAATAATAGGATGAAGTTACATATTTATCTCCTTTAAACAGAGATACATTTTGTAACGTAAAAAAACGTTAGTTAAGACATACAAGAAAACAGCAAAGATGTAACAGGAAAACAACATTTCGGTAAATTGCATGAGGAAATCTGAATCAAAGATCAAGCAATGGCTTTATACTGTCGAAAAAGTTTTTATTTCGCAGCTGCAGCTGTTCGTTGAGAATTAGGCCATCATGACGAGAGAGATGTTTGATAATCTCCAATTCCTCTAAAACATCTAACCTACGCCCCTTCTTTTCGGTGTGCAGAATATTGTTATCGCCTATGGCTTTAGACACGTGTCCAGTAATTAAGAGATGATCGGCAAAGGATGAATTTAGGGGACTGGTGCCGTTCTTTCTCAAAAGATATTCCTTATATCTGATGGTAAAACACGTCCAGCTTGCCCTATATAATAGGAGGAGAAGGTATCGCAGATGATCTTATAAACGCCAGAACTTTCTGTAGGGGAGCGAATGGATTTCAAATAATGAATGAAGTTTCTCTTTAGATTATTGTTAGTAGAGAAGGCAACATTGCAGTTGTATTTGTTGCGAAGCATGCGCTGAATCTGATAGGAAATGGGTCCTATGAAAGGAATAGAAAAACGTTTTTTTGGGTTAATTTCAGTGCATGAGATGTTGAGCGTGGTAGTTCTTGCAGTTTTCTTTTTTAGGATATCGTCCACTATGTTAGGCGTATATTCATTATTGACTGCTATGGTTTTTTTAATATGTGACTTGCAAGTACTGCATCTTTTTCCAGTCAGTACAAACTTTAATTTTATTAATGTATTATATACTTAATATGTTTTAGAACAGTTAGTCTAATTCTGAAGACGACGCTCATAGTAGCGTCGAAACCTGGTCAGTTTTGACTTAATATTTGTGACCGAGGGCTTATTTGTTCTAATATTAGTCTGACACGGTCACTGAACCTTAGCAGCTATGTCCAAAGTTTATATATATATATATATATATATATATATATATATATATATCGTTATCATAATTACAGACGAATACAGGAGTGTATTACATGCACAGAACGTATTTCCTTCAGTGTCCCAACGGGAAATCTCTGAAAATCAAATAAAGTTTCTGATGAGATGTTTGATAAAAATAGATGTTATAAAAATTAATTTAATAGAAACAAAAACTACATTCCGCTAGTAAATGACAAAAAATTGGAGCAATAAATGGCATTGGATTTCATATTTATGTATTATTCTTGACACTCTTTAGTCACAGATGACGAATAAGTGTTTTCATTCGTGTAAGTTAATAATGTTTCGAATAATATTTGTTATTAGCGAATAATAAATAATAATTTATTTGTATGCATTATTCGTTATTCACATAAATTTCACGCAAGTCTAGTAGTAAAAGAAGGGCATCGCACATGTGCACACTGCAAATTCGCAGCCCATGTGGAACTTAGCGCAGGCGCGTGAAATCCGCGTGTCTGCGAACAAGCCTCAACCATCTGTGATAGCCGCGTGGATGGCTGGGTGTACATCTGTTCAGGAGGGTAAAATTAGCATCGGTAATCTTTGGCAATTTTCCGTATCGTTCGAGGAGCGTATTCGCGCTCTCACTTGCACAATGCAGACGCGTGCGAGCAACACGGATTGGCCATCCGTGTGCAGGGCTCTAATCCAAATATGCAGTACACTTTATGACCGTTTGATGTTTGTTGCATACTGCCTTCATGGTCTTGCAGTTTTAATGACCAATGGCTGTGTAGTAAATGCCGATGATTCAAACGACTGTCAGTTGGTATCTAACGTTTCTGTTTGCGAGGGCATCGTTTGTCCTGATTTAGATGGCTTCCTTTATTATGCTGTCCCGAAACCCTTTGGACCTACACAACACTCTTGTCAGTTCCAATACTAATATATGACTTGCTTCCCAGCTGTGTTCAGCGGGATCCGATTTTTCTTTCTGTCCGAGATGTGTCTGGATTCAAATACGTCTTACTTTGAATTTGATCTCCTGTAGTTGGCCATATTTATTGAGTGCCCAAATTTACAGCATCAGTCTCTTTCATTTTGTGTCAGTCCTTACTTACGATGTTTTTTGGTGGACCGCATGAAAATGTTTTTAGTAAACTGCTGGTCCACTGCACTGAGCTGATCGCTTTTGATGAAACTGATAGCAACGAAAGGACACAGTTCAGGGTGGGAAAATATCCATATAAATACGTCACGATAAATAGTTCTATGAGCAGTCTATTATCTTAGTTTTCATCGTAGTACGTAAATGTCCCAAAATTTAAAAGCTCCATAAAAGCAACAGATCTTTTGGAAGAGTCTAATTATTTGACTAAAAGCTACAGTTTCCTCATTCCGATAAAACTCTTAACGACTAATTCACAAGGGCACAGTGTTATGAGTCACACGTCTTTTACAGCTGTATTGTTTCAAGACAAAAGTTACCTTATCATTAGGTATCACACCAGCTATCTTTATTTACGTGCTGAGTTTAGCAACGAAATTATTCATCGGGTATATTTTTCTGCAAACCGTAAAAGGTGATCTTTCATACAGAATGAGCTTTGAATTAGGAAAAATATTTCGTGCATTGTGTCACACACTGAGCCATAAAAATAAAATAGTTTTTACAGTGTCCCCATTTTAAAGCGCATTGTAGTTGTGTATGTCAGTCGTTTCCGTTCGTAGCTGAAACTTCACGTGCAACGGGAATGTGAAGTCTGTCACTGTCAGAAACATGTGGTTCGGAAGCTCTTACGGAATTTTTCGTGGGTTTTCCCAGCATCTTATAGCACTGGCTGATAAAAATCAGGACTTTGATGTGTGGTGTGATATATCCGTGGTTCGATTCTTCGTATCCTTATTAGTTATTCGATCTACCCATCTAATCTGTAGCATTCTTCTGTAGCATCAAATTTCAAAATCTTCTATTATCTTCACGTTAGTATGGTTTACCACCCATGTTTCATTTCAATATAAACCTACACTTTCTATCGGTTAAACTTACTCATGAAGTTAATAATTTTTTTAAGAAATTCTTTTCTTGATATTGTCACTTTACATTTTGTATTTTCTCTATTTCAGCCATGTCGTTTATTTTGCTGCCCAAGTAAAAAAAAAAAAAAAAAAAAAGAACTAATCAGCTACGTTTAACGTCTCATTTCCTAATTTAATTCCCTCAGAATCGCCTGATTTAATTCGGCTGTATACATTACTGGTGTTTTACTTTTGTTGATATTCATCTTGCAACGTCTTTTCAAGAGACTATAGATTCCGTTCAACTGCTCTTCCAAGTCCTTTTCCATCTCTGACAGAATTAAAGTGTCATCGTCAAATCTCAAAGTTTTAATTTTTTTCTCGCTGTACTCTACTCGTAATCCCCTTTCTAAATTTCTCTTTGGGTTTCTCCACTGCTCCCTCAGAGTACAGATTGAATAACATCGGGGATAGACTACAACCCTGTCTCACTTCCTTCTCAACTGCTGTTACTCTTTCAAGACAGTCGACTCTTATAACAGCGGTCTGGTTTCTGTACAATATGTAGATAATATTTCACTTCCTGCATTTTATCCCTGATACAAGGAGAATTTCGGTGAGTTTATATGTTTGCCTTTCTTCAGTGTATGATCTAAGATAACTCGTAGGGTCAGTATTGTCTCGAGTGTTCCTGAATTTCTCCGGAACCGGCATTGATTTTCCAGAGGTACGCTTCTAACAGTTTTTCCATTCTTCTGCGAGTAATTCGTGTCAGCATTTTGCAACAATGACTTAATAAACTGATTGTGTGGTAATATTAACAACTGTCTGTATTCGCCTTTGCTTGCTTCATTTGCTGTACTGTTATGTTTTCTCCTTTCGTCAATTCGATATCTCTTGTGTTTGCAAGGATTCCTACTTTGCCTTGTCTTTTTGCCTCTTTGGTCTTCTACTATCTTTACTACTTCATCTCTCAAAACTATCAGTCCGTATTCTATTTTTCTCAGAAAATCGTTACTTAATGCCGCTTTCAAAACTCTGAACAAGTACTGGTTATATGGTGTCATTCAGAACCCATCTACTTAACTTCCTACATTTCTTTAGTTTTAATTCATAGTTCATAACCAGTAACTTATGGTCAGAGTCCACATCTGCCCCTGCAAGCCGGCCGGTGTGGCCGAGCGGTTCTAGGCGCTTCAGTCAGGAACCGCGCGACCGCTACGGTCGCAGGTTCGAATCCTGCCTCGGGCATGGATGTGTGTGATGTCCTTAGGTTAGTTAGGTGTAAGCGATTCTAAGTTCTAGGGGACTGACGACCTCCGATGTTAAGTCCCATAGTGCTCAGAGCCATTTTGCCCCTGCAAAGATTTTGCAGTTTAAAATCTGGTTTCGAAAATCTTGTGATATCGTTGTATAATGTATCTGAAATATTCTATTGTCTCCAGGTTTCTTCCACATGTGCAATCTTCTTTCATGGTTGTTAAAGCAAGACTTATCAGTTCTTAAATTATGCTCTGGGCAAAATTCTACAAAGCGGCTTCTCCTTTTATTCCTTTCCTCGTACACATGTCCTGCTTCTATTTTTACTCTTCTTCCTTTTCCTACTACTCAATACAACTTCTGGATCACAAATTTTCGACTCTCTTAGCGACGTGAATCATTTCATTCTCTAACCTACCTACCTGATAACTGGATCTAACGTTATCCACACTCCCATCTGCTGAACGTCAGTTTTGTTTCTCCTGATGAGAATATACTCTTGAAGTTGTTACCCGGAAGTCCGATTGGAGGGTAATTTTCACTTCGAAATATTTTACCCAACACAATACCGTCATCATTAAACCATACAGTAGAAATACACTGCTGGCCACCGTAAATGCAACACCAAGAAAGACAAGAGGTAGCACAACAAAATTTATTTTGTAGATAACATGTTGACCAAGTATCAAATGATTACGTTTACAGACGTCTGTGACATGTGGTTCCTGCCAGAATCAGTAGCCAGAGTAGCCGCCATTGTTGGCGATCACCGCTGCCACACGTCTCGGCATTGAGTCAAAGAGACGTTGAATGTGTTCCTGGGGTACAGCAGCCCAAGCAGCTTCCACACGTTGCCAAAGATCATCTGGTGTGGCAGCTGGGGATGTAATCTGGGTCACTCGTTGAGCAACCATGGACCACATGTTTTCTATCGGCGAAAGATCCGGAGAGCGAGCCGGCCAGGGAAGCACTTCAATCTGGTTATTGACGAAGAACCTTTGGACAATACGTGCCACGTGTGGTCGCGCATTGAAAAATGGCTGTGGCCGAGCCCTGAAGGTAAGGAAGGACAACTGGCTCCAGCACCTCGGATATGTAGCGCCGGCTATTTAAAGTACCGGCAATGCGTACTAGAGGCGTGCGAGAGTAATATCCAATACCGCCCCATACCATAATAACCGGTGCAAGACCAGTGTGGCGGTGCATAATGCAGCTGTCCAGCATCCTCTCTCCACGGTGTCTCCACACTCGAATCCGACCATCGTGGTGCTGCAGACAGAAGCGTGCCTCGTCAGTAAAGACAACGTCATTCCATTCTGCCGTCCACATCCGTCTGTCATCACACCATTGGCGACGGAGACGTCTGTGGTTCTGCGTCAATGGTAGACGAAGCAATGGACGTCTTGCGGACAGACCACTCTGCTGTAAACGGTGTCGAATGGTACGCGCAGACACTGGATGATGCGTTACAGACGCAATGTGCTGTGCTATGGTTCGGGATGTCATGAGCGATCCGTCGCTGCCATGTGCACAGTTTGCCTATCAGCACGTGCAGTGGTGCACCGAGGTGAATGCGATCTACCACGTCGGTCCGTCGTACCCTCCTGCATCCAACGGTCACATATCCGCATTACAGTTGTTTGGTTTCGTCCAACACGACTAGCGATTTCTCTGTATGATAATCCACAATCTCGGTAAGCCACTATCCTTCCTCTGTCGAACTCGGATACTTGATCAAACGATGTTCGCTGTTGTCTACGAGGCATAACTGATCGTCTTGTGAAACAACCACAAGGTAAACACACGTGCCGAACGTACACTCGTCGAAATCGCCAAGCCTTAAATGGCGCTATGAGGTGGCGCCACAGGCGCGCGTGATGTGCGTCTGCGCTGAAATTCTAATCAGTTGCATATCTCATCGCTGCAAACCCATGGTGTAAATTTCACTTGATTCGGATGCTTCCTTCAGGGTGTTGCATTTACGGTGGCCAGCAGTGTACATCTTCTCAGTAAACATAACGATTTTAGCTTCCTCTTGCTTTCAGTCATTCGCAGAACGAGCATAGCAAATGGCTCTGAGCACTATGGGACTTAACATCTGAGGTCATCAGTCCCCTAGAACTTAGAACTACTTAAACCTAACTAACTTAAGGACATCACACCATCCATGCGACCGGAGCAGTCGCGCGGTTTCGGACTGTTGCGCCTCGGCCACCGCGGCTGGCATAACAAGGCCATGTTGGTTGATGTGACAAGGCTAGATCAGTCATTCAGGCTGCTACCCCTAGTACTACTGTGAGGACTGAATCTCTCTTTTGGAACCACATGATATTATGACCTCTCCACAAAAACCCTTCCTATGTCGTGGCACTTCCGGTAGGCTATCTGTATTATTGAGGTACACAAGCCATCCCACCTCGGGTAGGTCCATGGTTTGTGGGGGATCATATATATTACATCTCTGCAGTAAACAAATGTGGCTCCCAGAGCAGATTATTGATGACAGTTTTAGAAATGTAGTTGTTGACCGATGAAATGGGCTGACGTTGTATGGTTGTCAGTATTTCACTTTACCTATTTTTATTTGTGACCTCACTGATAACACAAATTGACGCCTACTTGATTTGTTTTCACTACTGTTTGCCCTCTCCCGGCGTAGTCTAGTTCACTTCTCCTAAGTAAAAATGGTGGTCGAGAACCTCCCTCCCTCCTCATATAGCGATTTACGTCTGGAAGATCGTGATATTGTGACCTGATACAGGATCTTTTTCAATTTCCTCTCGTTACTAATTTTCTGTTTGGACACTTACATAGGCTTGTCATTACTTCTGTCTATTAGGGTTCGCGCCTGGGATGTCCTGGGTTTGTGTCTCAACACTGACGTTTTTTCATTGTTCAATAATTTTTGCTATTATCTGTAATTTACACGATTTCAGTACTTACACGAGCGTCTTGTCATTTCCACCTATTGGGATTACGTCCCAGTTTCCCTGTTTGATCCCAGCGATAGTCACATTATCGCAAATTTTGCTATTTTAATAACACAAGGTTCTCATTATTTCTACATAGCGCTATTGCGTACCAAATCTCGAGTTCCACCCCACAGAGACGGTATTTTTTCAAAACTTTACGAGTTTCTGCCTCAAAATATGGATAGGTATTACCTCCTACACCTGTTTCTCGTCGGTAGATACGTAAACTGTCGTTCGTATCCACAAGTGTTTACACCACAGAGTCCTGAATACAAGATTCAAGGCCGGCAGGAGTGGCCGAGCGGTTTTAGGAGCTTCAGTCCGGAACCGCGCGACCGCTACGGTCGCAGGTTCTAATCCTGCCTCGGGCATGGATGTGTGTGATGTCCTTAGGTTAGTTAGGATTAAGTAGTTCTAAGTTCTAGGGGACTGATGACCTCAGAAGTTAAGTCCCATAGTGCTCAGAGCCATTTGAACCATTTGAACATCACCCTGTTATCGTGTAGGGCCCCAGCGATCGCGCTGAGTGCCGCAACACAACGTGGCATGGACTCGACTAATGTATGAAGTAGTGCTGGAGGGAACTGACACCATGAATCCTGCAGGTCGGTCCATAAATCCCTAAGAGTACGAGGCGATGGAGATCTCTTCTGAACAGCACGTGGCAAGGCATCCCAGACATGCTCAATAATGTTCATATCTGGGGAGTTTGGTGGCCAGCGGATGTGTTTAAACTCAGAACAGCGTTCCTGGAGCCAGTCTGTAGCAATTTTGGACGTGTTGGATATCACGTTGTCCTGCTGGAATTGACCAAGACCGTCGGAATGCACAGTGGACATGAATGGATGCAGGTGATCAGACAGAATGCTTACGTACGTGTTACCTGTCAGAGTTGTATCTAGGCGTATTAGGGGTCCCATATCACTCAAACTGCACACACTCCACATAATTATAGAGCCTCCACCAGTTTGAACAGTCCCCTGCTGACATGCAGGGTACAAGGGATTCATGATGTTGTCTCCATACCAGTACACGTCCATCCGCACGATACAATTTGAAACGAGATTCGTCCGACCAGGCAACATGTTTCCAGTCATCGACATCCAATGTCGGTGTTGACGGGCCCAGGCGAAGCGTAAAGCTTTGTGTCACGCAATCACCAAGGGTACACGAGCGTATCGATGATGTTTCGTTGAATGGTTCGCACGCTGACACTTGCTGATGGCTCAGAATTGAAATCTACAGCAATTCTGTCACGTTGAACGATTCTCTTCAGTCGTCGTTAGTCTCGTTCTTGCAGGATCTTTTTCCGGCCCCGGCGATGTCGGAGACTCGATGTTTTACCAGATTCCTGATATTCACGGTACACTTGTGAAGTGGTCTTAAGTGAAAATCCCCACTTCATCGCTACCTCGGAGATGCTGTGTCGCATCGCTCGTGCGCCGACTATAACACCACGTTCAAACTCACTTAAATCTTGTTACCCTACCACTGTAGCAGCAGTAAGCGATCTAGCAACTGCGCCAGACACTTGTTGCTTTATATAGGCGTTGCTGACCGCATCGCCGTATTCTGCCTGTTTACTTATCTCTGTATTTGAATTCTCATGCCTATACTGGTTTCTTTGGCGCTCCAGTGTATATCTCACCTGTGAGGCTTTGTGGAAGGATAGTTGATTCCACGAGGGTGTAGCCAATAATTACCCGAATTAAACAACCTTTCCACAGTCATTAATTTCACCTCTAATTCGAGTTATTACATTCGGTCCTTGTTATGGATTTCTAAAAGAAAGAAATTTCTCGCCAAGAAATGCTCAGTGGTTGAATACAGAAACATGCCACGTGGATACTATGCTTTCAAGTATAGTAATAAATATAACCGATGGCGAAACGATAAACACCTCATCATCAAGCTTTGATGTGAGACTTACAGTTTGAAGTGATCAAGTATTTTTAATGAATAATTTCCTTGCCATCGTTTGAGAACAGTTGCTTAGTGGAAAAACTTGCGAATCCAAAATATGTGATGTTTTAATTTTTTATGCTTGAAGTAAAACGTTTTCCCAAAAAATACTTCAGCAACTTTGTTTCTATTACGTACATTACTTTCTTTTAGCAGCACAATAAATGAGTCACATTTCAGCTTTCTGCTTTCCTTGAATCGAACCTACATGTGAACACTATTCATTGCTTGGCACGGTGAAGAAGTCTGCTATAAAGAGTCCACGGCAAAGAACTGTCGGCAATGAGTCTCAACAATACAGCACGGTGCGCACCAATCTTCACAAGAGGAGTGCTGTAACACGAGTTAAACGTGTAGATCATGTGTGTATTTCCTTATGTTTCCTTTTATTTGTGCCACGGCAGCCAGCCTTCGACACATTGAATCACTCACACACATATATGCCCATGATTCACATACCGTCTTTACATTGGTTGTATTATTTATTACTGACATCACAATGTGCTCCCATCATTGCCACGAGATGTCACACCAAACACCATTTCAGTATGGAACACATAAGATTAATCCCTCCTGACGTGCGCTGCTTACATCGAGTAAGTTAAATGAAAGTGATGACATTCACTCCTCTGAATTTTATTCGTGGACACAAACAAAATACACAAGGCCAGTGAAGTCGTCTGGAAGTAGATACATTCTGCTATGAGTGCGAAGCCGGGTTGGGTCCCTTTTAAGGGAATAAAACAAAGCGGATAGGGTTCTTGTACCAGGACTTAATGCGGTAACACCCGGGTGGGTGATCGATTACTGCAAAGTATCGTCACAATAAACAAAACGTGGGTGCACCATGTGTACACCTGAGACGCAGAAATCGCTAATGGCATGCATCTCCTCCCGCTCCCCCCTCCCAACCCCAAATTAGGAGATCAAAACAACATTAGCCCCGAAGAAAGTTAAGGATGCGGTCTTTTGGGACACGTTGGATGTAATGCTGGGTGATTTCTTCATCCATGAAGAAACCGAGAATGCTGCTAGTCAGTGTACCATGTTGCACGGTTGTAGAAAGCGATTCGGTGCAAACAACCAACATTGCTTTCGAAAGTTGTCGTTTTGATGCACAACACACAACCTCATACGGACTCGTTTACGCGTGATATTGTTCAGCGTTACCGATGGACGCTATTGGAACTCTATCCATACAGAACGGCTCTCGCACCAATCAATTTTCATCACTTCGGACCGTTACAGAAGCATCTGGTCGTTCACCAATCTAAAATCGACGCCAGTGTACAGGAGGCCGCTGTTAAGCGCCCCTAAACCTGAATGATGGTTTCTTTTGTAACTGTTCCGATAGATTGGCTTACCGATGGAACAAATGCTTGACAACCATGGTGACCACGTGGAAAAGTAATATCTGTTCCTACTAGAGAATTAATAATTTTGTATGTTTTTTGAATTTCCTGGATTACCCTTTTCCTGCAGTGGACTTTTCTAACCACTCTCGTAAATATAGTATATAAGGTTGCTTAACTTCTGGTAATACAATGGGATGTCAGAAAAACATAGGCAACATTTAGAATGCTGTGCTGGACGACCGACAGGTCATTTTTCAAGAGAAAATATTTGTCCAGAAATCATAATTTGGATGCTGTGAAGCTTCGAAGTTTGAAAACCATGCGTCAGTCTGTTTTCGTATTGTGTTTGGTAGCTTAGTTATGTATCCTGCTGTCCATCAGTGTACGATGGATACACGGACTGCGCCTAGTAATAGCATTCCTGATATGCGTTGCAGCTCCCTATCGTCATTTGATCTCGTTATAATTGTAAGCTGTACAGAACATAAACAATAAAATTATCGATACGCCGCTTTCACGAGGTAATGATGTTGCATGATAATATACGGAAAGATATCACAACGGATATAAACTACTCCGCATCATTCGACGTCCACAGCAAAGAGTATTAGAGAGCGGATAGTGGCGTAAGTAGGTACGTTTTTCCAGAACTCTAGCGTGGATATGCAGCTAAAGTATTTTCTGTGGTTGTTACTTTTGCGTCGTGGCTTCACACAATGTAGGCAGATCATGCTGCGAAATACGGTACTTAGCGTGCGGATACCAAGATCGACGCTAACTCGATAGCCGAAAACACAGTAGGGATTGAACGTTGCGACAGCGAGTAATGAAAGCTCGAAACAATATCGATGAACAAAACCAGAATCGTCTTAAACGAAAACATACGATAAAAAAGCTACAAGTCAAATTCCAAGGACGGAAAATTGAGGTAACAGGTGTATTGGTGAATTGGTGCAACAAAAGCTTCAAAGACGAGATACAGACTGTTGATTCATCCAACTGGCCTGGTATTTTTCTCCTGCAGCAGGCCAAGGGCCATTCCCATGTGTCGACTTTTTTGCTACCCTTGAAGTCGCAGCATCTGTAAGCGGAACTATCTGCTACAGAAATAATGTCACCACCTCTCTCCGAACCTGTATGCATACCGCTGAGAAAAGGGATATTAGAATTTTATTTTGTTGCAGATACAGGAGTACTGTGCGGTACTGCGAAATTTATTGTACCAATTATTCTCCGGGCGACCGAAGTGGCCGAGCGGTTCTAGGCGCTTCAGTCTGGAACCGCGCGACCGCTACGGTCGCAGGTTCGAATCCTGCCTCGGGCATGGATGTATGTGATGTCCTTAGATTAGTTAGGTTTAAGTGGTTCTAAGTTCTAGGGGACTGATGACCTCAGCTTTTAAGTACTATAGTGCTTAGAGCCATTTGAACCATTTGAATTATTCTCCATTTCTGTGCAGTGCTAGATGTCAGAAATGGATGCCAGCCGTACTTACTCAGTTGCATTTGAAACGCTCCTTTTGTCTGTGCCACGGAGCATCTGTGGCGCTGCACGAAGCCACATCAAGGTCGCGGACAGAATCCACGCACTCTCGGTGATAGGCGGAGCGAGGGACGAGTTACGCGACGTACTGATTCATAGATTTGATAGGATTAGCGGACGCGGATGAATTCGCTGCACTGCCACGCATGTAAAATAAGCCTCAATAAAGGCCACCAGCCTCGCAATGGCCCGTAGGACAGAATTAAACTTCTCACAACTCCAATGTCAATAATTAAAGCCTTATATCTACCTGCTTTCAGAAATAATCCGAAAGTCGGTCATTGGACTGGTATATCTATCCCGCTAACAGTTAATACACCACCTTCAACTGAATCCTAACAACATCCGCCGATAATCTCCACTAAGTGAAACACGAATGTAGTTCAACGTCAGTACATTCACTCAGTTTCGACACATCCCCGCACACCACACCATCATCAGCACACAACTGCAGATTGCTGTCCACTCAGACCAGCAGATCATTTATGTATACAGAAAATAATAGCTGTCCAGTCACACTTGCCGGGGGGCACTCCTGATGATGCCCTCGTCTCTGATGAACACTCCTCGTCGAGTGCAACATACTGGGTGCTGTAAGTTAAGAAGTCTTCGAGCCACTGACATATCTGTGGACCTAGTCCACATGCTTGTACCTTCTTTAACAGCCTGCAACGGGGTAGCGTATCAAACACTTTCCGGAAACCTAGGAATAAGGAACCTGTTTGTTGGCCTTGGCAGTATATCATGTGAGAAAGGGTCAAGCTGAGTTTCACACAAGGGATGCTTTGTAAAACTGTGCTGATTTGGGGACATAAGTTTCTCGATCTCGAGAAAATTTATCACCTTTGAACTGACAACATGTTCAAGAATTTTGCAGCAAATCGATGTTAAGGTATTGTTTGTAAATACGCGGGTCCATTCTTTTACCTTTCTTATGTACAGGAGTCACCTGCTCTTTTTTCTAGCTGCTTGGGACTTAGCGTTGGGCGAGATATTTGCGAAAAGTGCAAATTAATTAAGGGGGCGATGCCGTAGAGTAATCTTTGTAAAACCGAGCTGGTATTTCATCCGGATCTGGCGACTAATTTGTTTTCAACTGTCTCAGTTGTTTCTCCATGCCAGACATGCTTAATACTATACGGGAGTTTGTCCGATGTTCAAATGACGGTATGTTTGTACGATTATCATGCGTAAACGATTTATTAAACATGAAATTTTAAACTTTTTTTAAAATATGTAAAAATCAGTCAACCGGTTGCATGGGTTTTCTACACTCCTGGAAATGGAAAAAAGAACACATTGACACCGGTGTGTCAGACCCACCATACTTGCTCCGGACACTGCGAGAGGGCTGTACAAGCAATGATCACACGCACGGCACAGCGGACACACCAGGAACCGCGGTGTTGGCCGTCGAATGGCGCTAGCTGCGCAGCATTTGTGCACCGCCGCCGTCAGTTTCAGCCAGTTTGCCGTGGCATACGGAGCTCCATCGCAGTCTTTAACACTGGTAGCATGCCGCGACAGCGTGGACGTGAACCGTATGTGCAGTTGACGGACTTTGAGCGAGGGCGTATAGTGGGCATGCGGGAGGCCGGGTGGACGTACCGCCGAATTGCTCAACACGTGGGGCGTGAGGTCTCCACAGTACATCGATGTTGTCGCCAGTGGTCGGCGGAAGGTGCACGTGCCCGTCGACCTGGGACCGGACCGCAGCGACGCACGGATGCACGCCAAGACCGTAGGATCCTACGCAGTGCCGTAGGGGACCGCACCGCCACTTCCCAGCAAATTAGGGACACTGTTGCTCCTGGGGTATCGGCGAAGACCATTCGCAACCGTCTCCATGAAGCTGGGCTACGGTCCCGCACACCGTTAGGCCGTCTTCCGCTCACGCCCCAACATCGTGCAGCCCGTCTCCAGTGGTGTCGCGACAGGCGTGAATGGAGGGACGAATGGAGACGTGTCGTCTTCAGCGATGAGAGTCGCTTCTGCCTTGGTGCCAATGATGGTCGTATGCGTGTTTGGCGCCGTGCAGGTGAGCGCCACAATCAGGACTGCATACGACCGAGGCACACAGGGCCAACACCCGGCATCATGGTGTGGGGAGCGATCTCCTACACTGGCCGTACACCACTGGTGATCGTCGATGGGACACTGAATAGTGCACGGTACATCCAAACCGTCATCGAAGCCATCGTTCTACCATTCCTAGACCGGCAAGGGAACTTGCTGTTCCAACAGGACAATGCACGTCCGCATGTATCCCGTGCCACCCAACGTGCTCTAGAAGGTGTAAGTCAACTACCCTGGCCAGCAAGATCTCCGGATCTGTCCCCCATTGAGCATGTTTGGGACTGGATGAAGCGTCGTCTCACGCGGTCTGCACGTCCAGCACGAACGCTGGTCCAACTGAGGCGCCAGGTGGAAATGGCATGGCAAGCCGTTCCACAGGACTACATCCAGCATCTCTACGATCGTCTCCATGGGAGAATAGCAGCCTGCATTGCTGCGAAAGGTGGATATACACTGTACTAGTGCCGACATTGTGCATGCTCTGTTGCCTGTGTCTATGTGCCTGTGGTTCTGTCAGTGTGATCATGTGATGTAGCTGACCCCAGGAATGTGTCAATAAAGTTTCCCCTTCCTGGGGCAATGAATTCACGGTGTTCTTATTTCAATTTCCAGGAGTGTATATACCTTTACCAGGTTTCGTCACCTCTAAGGGTGAAATGGTTCAAATGGCTCTGAGCACTATGGGACTCAACTTCTGAGGTCATTAGTCCCCTAGAACTTAGAACTAGTTAAACCTAACTAACCTAAGGACATCACACACATCCATGCCCGAGGCAGGATTCGAACCTGCGACCGTAGCGGTCTCGCGGTTCCAGACTGCAGCGCCTATAACCGCACGGCCACTTCGGCCGGCCTCTAAGGGTGACTTCGTCAGAAGGTGAGGTAATTACATGAAGAACATATCGTCAAAGATGTAGTGATTTAAGAGCTGAGTTGCTCAAGTCATACATTAAAATATAACACATAGTAGTCTTCAAAAGGTCAAACATTAAAACATAAGTAACACCGGTGTGGTGTTAAACTTCGGCTTTCCTTTTGCTACCTTCAACTGCCACCCGAGACGGGTCAACGAGTGACTGGATCGAAGCCTTAGACCCGCTTAGCGATTTTACATAGGACCAGAATTATTTTCTCGTGTTATCAGCCAGACTTTTTGCTAAGATGTGGTGGTGGCAGTTGTATGTTTCTCGCATAGATCTTTCCACAGGTGCACGAATCTCTGCGCTTTCTCTTTTGAACTGAGAGTACAACAGCCTCTGTCTCCTCAGCATTTTCCGAATTTCGTTGTTAACCCATGGTTGGTCTTTTCCGCCCTTAATCCACTTACCAGGCACGTAGTTCGCCAGACCACGATTTACAGTCTGTTTAAACTTTGTCCATAATTTCCCTACGTCCCTGTTACTGGAGTTAAGTGACGTCAGTTCATTGTTTAAGTGAGATGCTAACAACTGGTTATCTACTCTTGCTAGCAGAAATACTCTCCTAGCCTCCTTGACTGACTTATTAACATTCGTAACCATAGTCGGTATGATATCATGATCACTAATTCCCATCACTGCACTGACGCCGTCGATAACGTCCAGCCTGTGTAGCTACAAGATTTAAGATATTTTCATTGGGCATGAGCTGCCGAACTAGCTGCTCATGGCAGTTTTCTGAAGACGTGTTCAAAAGTATTTCGCAAGACTGGCTGTCTGTACCCCACGCAAGGAGTCCATAGACGTCCCTGTCTAAATTAAAGTCGCCTCCAACTATTACTGCATGATCTGGGTATCTACAAGCTTCCGGCAGTATGCTTCATTTTAAATGACTCTATAACTGTCACGGTGGAATAGGGTGGCTGCTAAAAACATCCAGCAATTAAGTTAGTTTTATCTAGGCCTGTTACACGTGACCTGATAACTTCACTGTAACACTCAACTTCTACGTCAATAGGAACAATATTTTTGTTAACTGTATTGAACACTGCCACTTCTATGGTGGCTAATCTGCCTTTCCGATATACGTTTCATGACTCGCTAGATATCTCAGAACTTTCTAATTCGGGTTACAGTCAGCTCTCGGTATCAAGAATAATTTGAGCCGAGATCTTTTCTGGAGGGCTGTGAATTCGGGAAGAGGGCATTAGCGTGATGTGTCCTATTTTTTGTCTGGTGTACTGATTATATTGCAATAGCGATAAGAGCTGCTTGCAGGGTCTGCGGCTGTCCATTCTGCTGGGTGCTGCTCTGAACGCTGCGGCGACGTGGCTGAAGGTGTTGGCCGTGGCGCCCGGCCGCTTCTGGCTGCTGCTGGTGGCGCAGTCGATCGCCGCTGTCGCGCAGGTCTTCGTGCTCACCGTGCCACCCACCGTCGCCTTCCTTTGGTTCGGCGCCAACGAGGTGTCCACTGCCTGTGCGCTCGGCGTCTTCGGCAATCAGGTGCGTCCAGGACATCTCATACAATTTGTTGTCTTTATGAGCTTACATACGCATTGCTTCGCCCACGTACCCATGTGGCACATATATTGCACACATCCTCTCCTCCTCCTCACTCTATCCATATCCTCCTCCCCCTCTCTCTGTACATCTCCTCCTCCCCTTCTCTCTGTACATCTTCTCCCCCTTTCGCTCTGTACATCTCTGCCTCCTCATCTCTCTGCCCATCTCCTCTTCCAATCCCCCACGGTCCATCTCCTCCTCCAAGCTCTCTCTGTCCATTTCTTCCCTCTTCCTTTTCCATCTGCTCACTACCTCTCTCTGTCTACCAATTCGTTCCTACACCTCCCCCTTTCTCTGCACACTTCCTTCTTCCTCTCTCTCTGTCCATCCCTTCCTACTCCCGTCTCTTGGTCTATCACCTACTCCCTCTTTCCCTATCCACTTCATTCTCCCTCTTCTCACTATCCATCTCCTTCTCCCCTTCTTTCTGCTCAGCTGTGCCCATCGGTACATAGCGTCTCTGGAACGCTTTCCGATGTTATGTGCACAACATGCCTGTCTTATAGGGCAGCCTAGATGTCAGTTATTAGTAAATCTATTTTTCCCCACACCAACCCGTATGGGAGGTAGGTTGTTCTTCCAACCACTGCACTTCTTCCCAGACTGTAAGTAGTATGTTTACCAAATTTGGTTGAAACTGCTCCATCAGTCTGGGAGGAGACATGGAAAACACACACAAACACACACACACACACACACACACACACACACACATACACACACATCACACACACTTCACACACACATATGTAAATCCACTTTGATGTATGTATATAATTATGCAGATGCACTCATGCCTGGATCAGATTAAAAACAGTGACTGACACTCTGGAATAGCAGAGCCTAGAAAGAAGCAACATAGTCAGTTGGCTGATACCAATACACGCAGTATGGCTGAGGCATCAGCAACTCCATGGTTGCATTCTTATCCAATCACACACTCCCTGTTAGTGTGTTTGCTTTTTTTATAACGATAACATCACTATTACTTTCCTATGCTCGAATTTTGTAATATCATGACAATTAGGCTGTAACTGCCATCTGCAACAAACTGTGATAACCCTCACCTATGATAGCAGAGCTGTATAAGAACTGAACATGAAGGTGTGCCTAAGGAAATAGGCCATGTTGTTTCCAAAGGAACTATCATGGAATTTACCTGAAGCTATTTTGGGGAACCATGGGAAACATAAATGTGGATGGTTGAATGGGGATCTGAACAGCTGCTGAAACTTGGAATAGGAGAAACTTCCTGCCAGGTTAAAACTATGTGACCAACAGGACTTTTAATATCTACCTCCCCTCCTTTTTCTTTACAAAATTGTGCTTGGCTGACTATAGCAGTAGCTAAATAAATAAGTAGTAACTGTTGCTAAGTATCTGCCTAAATGTAATTTTGTTTGGAATGTTGGTTGTCTGCATGGAAAACACTCAGAATGTAAGCAAAATTTATTATTAGCTTAATTTAAGACCACTTTAGGAATACAAGTCCTAATGGCTGTAATTGACCTATACATCCTATCTGATGTTGAGACTGCGGGGTTTTGTAGCACTAATAGAGTGAACACTGATCAGTTAAGGTTCAAATAGAAATTTTAAAGACACAATGCACCTTTCAAGTACTATAACATGATGAGTAAATGTGTAACTACCCCCGCTTCATAGTGGCTTTTATCATATGTCATTCACGTGTCCGCTGGTTAGCGAAATTCTAACACAGTCGCTAAACATGACAACATAGTCCGCGAGTATACCCACGATCTACAAATATACGAGGAAATGTCTTAGCACATACCATACATATGAGTTTGACACAAGAAAACACTTCCCTCTTCAGAATCTGCTCATTTAGATACTAAATTACTCATGATTTACAGTTAGTATGTAATAACAATTGTGTAAAAATATCTAATGGGAACCTTTGTAGTATAATTACTAATCAGCAGCATTATCTGTAAACTCGAAGTTGACTACAGACATTACACATGTTCTTTAAATACTGATAGGTTCTGCATACTCACTTACTCGCACACTCTTCACACAGTAACTGGAAGTGAGTGTTAAAAGCATCCGTAGATGCAGCAAAGTACATCCAACTCTCTTCCTCCTTCATTTCTTTAGTTACCTTACCACAGCTTTTCTTCCTTCCACTCTGTTTAAATTAGAACGATTTAAAGTATTCTGGTAAGCTGAAAATAACTTGAGTTTATGTATGACTGGTAAACTATTGACTCAGTATAAGTATTTATCACTTTTGCATTTGACCAACACTAGAGAGGGAGATTACAAACAGTTATATATACAAACAGAAGTAACAAAAAACGAGTACCTTTTGCAACTTAATTCACATTTTGTGATTCTTTCTTTTATGAATTAATGTACCACACATACCGCTGAATCTCCAAAAATGGAAACGGTCTTTAGTCAGTTAATCCTTGGAAAATGGTTATAGTGACAGCTTTGTTTTGTCGGAGTCTTTTTTATCAAATTATGACCATTTTTTTACCAAACAATAACTTCAGATTCGCATTTAGTTACTTGTTGGACACTCACGATAAGTTGGAAATCTATTTATTGTATAATCTCTGTTTTTTAGGTCAGTCACACACCACAGAAATCCAATGTTTTTTCGAAGTTATTGATGATACCTACATTCATTAGTAAAATTGTGCATTGGACGCTTTCCCAACCCACTTTTATAAACCAAACACGCATTAAATAACTTTATCTCTCTCATTGCAAAAACAGTTTATAAAACAAAACTACAATGTTAACATTTGTAGAACTTTGTAATTACTTTTGAATATATTATATAAAAGTCATCTCTGGAAGCTGATAAATTAACCCTTTCAGATATGAATTGCGTTTGGAGGAAGGAAAATTTTATTTATGCTGTAATGCTCTTAGGTGATTTTTTAATGATTTTTGGCGCTTGATTTATATAAAAGTATGAACCCATTTTCAAAAAATGCTTTGTACACTTGGCTTGTTTCATGGGTTAAAATAACTATTTTGAAATATTCACTGTTGTAATAAACAAACTGATGCTTCAATAATTACCATACAATATAACAATAATAATAGTATTTATTTATACAGTGGAATGTAACTAACCAACCACTTCCGTGTATTATGGCGGTCATGCGCACTGCTACACTGACTCGTTGATATTTTATAGTGAAGCCCAACAGTCAGCAGCACTTGTACATCATAAAAAGACTGAAGATTCACAAATGTGTACATGACGTTCCCACTGGGGAAAATATTTTTGTTCCAACTAAGAAACAGTAAAATTTAATGTATACAATTACAACCAATGGGTCTGAAAGGGTTAATACAGGGTGATTCACGAAGATATGCAAATATTTTACTATGTTATTCTACAAGTAAAACTAAAGAAAAAAGCTCATATAAACATCGGTCCGAAAATGTTTAGTTACGGAGATACGGCTAATAAAAGAGTCTGCCTCAAATTTAGCAACTCCGCTAATACGAAGCCATCGAAAAACTGTACGAGGTTAAAGTAACGCACGACTTCCATTTTTTTTGTTATTGATCTGGTGAATGTAATAAAACGTGTCCCAGACCTGTATCTACAGTAACTTTCCAGAACATCCACAGAAGTAAAGACGTAATTTCATAATTTTTTTATTTATTAACTACTTGGTCCAATTTTTTTTTTAAGTTCCAGACAATTGCACAAAGTTTTTAGCAAAAGTTGTAAATAATTTAATTTTGGAAAAATAATGGTAATAACGTTAACTGATGCTGTATGAATATGCCAGTCTGCTTTTATTAATACCATAGTACATGTGAATTCATGTTAAACCGCAAAAAAACAAAGCTCATTGTTAGAGAAGTTGTACAGTGTACATACAGTTTCACAATACATTCACAATAAATGTTCCAAAACGTCTTCACCGAGTTCATTGCATTTGGCTGCACGTGTATGAACAGATTTTGTTGCTCGTTTCAGTTTCACAGGGTTGTTCTTAATTCGTTTCACTTAAATACACTGTTGTTATTATGTCCTTTCACTGAACAATACAGAAAACTAACTCGTTTCAAGGTTAGGAAACGACTGAAATAACTTACTAATGGTTGCCAATAAACGTTTCTACATTCTTAATGGAAAATAAACAAATGTACTTGAATAACAATCTTTGCTCCTCTGGATGTTCTGGAAACTACAGCATATACACGTCTGGGACATGTTTTATTAGATTCACGAGACCAACAACAACAAAATAAGTGAAAATCGTCCTTTATCTTAACCTCGTACGGTTTTTCCATGGTTTCATATTAGCGAAGTTGCTAAATTTCAGGCAAAATCTTTTATTAGCCGTAACTCCGTAACTAACCATTTGTGGACCTATGTTTATATGAACTTTTTTCTGTAGTTTTACTTGCAGAATAACATATTAAAATATTTGCGTATCTTCGTGAATCACCCTGTATGTTGGTAGCGGCGACTGATGTTTCCCATTGGCGGGTGCTAGCGTCACTTAGCTACATAGTTATTTTAGATAAACCACAGATGGCTCTGCATATGCTATTACTTGTTCCTTTATTTATAAGTTGAAAATGGTTCAAATGGCTCTGAGCACTATGGGACTTAACATCTGAGGTCACCAGTTCCCTGGAAGTTAGAACTACTTAAACCTAACTAACCTAAGGAAATCACACACATCCATGCCCGAAGCAAGATTCGAACCTGCGACCGTAGCGGTAGCGCGGTTCCAGACTGAAGCGCCTAGAACCGCTTGGCCACAGCGGCCAGCTCATTTATAAGTCAATTTCTCAGTATATTGTAGGTTCCAACCTGAAACCTGACTTTACTTCTGCTATGTTCTTACCGACGGAGATACCCAGGTACGACATTCGACCTTTCCTCTTCCCTGACGTGTAAAAACTAAGAGGGAAGTAGTGACAGAGTCGGCTATGACGGCAGGTGGTGGGTTGTGTCTGGATAGCTCAGGAAGTAAGAGTATTGCTCGCGAAAGGCAAAGTTCTGTGTTTGATTCCCGGTCAGGCACCAAAATCTGATGCCAAGTAGATCCACAACTCCACACATTCCGCTGAAAAATGAAAGCTTCGTAATGGAAATAGCCGCCATCCTTTCATCCAGGAGTGCTACTCCAGAGGCGACTGGCGGAAAGTTCCCTTGAACATTGGATTATAGGAGAGAGGTACGGACAGAACGGAAGGTGTGAGTCTGGTCGTATATCGTGTCTGAATAGGTCAGTCTTCAAGAAAATTGCCCGCGAAAACCAAGGATCTGGACTAGATTCCCGGTCTGCCACAATATGTCAAGAAGTTTCCAAAGAGCGCACACTTCGCTGTAGAGTGAAAGACTCATTCTTAAGCTGTACAAGATCTAACAGGATGGTGGTTAAATAACTGTACGTAGTGTCTTAGGCGTACTGTGCACAATTCGGGTCTGAAGATCTTGCCTGCAAGGAATTCATTTATCTGAGCAACTTTGTGCTCATGGGCAATATCGCCGTGAATAAAAATTCTGGACTAACGGCATCTCTGAAAAGTGGTAGGTCTGACTGCAGTATCTTTCAACATACGTCACACATTACACTATACAAGTTGTCTGAGCTGTTATTTTACTAAATTTTGATAGTGATCATGTTACTAGAAAGTATATTTTCTCCCCCGAAACACGCTATAGTTAGCGCCAAAACAAAGAGGATGATAAATAAATTCCATTAGGTCACACAAAGCTGTAAATACAAGTTGTAGCAAGGTAAAATTACGGTTGATTGTGCAATTCGAACATACTTTTTAGTGAGTAAGGCAACTGCAATAACTGAACCCCAAATTTCAGTGAGTAATGAACTGTCTACATTAACTGTTTGATGAGAAAGCTATTGAACCAACTGTTATGTGGAATATTGATTGTGTACTTCACCGTGAAACGCTACTTAACCAGTAAATCACTCTTCACATTAACGGTTACGAAAATATTCTGTATCGTTCTGAGCAAAGAAACATCAAGGAAATTAATCTTCAGCCCTACTTTTTTCACATAGATGTCCCATAAACACAAGTACACACAAATGTACGTACACTTGTCACGCTTTGCAAACAATGAACGGCTAAACATAAATTAATCATTTATATTGAGTGTTTACTGGAAAATACCGTCAGAATAAAGTAACTTTTAGGTTCTCAAGAAATTCTAATTTTATTACAACGTTACGCAACGGTAAAACTTGGAGTCCTTTTTAACTAGACGAAATAGTTAAATATTTTTAAGCAAAAATGAGTGAATCACCCATAAATGGAGGAGGAAGTGAAATGAAGCTTCACGGATTGAGAGGGTATGTGATACTACTGCTGTGATTACAAAATCGAGTAAAAATTACAAATAACTTGTCAGTATGACGTTGCACCCTCTATGGCCTGGATGTACGCAACGATTCGTTTGGGCGGTGGTGGGGTGAGTGGACTGCTGTAGCCTGTTGTGGGGTTGTGAACCATTGAGGTCTATGGCGGGGACGAAGCCTCTCTGTCGTTGGAGAATGGCCACACCACTTTGATGAAGGTTCAACAAACTTTTAGCACCACAACAGGAGGTGGGCAAGAGCTGAGGTATGGAGTATTTTTAATATTCTGGAAGACGAACGGCGAGTTGTAAGAGCCACAAAAAAGTTCCAGTTCTGACCCAGTTAAAAACCTGCGTAACACCGTTTTAAAAATCATTTTCTTGAAAGAAGAAACACCTAGCTGCCTATGTTTTTTGTTTTTTCCTTTCCCTGAGAGCTTGGCGGGGGGGGGGGGGGGCGGGAGAGGGGGATTTGGCACCCTATCCCTCCCCTTGTCCCCGGGTATGAGCGGGCGCCCTAGCTCTGGCCATCGACAATGCGACTACGCAGTATAGCGTGGGAGGCAGATCTAATGACCGAAAGGTCAAGGGAATATGTCGACACTCTGTACAACATGCTGGATTACAGCAGTGGTATGTGGGAGAGCATTATCCTGATGAAAAAAGCCCTCTGGAATGCTGTTCATGAATCGCAGCACAACAGGTCGAATGACCAGACTGACGGACAAATTTGTAATCAGGGTGCGTGAGATAACTACGAGAATTGTCCTGCTGTTATATGAAATCTCAGCCCAGACCGTAATTCCAAGAATAGGTGCAGTGCGTCTAGCACGCAGACACATTGATGCCGGCCCTCAACTGGCCTTCTTCTAAATAGCTTTCAGCTTTCAACAAAAAACACAATAGACCTCCACCATGTGCTCCAACGAGCTCTTGCTAGAAACCACACTGAAGTCGCAAATGGCGGTGGTTTGGGGTCATTGGAATGAACGCTACAGGGCGTCTGTCTCGGAGCTGTTCTTGAAGTAACCGACTTGTAACAGTTCCTTGCATCATTGTGGTGCAACTGCTGCTCAAATGGCTGCTGCAGATGCAGTACAATGTGACAGAGCCATACGCCGAACACAATGGCCCTCCCTCTCGGTAGTGTCACGTGGCCGTCCGGAGGCTACTCTTCTTGCCACCTTCCAGTGACCGCCGCTGCTAGCAATAATGCACAGTGGCTACATTCCTGCCGAGTCTTTCCGCAGTATCGTAGAAGGAACTTCCAGCTTCTCATAGCTCTATTACATGATCCCATGCAGACTCAATGAGGTGCTAATAACGGCATTCTTGACTAACGCCAACTCCCCTTTCCAATCTCAAAGGTAACTAACGCTCACGACCGTTACAGCATGTATTTAAAGCAAACCTGATTTGCATCCTCATATTGGCACTACTGGCGCCACTCTTATAAGACTGGCGCGAAATTTCAGATGTAGGAACACACCTATTAACTATCGTTTGAGTCGCACAACTGCCTCTTGGTATTCCGATTTTCTTTTCCTTGAGTGTAGTATGACATGCAACATCGTGACGGAGCACCCACTACCACGCAACATGGTACAAAGTACCGTCTGCCATGCAACAGTGGTACAAAGCACGCTCGGCCACATAACACTGGTATGGAGTACCCTCATCCACGTAACATTGGTACCAAGCACTGCACGAGCAACTGCAATGCCAAAGAGTTGTGCCATTCACCGCTAGATGTCAATGGCATCACTTACACAATGGTGGGAGACTAATACATGGTAGTTCAACCAATTTGCACGAAATATTTATAAATCCCCCCCCCCCCCTCATGAACCGTGGACCTTCCCGTTGGTGGGGAGGCTTGCGTGCCTCAGCGATACAGACAGCCGTACCGTAGGTGCAACCACAACGGAGGGGTATCTGTTGAGGGACCAGACAAACGTGTGGTTCCTGAAGAGGGGCAGTAACCTTTTCAATAGTTGCAGGGGCAACAGTCTGGATGATTGACTGATCTGGCTTTGCAAGGTCAACCAAAACGGCCTTGCTGTGCTGGTAAGGAAATGGATAGATTAAATTAGATATAGTGGGAATTAGTGAAGTTCCATGGCAGGAGGAACAAGACTTCGGGTCAGGTGAATACAGGGCTATAAATACAAAATCAAATAGGGATAATGCAGGAGTAGGTTTAATTATGAATAAAAAAATAGGAGCGCGGGTAAGCTGCTACGAACAGCTTAGCGAACGCATTTTTGTAGCCAAGATAGACACGAAGCCCATGCCTACCACAATAGTACAAGTATATATGCCAACTAGCTCCGCCCATGACGAAGAGATCGAAGAAATGTATGATGAGATAAAACAAATTATTCACATAGTGAAGGGAGACGAAAATTTAATAGTCATTGGGGACTAGAATTTGATAATAGGAAAAGGAATGGAAGGAGAAAGTAGTAGGTGAATATGGAATGGGGGTAAGAAATGAAAGAGGAAGCCACCTGGTAGAATTTTGCGCAGAGCGTAACTTAATCGCAGCTAACACTAGGTTTAAGAATCATGAAAGAAGGTTGTATACGTGGAAGAGGCCTGGAGACACTGGAAGGTTTCAGATAGATTACATACTGATAAGACAAAGATTTAGGAAACAGGTTTTAAATTGTAAGACATTTTCAGGGGCCGATGTCGACCCTGACCACAATTTATTGGTTATGAACTGTAGACTAAAGTGAAAAAAACTACAAAAAGGTAGGAATTTAAGGATATGGGACCTGGATAAACTGAAAGAACCAGAGGCCGTAGAGAGTTTCAGAGAGAGCATTAGGGAACGATTGACAAGAACGGGGGAAAGAAATGCAGTAGAATAAAAATGGGTAGCTTTGAGAGAAGAAATAGTGAAGGCAGCAGAGGATCAAGTAGGTAAAAAGACGAGGGCTAGTTGAAATCCTTGGGTAACAGAAAAGGTAGTGAATTTAATTGATATAAGGAGAAAATATAAAAATGTAGTAAATGAATCAGGCAAAAAGGAATAGAATTATCTCAAAACTGAGGTCGACAGGAATTGCAAAACGGCTGAGCAGGGATTGTTGGAGAATAAACGTAAGGATGTAGAGGCTTATCTCACTAGGGGTAAGATAGATACTGCCTACAGGAATATTAAAGAGACGTTTGGAGAAAAGAGAAACACTTGTATGAATATCAAGAGCTCACATGGAAAACCAGTTCTAAGCAAAGAAAGGAAAGCAGAAAGATGGAAGGAGTATATAGATGTCTATGCAAGGGCGATGTACTTGAGGGCAATACCATAGAGATGGAAGAGGATGTAGATGAAGATGAAATGGGAGATATGATACTGCGTGAGGAGCTTTACAGAGCACTGAGAGATTTAAGTCGAAACAAGGCCCCAGGTGTAGGCAACATTCCATTAGAAGTACTGATAGCCTTGGGAGAGCCAGCCATGACAAAACTCTACCATCTGGTGAGCAAGATGTATGAGACAGGCGAAATACCCTCAGACTTCAAGAAGAATATAGTAATTCCAATCCCAAAGAAAGCAGGTGCTGCTAGGTGTGAAAATTACCGAATCAGTTTAATAAGTCATGGCTGCATAATACTAACACGATTTTTTTACAGACGAATCGAAAAACTGGTAGAAGCCGACCTCGGGGAAGATCAATTTGGATTCCGTAGAAATGTTAGAACACATGAGGCAATACTGACCCTACGACTTATCGTAGAAGATAGGAAGAAAGAAAGGCAAACCTACGTTTCTAGCAGTTGTAGACTTAGAGAAAGCTTTTGACAATGTTGACTGGAATACTCTCTTTCAAATTCTAAATGTGGCAGGGGTCAAATACATGGAACGAAATGATATTTACAATTTGTACAGAAACCAGATGGCAGTTATAAGAGTCGAGGTGCATGAAAGGGAAGCAGTGGCTGGAAAGGGAGTGAGACAGGGTTGTATCATATCCCTGATGTTATTCAATCTATATATTGAGCAAGCAGAAAAGGAAACAAAAGAAAAATTTGGAGTAGGAACTCAAATCCATGGAGAAGAAAAAAAAAACTTTGAGGTTTGCCGATGACATTGTAATTCTGTCAGAGACAGCAAAGGACCTGGAAGAGCCGTTGAACGGAATGTACAGTGTCGAATTAAATCAGAAGGTGCACGGAATTAGGTTAGGAAATGAGACACTTAAAGTAGTAGATGAGTTTTACGATATGGGGAACAAAATGACTGATGATGGTCGAAGTAGAGAGGATATAAAATGTAGACTGGCAATGGCAAGGAAAGCGTTTCTGATGAAGAGAAGTTTGTTAACATCGACTATAGATTTAAGAGTCAGGAAGTCGTTTCTGAAAGTATTTGTGTGGAGTGTAGCCATGTATGGAAGTGAAACATGGACGATAAATAGTTTAGACAAGAAGAGAATAGAAGCTTTCGAAACGTGGTGCTACAAAAGAATGCTGAAATTGGAGTACTGGAGGGCAGCGTGGAGGGTAAAAATCGTAGAGGGAGACCAAGAGATGAATACACTAAGCATATTCAGAAGGATGTAGGTTGCACAGGATAGAGTAGCATGGAGAGCTGCATCAAACCAGTCTCAGGACTGAAGACCACAACATCTATAGATTATGTACATCTGCATTAGAATACACGAAGTACTTTTTGTGGTATCTTTACCTCTAGTGTGTAAAGTTTTGTATGAGCTAGTGTGATTGAAATCTTTTCACATACGTGCCCCATAAATACACTGACTTTTAAAAAATGTCAAAGATATTTGTTGAAAAAGTTGATGTAATTATCCAATTAAATGACTGTGATAATCCCTTAATAGTTCTGACATTGAGCAATTTACTATAAAAATATAATGTACTCTCTATCGTGGAGCTTAGACTAATTGCGGTGTGCACAGAGACTTCAGGCTGTCAGTCCCCCAGCGCTCCACACGTGAATGGAATGAGGAGAAAACTAAGTATATGAAATAATGAAAAACTCATTGTGTTGTGCTCTTTGCAGTGGTAAGCAGTGTGTGTACGTAGATGCAAACTGGTAGTTGACAACTAATTTTGAACCTATTGTTGATGTTAAATTTCCTGTTGAGCTTCCACAAAGACGGTCGTAGGGAAATTTTCACTCTTCAGAGGAGAGTATCTTGATATGAAATTTTCTAGAAGATTAAAACGGTGTACCGGACCGATACTCGAACTCATATCATTTTCTTTTCACGGGCAGGAGCGACTTTTTTTTCTTAAATAATCTGAGAGGCTTCTTCAGTTTCTCGGTGCTGTGAAACAAATGAAAATGAAACATCTGTCTTTCTTTTTTGATTTCCTTTTAGAGTCACAGTTAGCTAAAGGCTGGAGGAGACCAGGTGGGCAGAGGCCTGGCCACGATACACCCCTTCCCCCCTCCCCCCTTTCCGTCGCTGAGCTGCACTCTCACACGGTTCTTTTCTCTTTTTCTTTTTTTTGCACTTGTATACACTGGAACACAAATTAAAACTAGGTCACAAATTTGGAACCCGGAAAACCCGGCAAGGCGATAAACTATGGCAGGCGGACCGAATCCAGGGGTAGACGTGTCATGTTTCGTTCCGATTCGGACAGGCGCGTGCCCGCAGGGAACGTGCCAACGTAGTGGGGGTGTGGTAAAATCGCTGTTGAGATAACTGGCAAAAAATACGTGATAACGGGAACAGCGCACAATCTCCGAATGTGCAGTCTGCAGGTACTGTCAACAAGCGAGGCGCGAGTGATGGACACCTCCATATGGATATGCCAAGGTTGTAACGGGACATCCTCCTATGGCATTACTTTTCCTCAACAGTAGGTATCGATACCAGTATTATTTTTCGAATTTTGTACAGCTGTTTTTCTGAAAACTTTGATATAATTTTATACACAATATGTTATATTTCAAGCTAAAATATGAAAACGAATTACTTTATTTTCGATGTTACAATCGATAAGTACTAGCTCTGAATGTACAGTTAAAATTACATTTTTATAAACATTTGATATTACGAATTATTTGGCACACTTACAGTTTCTATTATTAACTACGCAATCTAGTACTGTTTACTGTGTTTATTTCTGGATTCATTTATGAAATAATAATCGAAATTAACAGAAATGCATTTGTCAAGAGAAATTGTAAGCCCTTTGGAATATGGTTATAACTGCAGAGTGAAGTGGTAGGAAGAATACTTCTTATGAGATCGGACGCATTTTCGTATTTTGGGTGAACAATGTAATTTCGGCCTTGTTAATGTGAAAATTCAAAAGACTGTATGATATGTTAAAATATGACAAAATATATTAACGTAACAACAGAAAATTCTGCAACAACAATCTTCAAATTTATTTAGCTCAGTTCAACCATGAGGACCTGAAATGTGAGAGTCTCAGCTTCAAGAATCAGACACATAGACAAGAAGAACTGGAGCCAACTCTACACGAAAAGCTAAGTAAAGTAGAAAGTTTATTGTATTCTTCGTTCCTCTCGAATTTTTCATAAAAGACTTTGCTTATTGATGACATGGAATGGAAATGTAAGAGGATGTAGATGAAGACGAAATGGGAGATAAGATACTGCGTGAAGAGTTTGACATAGCACTGAAAGACCTGAGTCGAAACAAGGCCCCGGGAGTAGACAACATTCCATTAGAACTACTGATGGCCTTGGGAGAGCCAGTCATGACAAAACGCTACCATCTGGTGAGCAAGATGTATGAGACAGGCGAAATACCCTCAGACTTCAAGAAGAATATAATAATTCCAATCCCAAAGAAAGCAGGTGTTGACAGATGTGAAAATTACCGAACTATCAGTTTAATAAGTCACAGCTCCAAAATACTAACGCGAATTCTTTACAGACGAATGGAAAAACTGGTAGAAGCGGACCTCGGGGAAGATCAGTTTGGATTTCGTAGAAATGTTGGAACACGTGAGGCAATACTAACCTTACGACTTATCTTAGAAGAAAGATTAAGAAAAGGCAAACCTACGTTTCTAGCATTTGTAGACTTAGAGAAAGCTTTTGACAATGGTAACTGGAATACTCTCTTTCAAATTCTGAAGGTGGCAGGGGTAAAATACATGGAGCGAAAGGCTATTTACAATTTGTACAGAAACCAGATGGCAGTTATAAGAGTCGAGGGGCATGAAAGGGAAGCAGTGGTTGGGAAAGGAGTGAGACAGGGTTGTAGCCTCTCCCCGATGTTATTCAATCTGTATATTGAGCAAGCAGTAAAGGAAACAAAAGATAAATTCGGAGTAGGTATTAAAATTCATGGAGAAGAAGTAAAAACTTTGAGGTTCGCCGATGACATTGTAATTCTGTCAGAGACAGCAAAGGACTTGGAAGAGCAGTTGAACGGAATGGACAGTGTCTTGAAAGGAGGATGTAAGATGAACATCAACAAAAGCAAAAGGAGGATAATGGAATGTAGTCGAATTAAATCGGGTGATGCTGAGGGAATTAGATTAGGAAATGAGACACTTAAAGTAGTAAAGGAGTTTTTCTATTTGGGAAGTAAAATAACTGATGATGGTCGAAGTAGAGAGGATATAAAATGTAGACTGGCAATGGTAAGGAAATCGTTTCTGAAGAAGAGAAATTTGTTAACATCGAGTATAGATTTAAGTGTCAGGAAGTCGTTTCTGAAAGTATTTGTATGGAGTGTAGCCATGTATGGAAGTTTGGACAAGAAGAGAATAGAAGCTTTCGAAATGTGGTGCTACAGAAGAATGCTGAAGATAAGATGGGAAGATCACGTAACTAATGAGGAGGTATTGAATAGGATTGGGGAGAAGAGAAGCTTGTGGCACAACTTGACTAGAAGAAGGGATCGGTTGGTAGGACATGTTTTGAGGCATCAAGGGATCACAAATTTAGCATTGGAGGGCAGCGTGGAGGGTAAAAATCGTAGAGGGAGACCAAGAGATGAATACACTAAGCAGATTCAGAAGGATGTAGGTTGAAGTAGGTACTGGAAGATGAAGAAGCTTGCACATGATAGAGTAGCATGGAGAGCTGCATCAAACCAGTCTCAGGACTGAAGACCACAACAACAAACAACACAACATATTGATGACATAAACTGGAATTAGGAAGGAGGGCGGAGATTACAAGGTACAGCACTTTATGCAGAGAGCCACCCGATACTTTGTGGCAGGAAAATATTCCACCGCTGGGTAAGGAAAGGACTCTGGATCAGTAACATGTGGCGGCACTCGCAGAAAGCACACGACCAGTTGTCGCCCCAGCAACCAGCATCTGCAACAGCTGAAGCGGTGGTGATCATCGGCGACACTGCGACGGACGAAGCAGAGGGGAGATTCCACCAGTCCTATGGCATGGAGCCGCTGATTAATTGGATACTTCCCACTGCTCGCATAATACCAAGTCGATCTGATATGCGTCGGAAAAAAACTGTGATGAAAGTGCCACCAAATCACAATCCACCGCAACAGTGGGGACTTGCGATCTACGACGTTACAGATGACGCTAGCAGGAAAATGATGCAGAAATCCTTTGCCCGCCGCCAGTGCGTTCGTGTGAAGTTCGTCGTGAACATAACTGAGTTCCAAAACGAACCCTGCGATGTGTGTAAACGCGAGCATGATGCTACAGACCGGAACCAACGGGGAGAAGGACACTGGCACAAGGACCGCAAGTAAACGGTACGTAATGGAGGTCTCGACATTGTGCCATTGTTTATACATCTTGACCATGTAAAGTGCCACCAAATAATAGCGTACGCAAGTAAAACCAAACCGTCCTGCACGCGGGGAGCGAGTGATCGTATCACAGCGGACTTTGAAGATGGACTCAGCTGTCAGAAAATATCCGAATGCCGTTTGAATACTGCGACCTGTCGTAATCGGCATCGGTAAAACCTGCGCAATATGAATCATTCTGGATGCCACATAGGCATTCAGATGGGCAACTCACTGCAAAGGATCGAGGTAGCGTAAGGAGTAGTGACTGATCCTCACACGGATAATTCTCAAAACCTGATGAAAGTTGACAGCCGCTATGCGGCGCGCTGACGACGTAAATATGATCCCAAGATAGCGGAGATGTTGGACACAGGCAGGCACGCGTGGTCTTCCGGTGTTAGCACGCGACTAATAGACAGCATTGTGGATTGGCGAACATTCATCAACTTCCAGCCGCCCTCCCATAAGCCGAAATGGTGTCGAGGATCCGTGCAACATCGTCCCGAGAACGAATCAACAGCATGAGGTCATCTGCTTATGCTCGACCTCGGAAGGTGTAACTGTGTAAGGAGAGTCCAGACAACTGCGTCGTCATCAGGTCTATGAGCGGCTCCAGTGCCACCGCATAAAATTACATGGAAAGTGTGGCAGTCTTGGCGGGATGATCGCTGAATCGGTGTCGGACCCGCCACACGCCTGTTGACCTGGACCAACGAATGCGCGCTGCTAAACAGCCGCCGAAGGACGCTGATGAGTCGGGCAGAGTGGGGGTGCTGGCAGAGTAGCCCATCCGCTCTAGAACAGAATATAGAAATACATGGCGCACTCTGTCAAACGCACTGTCAGAATCTACGGCTACGATCGCCGCACGAAGTCTGCGCTCCTCTACCAGCGCAATCACGTCACGATAGTGACCAGTGGTTGTCTAGACGTTCACTGTGCCACCCGACGTCGTTTGCTCGGCGGAGACAACACGCGGCGGTAAGAGTGATCTGAAACGAGCCGCCAAAAGTAATCTTGTAACCAGTATTTAATAAGGTGATAGGTCGGTAATGAGCCGTCGCGATTCCAGGTATCGCTTTACGAACGGGAAGAATAATGCCGTCGACAAAAGCATGCGGAATCGCAGTTGCAGACGGGATCAGTTCTTTATACATATCCGTCCATCGTGTAGACATGAGACCACATAACGTACGATAAAATTCAGAACGAGCGGCGGGGCGGGGTCGGTCGTCTGCCTTCTCTCTTTCACTTATCGTAAGTCACCCTACCTCGATATACTTCTTTCCGACGTGCCTTCACTCTGTAAGAGCAGATACGTGCTACGCAGTGTAGAGCAACGTTGATGAAACCACTACCTAATGCCAATCACACAGAGGCCGCGTAACTTGAGTTGAAAGTCAGTTCCTGAAAGTTCATTTTAAAAAAATCGGGCGTTCGGAGGATGCAGTCTACTTGCAGAAAGCGTTTAAAATTAGATTGGATCTACTTTTAATTCCTATGGAAACACATGAAATGACTATCACGTCCGTATTTACTATGGTGATACTCATTCAAAGTTCACTGTCTGTACAACATAATTTCACTCGAAAAGCAGCCAGAATTTTTGCAAGTCCGACCCGACTAACTTTCACGTTCTACCAGGTACCGACCCACAACTATTCGCGAGTTAAACATTCGGTCATTTCAATGGTCTCTTCGAAAGAAGTGCTCGCCAAAGTATTCCGTACAGAGCACGAAATATGCCACGCGGAATTTTTACTACGACCAGAAAGTTCACACGCTTATAACTCTCAAACTATTTCATTTAGAAACACCAAACTTTCATTAAAATGTTTGTAACTCCAGTCGCTTCAGGCACGAGGTATTCGAACCGCAATTAACTCACTATTTCTTCATTTTCCAGAGTATTTTTGCGGAGCTATGTAACATGGTGTTATCCGGTTAGCAAACGACTCTCTCGAACTACTCTACTCACTGCCCACTCCACTGTATTCGCGCGGGAACAGCTTAATTCTGATTGGCTGTCGATCTAAACGGCCAATCAGAATTTTCCTTTCAGATCATTCTCGCGCCAAAACTTGCCTTATCCAATCAATACTCTGATAGTAATTAACGTCATTAAAACTTCAATTTCTAATATATTGTTTAATCAAAATAAGCGAAGTACGAATTATTCTACAAATTGATAAATAAACTTATTTCGCCTCTAACTTTCATTCTGGCTACTTTTATGCAAAAGCAAGCTCACACCGCCATACATCTGAATCATGGTTGCACCATAACTTTCTCATGGTCTATTTGTACAAGGTTTTATGAAAAATGACGTTTTAAGTTTTAACGTATGTCCCATACACTCTCTCAATCATTCTTACCCACTCACACAACAAAATATAATCAAATAACAATTTTGACCGATTTTTTGCATTATGTAAAGCACAGTGACTAAAGGGTTAAAAAAGAAAATTCTAATTAATTGATTTTTATGCACTGGTAACTTTGTAATAGCTTCAGATGATAATGTAAGTCAATCTGTATTTGTTCCTAACATAGTTTTAAAAAACAAGCGTCGGTCTTAGGACTTTTAGGTAATTTTCTCTATCTCCAGAACTATAACAAAAAAATCTGAAATTTTAACAGCATCATTCCATTAATAACAAAAGGCTGTGTACCAAATTTGAACAAAATCGGATAATAACTAATATGGAATATGCTGTTTGAGGCTTTCCCGGCGCTGCATCTGTTTGATAGGTTCTCGGGACTTACGCCGGATAATATTGTAGAAACCGCACAATATTTCAGCGAGACAACTGCCCGCCATCTTCAGGTGCTACTGTCGCGTCGCTGAGAAACGCGCCAATTTATATGCTGGCTTTCTAGAACAGCGCAGGCGCCAGCGGGGCATAACGTAATCGAAGACCAATCGTAGACAACGTCGAATACCAGAGTCCTCTGCTGGAGAAACGGGTCGCGGTCTGCGGAAGCGCGCCGCGGCGCGGGAAATGCGGCCGGGAGCGACGGACCCCGTTCGCGCGTGCGAGGAGTTGGCGCGCGATTTAAGCATCAACGCTAAGGCTTCCCATCTGCGTTGACTCGGTGCGGTTGCTAATCTGTGACTGACGATTCCTTAGTGCCGCCAAGGCTGGTTCCCAGGCTTTGCTCAGGTGAAACCCCGTGTCTGTTTATTAGGTCACTGCTTATACGTATTTCGACCGCCTCTTTGATGATGGAGTCCCAGTATGTCGAAGCATGCGAGAGGATCTTGGTTTCTTCATAATTCATGCCGTGTCCCGTGTCAAGGCACTCTTCAGCAACCGCAGATTTCTCTGGTTGACCCAACCTCGTGTGACGTTTATGTTCGTCGCATCTGTCTTTGACCGTACGACACGTCTGGCCAATATAAGATTTCCCACACTGGCACGGGATTTTGTATATTCCTGGTCTCCTCAGGCCGAGGTTGTCTTTAACAGAGCCCAGCATCGATTTCACTTTTGCTGGAGGCCGGAAAACACATTTAATCCGGTGTTTCTTGAAAATTCTGCCCGCCTTAAAAGACACGCCACCGACATACGGTACCCTGCAGTTTCCGGGTTAATCACTAGAAAAACTAAACTAAACTCCGTCCGAACAGGCCTTGGAAGGCCCAACGGGAACGACCGGCCGCCGTGTCATCCTCAGCCCACAGGCGTCACCGGATGCGGATATGGAGGGGCATATGGTCAGCACACCGCTCTCCAGGCCGTATGTCAGTTTACGAGACCGGAGCCGCTACTTCGCAGTTAAGTAGCTCCTCAGTTTGCCTCACAAGGGCTTAGTGCACCCCGCTTGCCAACAGCGCTCGGCAGGCCGGATGGTCACCCATCCAAGTGCTAGCCCAGCCCGACAGCTCTTAATTTCGGTGATATGATGGGAACCGGTGATATCATTGCGACAAGGCCGTTGGCGTAATCGCTAGTAGCTTCACCTTAATCATAGTGGGTTCAGTTTGCACTTCCGGGGATGGTGGCTGGCCATCAAGGTCGCGGAGGCACGGAAGTATAAGTTCGCAGTGTGCCTGTGCCAAGCGGCCACCTCCGTGCTGTAAGTAAGGAATGCGCGATGTAGTGTCGGTTTAGCACATACCAGATACCAGCCCACCACTGATGCGTATGATCAAAGAAGCCTTTCACACCTTGTCCACTTCTCGGTGACACGTTGGCAACAATCAGGATTCTGCAGATGCTGAGTGTTGAGTTTGCATGGAGCCCGACTCCTCCAAACCTCCAGGAAAGGAGGGAGCAGTGTACACATACACATGCAGTGGTCAGAGAACACCAAAGGCCAGCGCTCTACATCGAGCATCGCATCCACCAGTGCATAGGAGACATAAATGCAGTCCAACAGATTTGCCCAATGGCTCGTGTGAAAGGTGAATCCCACGTCTTCTGTGCGCCATACCTCCCAGGTATCCTCCAGCGCTAGATCGCGAACACTGATACCCAGTTCCCGGCGTGTTGTAAAATTCGGGTATTGATCTTTCCGGCCGAATATGCAGTTAAAGATCTCTTCCAAGAGAAGATGTTCATGTCGAGGAGGAGGAAGAGATTAGTGTTTAACGTTCCGTCGACAACGAAGTCATTAGAAGCGGAGCACAGCGAATCACCAGGATAGCCGGGCGCAGTGGGGCAATCATCTCGGCACAAAATCCCGTCCTTCCACGCCGACACCCCGCATAAGAAGGCACGTAGACATTAATAACACGCGTTGAGTGAAGCGTAAACGCCATACCCTGGCAGAAGAGAGATACATGATGTCAATCAAGACGCCTTCGGGTACATACACAGCCACACTCCATGGCCAATGTGTTCGCCATGAGAAGCATAGTAGTCGCATCCTGCTATCCGTGATAGCGCTGCTAAATGCACCTACTGTCCTACTGTAAACTCCTGTAACACTGCAATGTCTAGTTCCGAAGCCCACACCATTTCTTTTAAGAGTACGGCGCGTGGACGCTGTTGACGTTCAGTGTCGCGGTATAGTATGCGTGAAGCTGCACCCTATCGGGGTGGGGGCTACACAAATCGGTGCTGTGAAGTTAACGGCGGAGACTCCTGTACGGGATCTGCTGTTTCTTCAAAATCTTTGCTCCACGCCAGCAGTGACTTCGTCGTCGTGGTGTCCGTAAGTTCAACGTCTGCCGACGCCCCCAGAGCACCTGGTATCGTTCCTTCTCCGGTAAGGACTTACGAGGCAGGTCCCTCCAGGTTCAGTCGATCCAAAAGCCATTCCACAGATGCACTGAAGACGCTGTCGTCCACGGTCTCACACGCTGAAACATTGGTGTGATCAACTGGTAGTATGATCATCTGGAAAGGGAGAAGAATCCCGTTCCGACATCGTGCGGCGCCTCCTTTTGCATCTTTTAGGGTAGCGTTGTTTACCCAATCGCCCTTCCGTGTCCGAAGACGGAAGGGAGTCGCGTCGGTCAGGTTGAAATGCCGCTATCGCGACAACCATAGAGTCCACCAAGGAGTCACGTTCGACATCAGCGTCGGCCACGCGCGCAGCCGGAACAACCATCGGAACTGAGAACATGGCTGAACTCATATCGTCCGTCACTTTGTCCGCAACTGGCTCATGAACGATCGAAACACTACCCATTCATGTGATTCCAAGGACCGCCGGGCGGCCTGCGGCGACTTAAGCGTCGTCGCTTATGTGATCGGAAGCATCACCAGTGTCCGTCGTCCACGATTACGACCAGATATCCACTGTTGCTAAGATAAGACAGAAAATGCCTGCGCAGATCAATGGCGCTCTGACGCACTGCGTTAAGAACAGGATATGTGCGGAAGTGGGCCCAGCGTTCTGCCTTGTGATCATGTATAGCGCCGTATGGCCGGCAAGCCGCTTGACGTCCTCTGCAGGTACCTCGAATGGCAGTTCGAACACGCGAATAGTTCTAATGCATAATCCCGCATGTTCGACTTTGAGAACGCCCACATTACTGCCAGCAAGACGGAAACGGAGTCCCTGTTTGATTACGTTTAAAACGCGCTGGCACTCAGCATCATTGATCATTTTAACGTAAACGGTTTACGAGAATCGAGAGACGGATAACCAGAAGTTCCGATGCCTGGATCCTCACCTCCTCAAGGAGGAAATATTGCACAAGTAAGGCTTTCGGTCGTGCATATTTCAGAAAAAAGTTGAAATGTAATGTCGATTTTCTGAACTTATTTACCATGATCTCAGGGCACGAAGCCGGCGGGCAGACTAAGGCCGTGTCCTACGCAAGCGCCAGAAGCGGCCGACAGCGACCGAGGTGTGGATACGTGACACGCCAGCAGTAAGCAGCAGCATTGGGCGAAAAACCTGGGTGTCCTGCATGCGAGCGACCACCTCCTGCTACAAGATGGCTACTTAGAACCGACCACCTCTTTCTATAAAACGGCGCCCCTATACTGTAGAATACTGTAGCTCGAGAGTAAGGCTGGAAAATTAGTTTTATTTAGGTAAATAAATCGAAAAGGAATGCTCTATATGAAATTTACAAAGGGAGCTATCTTCAAGGAGAATTTCATAATCTATATCATCAACTACGAAGATCACCAGATAAATTCTTCGAATGCATGTGAATGAGCAGAGGAGCATTCGACTATCTCATCACTAAATTAAAGATGAATGTTTTTTACATGATCGAGAACTTTTAACAGCCGATAAATGCGGAAGAATGACTGACTAAATACAAAAATTCACACCCATCTTTGCCCACGGGCTCAGGCACACACGTATGTGTGTAATACCTTAGCTGATCGACTAAACAGAATAAACGCTCCAAAAGGTTTCCTGCACGATGTTATTCACTTTCAGATGTGACCTGTACATGTTTATGATCACTGTGCCTACCATATAACAGTCACCTATAATAAACAAACAACTATGTCGATTTGCAACAATCCATCAGATACACTTGCGAAAAGTGTATACGCGCTCAAGCGAGATACTCACGGCGTGTAGTTTGGTGGACCGAGTTCGAAAAGCCACAAATGAAGAAATGTATGTTCCAATATGTCCGGGAAAAAGTATATTGGAGGAAGTGCACATTAGAATTTTACTTCTCATGCTTGCGCGAGTTGTATAGTGATCCCGCACAGATCATCAGCCAACATCTTAGGATCAAACGTATTAAAGCAAAAATTACAAACTTGGTGCGGCAGTCGTTTGACGGTCCTAAAGTAAGGGCGCGGACTGAGACTGATATTAGGCAGGAAAATCTCTCTCTATTCCATATTATCAGAGAAGCTAAACGTGGAAATCAGAAGCTACACCAGAATGTTCAAAACGAACGAGGTCATGAGTATAGTACACAGACATACATCAAAAATTTGTTGCAACATACTGCACGAACCTTTATGCAGAACCGGAAATAGACTCATCAATGGAAGAAGATCTTCTCTCTCCCACTGCAATGACAGTTAATGCTGAAGAAAATACTGACCTTATGTCAAAATCACGAATGAAGAACTAAAAGTTTTAATAAGAGGTTCACCTCGTAACAAAGCCGCAGGATTACACGGTCTCCACGTGGAATTTTATACACGCTTCTGGAACCTTATTGGCGACGAATTAAACTATTTATAATGAATTGCTTCAAGGTGACACCTTTGCAACAGAATTTACCGAAGTCTTAGTAGTGTTGATTCCCAAAAAAGCGCGCAGCAGCTCTTTGCGCGATTTTCGGCAAATTACGTTGTTCAACGCCGATTTTAAAATATTTACTTGTTTATTAAATCGTAAGCTGAAACCCAGTCTCACAAAGATATTGGCCCATACCAGACGAGCGTCGGTACAGGTCGATCCAAGACGAATGTTTTATGTGCATACAGAGACGTCTTACATTTAACTTGGATCTGTAGTTGTAAATTTGGGATGATGGTTTTAGATTTCGACAAGGCCTTTGATAGAATTAGCCACAAGTTTTTAACAAACATTATGCACAGAATGGGATTTAATAATCAGTTCCTTTAGCTTTTACAAAAAAGCACTATTGGAACAACGTCTAGAGTAAAGGTTAGCGGTCAGCTCACCCGTCGTGTGCCATTCAGACAAACTGTTCGCCAAGGCTGTCATCTATCGATGTCGTTGTTTGCATCGCAACTGAACCGCTACTGTTTAATCTGCGTGTGCAACTACCAGGCCTAAAGGTGTTTGCTGTCAAAA